>NC_059344.1:6646457-6958457 GCF_019703515.2 Myxocyprinus asiaticus
TCTGACATTTATTTAAATGTTGCCTCGAGCATATGGCTGAACCCAAAATTATGTATTAATAAGTCCCCTTTCTGATGGTCAGAGTGGATTGTGAGGGAGGTTAATACACTTGGTGACCTATATGAGAGTGGAGTGTTGAGATCCTTTGAATATTTGGTTCAACATTTTGGGATTCCCAGATCTCAGTTCTTTAGGTATTTACAGCTGCGCCATCTGCTCTGTACTATTTTTGGGAGTAGCATACACCCCCCTAAATGGCAGATACTCTGGGAGTGGTGATTACTGCTTTTGGAAAAGGTCATGAGGCATCAGTGCATTACTCCCTGTTAATTCAGAGTCTGGGGGACGGAGCTTCAACTTCTCTCAAGAGATTATTGGAGAAAGATTTAAACTTGGTATTGGAGGAGGGAGTGTGGGCTAGGATTCTAAAAAACATCAAGTCTGCATCTAGAGATGCAAGGGTGCACCTTATGCAATTCAAGATTTTACATAGATTCTATTGGACCCCCTCTAGATTGTATAGGCTTGGTCTTAAAAACACACCCACCTGCTGGCGATGCCAGTCAGAAGCTGGAGACACAACCCATGTTTTTTGGTGGTGTGTTAAGATCCAAGAATTTTGGTTGAAGGTTCAGAGTTTATGTGTGGTGTATTGGGCAATCAAATGTTATTTTGCCCCAGACTCTGTATTTTAGGCGATGTGGCAGTCATCAATATAGGGGATAAACACATGAAAAATTGGGTCCTAACCAGTGTTATGATTGGCAAACAGATTGTTTTAAGGGGATGGAAGTTGGCTGGAGCGCGCTCATTTCAAGAGTGGTGCACGGAGATGAGGAGGGTGGCGGCTTTCGAGGAAGTGTTATGTAGAAGGCTGGGGAACTTGGATTCGTTTGATGGGAAATGGGGCAGCTATTTGGCATTCTTGGAGGGGCAGTGGCGAGAGAAGTATAGTGTGGCAGCGGGGGCATGGTCGAGTGTCTGTCGGGAGAGAGAAAGCGGTAAGGGTGCATACACCTGAGCCAAATTATGACTAACACCCTTCTCTAATTGTAGTGAGATTGGGGAGAGCGGCATAAAAGGACCATGCCAGCGCCAGATCGGGAGAGAGAGACTGGGTCGAGAGCCTTACTGTAAAGCTGATGTGCTATTGTGAAGCTATAAACCAGAGAAGTGGTCAATTCAAAGTTCCCTACCTGTGTTTGAAGAATCCAGTTCCCAGTGTCCTTATTTTTACACTGGTGCCGAAACCCGGGATCTGATTTGAAGACTGCACGCCCCATGGAGTCCTTCCCACTGTCTGACATCAAGTCCCTCGCCATCCTACATTACACCCACCAACAGGCTCTGCTTGAACTCCGCCAGGATCAAGAGGTCACGCTTCCATGAGGTCCTTAGAGTTCAGGCAGAGGACCGGCAGTTCATTCGGAGCCTCCTCACCCAGGAGAAAGCCCCAGCAGCGACCCCGGACAACAGCAGCCCCCTGCCCCCACCCATGCTGTTGAAGATGGGGGTAGAAGACGACCCTGAAGCCTTCCTGAACATGTTTGAGCGTACCGCTGAAATCTGGGGCTGACCGCATGCTTGGTGGGTGGCCCGACTCATCCCTCTGCTGTCCAGGGAAGCCCAGCTTGCAGCACAACAACTGCCAGCGGCTAACCTCCTGGTCTACGGCAACCTGAAGACCGTCCTGCAGCGGGTCAGCCGGAGCCCAGAGCAATACCATCAACTGTTCTACTCAATGGAGATGGAAGGGTCCGGTCACCCGTTTGCCTTTTCTCAGCGGCTCCATAATACCTGCCGGAAATGGCTGCGGGCGGGGGACCACGACGTCAAGGGAGTGGTCGACCAAGTGGTGCTGGAGCAGCTGATCCGCCGGCTTCCAGAAGGGATGGCGGAGTGGGTCCATTGCCATCGCTGGGTGTCGCTGGAGGAAGCGGTCCAGCTAGCGGAGGACCATATGGCAGTGTGCCCAAACGCGGAAGAGCACTCTCTCGCTCTCCCCTCTTCTGTATTTTCTCCCGTCTCTTTCCACTCCCCTCTCACTCGTCCTCTCTCCAGGCCTTGTTCCTGCACCCCGGAGGCGTGGAAACCCGCCGCCGAAGCCGGCTCCTCGCTTGCACCGGTTTATCCCTTTCCTGGCGACTTCAGGGTCTACCTGCTCTCCCCCTCAGATGGATGTACCCACCCCACATGTGTGAGTGCAGCGCCTGGGCTGGCCTGCTGGTGTTGCGGGTATCCGGAACACTTCAGGGATCAGTGTCTTGTGATGGAGCTGGGAACTGTAGTCCAGATCCCCGATGCGTTAGAGCGGTCAGCACGTGGATATCACTTTGTATTGGTCCTAGTGGACTATGCAATGTGATATCCGGAAGCAGTGCCTCTGTGCAACATCTCAGCATGAAGTGTTGCAGAAGGCACTCTTCAAAATAATCTCCCGGGTGGGAATTCCGAAATAAATCCTCACCGATCAGGGCACAACCTTTATGGTCACGAACACTACGCGAGCTTTACGAATTATTGGGCATTAAATCGATCCGCACCAGCGTTTACCATCCACAAACAGATGGCCTGGTGGAATGATTTAATAAAACCCTTAAAATCATGATTCATAAGTTTGTGCACAAGGATGCTAGAAATTGGGACAAATGGCTTGATCCCCCATTATTCGCAGTACGAGAGGTCCCGCAAGCCTCCACTGGGTTTTCCCCATTCGAGCTGCTGTATGGGCGGCGCCTGCGCGGCGTGCTTGATGTCAAGCTTGGGAGGAGGGATCTTCGAACAGTAAGAATGAAATTCAATACGTTCTTGATCTTAGAGCAAAACTCCACACCTTGTGGCAACTAACACAGGAGAATTTGCTCCAAGCTCAAGAACGACAGAGCCGACTGTATAACAGGGGAACTCGGCTAAGGGAATTTGCAACGGGAGATATGGTACTCATATTTCTCCCTACATCAAGCTCCAAATTACTCGCCAAGTGGAAAGGACCTTTGAGGTCACACGATGAGTGGGGGAACTCGATTATGAGGTAAAGCGAACTGATAGAGGGGGGCATACGTCAAAATTTATCACCTCAACCTCCTGAAATTGTGGAGGGAGGCGGCCCCGGTGACGTTGGCTACGGTAGTTCCGGAGAGGGCGGAGCTCGGGCCTTAATTACAAAACACAATCACGTCACCCCGGTCACTTGTGGAGACCACCTCTCACCATGCCAATTCGCAGAGGTTGCCAAACTACAACAAGAATTCGCAGATGTGTTTTCCCTACCAGGTCGCACAAACCTCATCCAACACCACATCGAGACCGAGCCGGGGGTGGTGGTACGTACCCGTCCCTACCAAACATAAAAGAAATATTTTGGGAAGAATTGGATGCAGTGCTCAATATGGGAGTAATAGAGGAATCGCACAGTGACTGGTCCAGCCCGGTTGTTCTAATGCCTAAGCGCGACGGGTCTGTACGGTTCAGTGTGGATTATAGAAAAGTCAACGCAATGTCTAAATTTGATGCCTACCCAATGCCTTGTATTGATGAGTTGCTCGATCGGTTGGGCACTGCTCATTTTTACTTGACATTGGATTTGACAAAGGGTTATTGGCAGATCCCCTTGACACCAATTTCCTGTGAAAAAATGGCTCTCCACACCGTTCGGATTACACCAATTTGTGACACTTCCGTTCGGTTTGTTTGGGGCTCCGGCCACATTTCAGTGCCTCATGGTCCAAAACCTCAGACCGCATTCGGCTTATGCAGCTGCCTATTTGGATGACAACATAATTTATAGCAATGATTGGCAGCGGCATATGCAGCATCTGAGGGAGGTTCTGATGTCACTGCGACGGGCGGGGCTCACAACAAACCCTAAGAAGTGTGCGACTGGGCGGGTGGAGGTACGGTAACTGGGTTTCAACTTGGACCATGGGCAGGTGCGTCCCCAAATTGACAAGACGGCAGTGATTGTGACCTTCCCGAGACCCAAGACCAAAAAGGGGGTGAGACAGTTCCTGGTGCTGGCTGGCTGGCTGGCTATTATAGGAGATTTGTACCTAACTATTCGGATGTCACCAGCCCGCTGACTGATCTCCCTAAAAAGGGAGCTCCAGACCCAGTCCAGTGGATGGAGCAGTGCCAACAGGCATTTACGCAGGTTAAAGCCGCACTTTGCAGGGGGCCGCTTTTACATGCACCTAATTTCTCTCTCCCTTTTGTATTACAGACGGACGTACATCAGCCGCAATTTCTCCTTGAGGGAAACAAAGTACAGCACCGTGGAAAAGGAGTGTCTGGCCATCAAGTGGGCGGTCCTCACTCTCCGTTACTACTTGCTGGGGCAGGCCTTCAATTTCTGCTCAGATCACGCCCCACTCCAATGGCTCCACCGCATGAAGGATACCAACGCGCAGATCGCCCGGTGGTATCTGGCACTCCAGCCCTTTAAATTCAAGGTGG
This sequence comes from Myxocyprinus asiaticus, assembly GCF_019703515.2. NCBI lineage: Eukaryota > Metazoa > Chordata > Actinopteri > Cypriniformes > Catostomidae > Myxocyprinus > Myxocyprinus asiaticus. The sequence goes on from NC_059344.1 coordinate 6,650,910, forward strand.
TCCACAGACCAGGAGCGCAGATGGATGTCGCTGACTTCCTGTCCAGAAATAGGGGGGAGTGATAGGCAGTCCGGATGTCTCCCGGCCTGAGTCGGGCGGTGGGGATATGTGGCAGTGGGGGCGTGGTCGAGCATCCATCGGGAGAGAGAGAGAGAGCAGTAAGGGTGCATACACCTGAGCCAAATTATGACTAACACCTGTCTCTAATTGTAGTGAGATTGGGGAGAGCGGCATAAAAGGACCATGCCAGCGCCAGATCAGGAGAGAGAGAGACTTACTGTGAAGCTGATGTGTTATTGTGAAGCTGATTTGTGAGCGTAAAGCTAATGTGTTTGTGTGAAGCTGTACACCAGAGAAGTGGTCAATTAAAAGTTCCCTACCTGTGTTTGAAGAATCCAGTTCCCGGTGTCCTTCCTTGTTACATTATATATATATATATATATATATATATATATATATATATATATATATATATATATATATATATTTTATTTTTTTTATGTGTGTGTATACTCATGTGTGACCACAGGGATGTTTGTTGGGGGTCAGGGTGGGGTTGGGGATTGGGAAGGGGTAATAGTGGGGGTTAAATGTTGATTCTGTGAATATATGTTTTCCTTTTCTTTGTTAATTGTATAAAAACTGTTAATCAGAAGAAGAAGAAAAAAAAAAAAGACTTGAGTACCTTACAATGCTCTATACATAAGTATTTATCAAATGAAGCTTTTTATAGCCTATATATTCACCAGATGAAGAGTTTTTATATATATATATTTCACCAGATGAGGTTTGTTGATATGGAATAAAATAATATTAGGGAAAAAAATTTAATTAAATATCAGCAACTATCTGCAAAAATACATATATCGGTCTACCTCTTGTCCATTTCAGATCATTGACGGAGGGGAAGATTTGAATATAAAAAATGTTTTTATTTCTGAATGACTTAAAGGCTTGGAATATAGTGCACATGTATGGACTACTTTAATGACCTTTTTGGAGCTCAACAGACACAGTCCGCATTAACTTTGATTACTGATTAAGAGTGACCAGGATATTCTTAAAAAAAATTCACCTTTTGTGTCGCACAGAAGTAAGTAATACAGGTTTAACTATTTACATTTTTCGGTGAACTCCTTTAACAACACAAAGTGGTCAAACATGAAGGTGTTGAAGCATTTGACACTGACCCCGCTCCACTCAGCCTCATCACCATCACAATCCCCACGGGGGCCTCCGGGACCGTTTACCCCATCCCTGCTCTGACGTCTGTCCCCTCCACCACAACCCCCGTCCTTCAGCAACTCCACCACCTTACTTTGATTAATCGCATCAATGCCCTGAAAGAAAGAGGGGATATATCTCATGTTCTATTTTGCACTGCCATTGTATTATTTTATTTGTTAATAATACTTGTTTTCTCCATTTGCACCATTATTTTGGGTCTTTGCCAAGGCAAGCATCACTATTCCTGTTGTTCATACTTAGGGTCAGAAGTTTGTTTTCAGATCCCTATTCTTATTAAACTTAATGTAAAACTCATCCTGCACCGTTCGTGCTACGGACACGAGTGCGAATCATGCAGCTTGTAAGGGACAGGTTTGCTTTTACTTCTCTAAGCAATTGGAATTATGATTTTCGGCATGTGGACATTTAACATTCGTTCGTTCAAGAGAATTCTGCCTCTTTGAGACACAAGATAAAAGTATATTTGATCTTTTTATGGTTGCCAAATATCATTGATCAATCAGGGGATTTGAATCAACCGGCATGTAGATTTATACAGTTAGTTTTCTCCAGAACAGTCTGAAATCGCTACATATTGCCTATATAGTGCACTATGTGGTACTCACTATATGTGGAATAGCAAATGAACGAACAAGTGAGTGATTTCGGAGTCAGCAAATGTATGCCGATCAATCACATTTATTTAGGCTTAAAGTTCTCGTATGTGGTTTTGTGGTTTAACTATTTTATGGCACATTTATGGAGAAATAAAAGCCATATTTGTCGATTACTTTAGCATTATTAGTTATTACAACACAGGATACAATATTTCCAAAACCTCATTCAGAGATTTTTCCTATCTCTAGCATTGATCTTAGGTGTTATATAAGATGTCATATTTATTTTCCGAGCATATTCCTGCCAGAATGGAGGTTAGAAATCAAATTAAATGTAAAAATGTAAATAAAAAATTTAAAACTCCATCCGCAATCTGTTACATTTGTATCCAGTTCCATTTGCCATTATTCTCTGATTTTATGCAATTTCAACATTAATTTCCAGAAGTATTTTATAAATTTGTCCCATTACAAATTTACCTTTTCCATTGACTTATTACATAGGGTACAATGGGGCTAAAGGCACACCTTAAAGCTGCACTCAGTAATTCTCTCCTCATTTAAAAAGTTTTACTTCTAAAGAAATTAACAGTAATATTGAAACATACATGTGAATTTATGACCACTCATGTGAGATGAAGAGCTCAGTCAAATCAGTAACCCTATAAAAGCTCTTTTATTCTACATGGGGCAGGGGTGCCCTCATGGGGGCGACCATGTTAGCATCACATGACCAGCTGAATTCTACTCAATAAATATCAGTAACTGCCCTGTAATTGGACACTTTCATTCATGGATTAAATTAATCCTGGCTTACTGTGCAATTTCTACAATGGCATTAGTAACTGAAAACTACTGTGTTTGAATGATGCAGCTTCCAGGACACGTAAGCCAATGTAAGCCACTTCGACATACTTCAAATAATTACTGAGTGTGCCTTTAAAATAATTTATTTTTACTGAATAATGATGGAGCAACAATTTGTGTGAAAAGAATAATAATAATAATTTTTTTTTTTTTTTAAAGGTGATGAGGGGGCCTTTTGCCCCTAATTTGGGGTAAAAGGCCCCCAGGTGATTTATAGTGATATCGTGAAGATATGGGAACAAAAGTTATAGGGCAAAATTTGTCAACTAATGCATATACTTTTGAAACACCATGATACTTTTTTGAGTAACAAATTAAGATGATGCTTCTTCAAAATAACCACTTCAGAAAAAGGTGCAACATTTCATGTTAATTTCAATCTTTAGCCCTGTTGTATCCACTATCACCTTTATTTAAAAAAAATAATTCAAATCATGTTTATTTATTTGAACTTCCTCTTTCAAATAACTTCCTGGAAAGTCCATTTTTAAATGCTTCTCAAATGTATTCATCCTCTTTTCATGATATATTTGACAACATCTTTTTTTCTAGCCTTTACTAGCCCGGACCTTATAAACAACAACAACAGTATTTGGTGAGAAATTCAATTGAAAATGGAGATAGAAAAAGATACAATGAGAGAGAGCATAAAAGAAGACAGTGGGGGATTTATTAAATAACCCTCATTACTTCATTGTCTCTTTTCTGTCTCAGTCATTTGCACAGGAAGTCGATCTGTAATTTTATAGGTCAAACCATCAGGTAGGAAATCAGTGTGTGAGTTTCATACCTGTTTGCGAGTCTTAGATGCACAGTCCTCGAGCGTTTCCGCTGCCTCCAGTTTGCCCTGTCTGCGGTACAGCGCCCCCAGGCTCTTCAGTGTGGTATTAACAGTGGGGCTACGCAGAGCAGGGAAGAGAAACATCAAGAACGATTTACCAATAAACATATGGAGAGCACATCGAATGAATGAAAGAACGAATGACTCCACTAATCAGGGCAAAACATTGAGTCCTCCACTCTCTGACACCCAGAATCCTGCACACTCACCTGTCCACTTTGCAGGCCTTGTACCAGCTTCCGTACTCTCCGTAAGGGCCTGAGTCCTTCCTCTTGCCCTGGAAAAACCATCACTTCCTCTATTAAACTGATCCACAATGAATTTTGTTCTACATTTTCACAAGGCAGTGTTTGCAAGGCTCTTTAATTTAGCTCAAACCTCTTGACATACAGACAGATTAATTTGAGCATCAGGTGTAAGGAATGATAACTGTCAAAATTAAATATATGCTATAAATTGATTATGAAATAATTTGAATCTATCTTGAAATGTTACAATTAGTAAATAAAAACAGTAATGGTAACACTACAATAAGGTTGATTAATGTTTTAACTACGTACAATAGTTAACATGAACAAACAATGAACAATACTATTATAGCACTTATTAATCTTAGTTGATGTTAATTTCTACATATACCAATACAGTTTTTCATTAAAAGTTATATACATTACATTAGTTAATGCATAATGAACTAAAACTGACTAACAAAAAATAATTTTAATAAATGAACATTAACCAATATTATTTAATGATGTTAAAAAATATTGTTCATTGTAAGTTCATGATACCTAATGCATTTACATTAATAACAAATACAACCTTATTATAAAGTGTTACCAATGAAATGTGAGCAAAAAACAAACAAGTTACAGCATTGATAACATTCTATTTTGTTTTTTGTGATCACAGCATTTCATGCAATATACTGTAAATACACTGGGTCCAAAAATCTGAGACCAAAAAATATATGTCTTATTACATATATTGTTATCGATGTACATTTGTAATTTTGTGTTTGGTAAACTATATTATTTTTTGAAAAATGTCATTAAAAATGTGAAAATCTCCCATAAACATACACTGATGTCCATCATTTAAAATCTAACTGTAATTAATTGTCATATTGGTCTGTCTGCTTCAGCTGCTGATGTCAGTTTAACATAATTATTTTGCTGCCTTGCAAGGACTGCTTTTTCCTGCAGATCCAGACACAACAAGTGATACCTTGCTCTCTTCTCTTTCCTCTGCATGCATCCAGATAGGCTTGTTGTCATCTGGAAAAAATAAAAATTAAAAATAAACATGGCAGTATTGCTTTGGCATTGTAGATATGAATAATTCTGATTTGTTACTGTTTGCACTACAAGTTGTGCATTTCTAGCGTTTCACTCTACATGGTATCAGGTACTGACTTGATTTTTATCGTAATGAGCTTGTAGAAGCTCTTGGAAACTGCAGGTGGATCTTTGCCATGATCCTGTAAGAGTCTGACTGGTTTAAAGGGATGTGATGTCACAAAAGGGTTTAATAGCCTTGTGTGCATGACAGTAAATGAGATTAACCATGACCCCTGAAAGACTACCAGACATCTCCACATCTACCTTACTCGCTCTCTCCCTTACTGTCTCTGCTGGAAAAACCATGACGATGCAAATAAAAAAATGTGTCCAGTCAAAGCACAAGACAGCCCTGGGTCAAATTCGGTCTCTGGTGGTGTTTGATGTTTTCTTTTTTGCATAATTAAAATGTAGATTAACATAATTACATACTTGCATTTCATGTTTGTATTGGATATGAGTTATGTTTCATCATCTAAGCATCTGTAACTTTTTTTTTTTTTACTTCATATTGCTATGGGAAATCAAATTAAACTAACGTAAATGTAATTTACACCTTAATTGTATAGGACTACTTATAACTTTCTAACTATACTCATGAGCAGACCCCTGTTTTGGGACTGTGCTTCTAGTGAAAATGTTTGTTTCAAACTCCATACCAGATATGTCTATTGTTTTCCTTTAATCAGGATGCAGAAGATCAGGATGTTTCATGTCGAAGATGTCTAGGCATTTGCAATGTTTGATTCACCTCCAAAACACATTAAAGTAGAAAGAGTGCATATTGAGGAAAGCCTGGTTGACGCACACACACCTGTGTGCTCCAGAAAAAGAAGGATTTTGCAAAGTGGATCACAGGTGCAAATGGTTCTGCATTGGATCAAGCGACACGCACGCGTATAACAGGCTTCAATTGCCCATGCGCAGACAAGAATTTCACATGGAACGCATATTTAGTGCTAATAAAGCGACAAACGCAACATGAATGTAATTACATTTGCTGGAATATCATCAAATACTTAATGCAGGAAAAACACTGATTTACACATACAGCTTTATAAATTATATTCAATGTCATGTAACTGACATAACAAATGTAACAAATATATGCATATATAGGGGAATGCGTTATGTAAAAAACTATAAATTAATTTTAAAACATAGTTCCAGCTGTAAAATCAAAGTCACATTCTGTTTATTATCATTAAAAAATTATTTATTGAACATTGATTTATTTTATTAAAACACTGTTGCCACTAAGGATATGCTGATGCCATTTTTTTAGAACGAGTACCGATACTTCCTTTTGGTACTCAGCAATGCAGTATTTTTTTCTTCCTGAAATCCATATCAACAGTTCATGTCAATTTTATCATCAAAATGGTGTTTAAATAAATACATTAATTAAACGTTAATCAAATGAAAATATAATAATTTTCAACATCATAATGTAATATTTTTATAAAATGAACTGCTTTTATAAAAGAGCCTCATAGCACAATCCAACATTGGAGTTATTTTTGCCAATTAAAGTGCTGCATAACAGAGCAACACAGATGTGAGATATAGCTAAAATATAATACAATTTCTACTGATTTATTATTAGTAGTATAACTATACAGTAGAGATCTATTTCTGTCGTACTTTTTTCTATTTAAGTTCAGCTATTATTTTGGCTGAGCTTTTATTCTGAAGTGTTTTTTTTTTTTGTGATGGTAGCTTCTCAATCCGGAAAAGCTGGTTGCTACGTGACTCGATTATTAAACCACAGAAGGCTGTTATTTAATTAAATAAACATATTTAGTCTGTATGTGCCTCACGCTAAAAAGTGAATTAGTGCTCTGCTCGCTGTCATCTGCTACAAACCGCGTGCGATGCTCATGATGGGTTTTTTTTCGTGTATGAGCCCTTTGTGTCTTTATGTCTGCACAACACCGGCTCCACACATTCACAAGCGCTCACATTTGAAGTGGGCAGCACATGCAAATTATAGATTTATCTCATTAAGTCACAGCTTTTGGGGTTAAATAATCTCACTATGACATAATGTGATTTTAATTTGTGTGCTTTTGTACTTGAAATGGTATCGTTTTTGGTATCAAAGCATTTTTGCGAGCACGTGTACAAGTACATGAGTGTGATATCTGACCTGATTACGATACCAGTAAAGGTATCGGGACATCCCTAGTTGCCACTTAAAGCCATGCATTACACTGATTTTACGTTGGTTAAGGGGAGATGTTATGCATAATGCAAACTGGAATCACTGTAATGCATGGCCTGTTGTGACTTGTCATTAAGGTCATGTACCCACTGCAGGCTCTTCTCTATCATGTGTTATTAGTAAAAATCTTTTTAAAATAAATTACTTTAAGATTTTAAGATGACTACGTACTGTTGACCGATCCAAACTCCTTCTCATGTGCGCGGGTCAGAATCTCCTTGTAAAGTGTCTCTGCATCTTTGAACTTGCCCTGTTTCAGATAACACGTTGCCTGTTGAGGAAAGAACATCATGACAAATGAGTTTCAGCCAAAGGTTCATGTTTCATATCAAAATTCACATGGAGCGCTTATTTTTTGCTGACTGTATCTGCAATTTCATCCAGACAAAAGATACCAATGGTGTTTATTAACCTTGAGTAATTACTTTTTTAAGAGACGTACGGAGCTTAAGCCCAGAGTACACTGACAACATAAACAGGAAGTTCAGATTTGTCCTGCTCTAAAATTGAAGCTAATTGGTGTAAAGGGCTGAGCGATATACACTTTACACTTTTAGTCACTTATTACATTTACATGTACAGCAGAAAGCGGCTTATTGCGAGAAAGCGGCTTATTGCGAGAAAGCGACTTGTTGCGATAAAGTGACGTTCCAGTTTACATGCACTGTAGAAGCGCCGTACTCTTCCATATACATACAACTCAAGGCCTGGGGATATTTAGTTTTTTCACATTGCTGGTTTGTCCGCGTTAATGAACGCTAAGCGAACAGTATGCGTGACACAAATTTCGTCAACAGCACAGTCCACGTGGCCTGACTCTGCGTGGCCCAGATTTTTTCAACCTGCGGACGCGGCCCTCATCTGTGTGCATTGTCGCGGCATGTGCCGGTTATTGGATGTCCTAAAAGCATATCACAAAGCAGTTGTATTTCACATGCGTAGAACATGTTCTTATTCGCTCACGGTCAAAAAAGTGTACTTTGAAAGGCAACACAGTCGGCCGGGCGCGATCAGATTCGGAACGCGGAAAGTATGCCCGGGCCTTCAGTCAGTAAGCAGCTTTCTTCACAGCAACTTAATTTCCCCACGTTGCTTTAGCTTCTGTTTCATTGTCATGCTGGTAAAATGTGCTTTCAGTAGATTCCTGTTGTTCACTCTATTCACTGCCTATTATAATTTAGCTAATTTCCAACTCCTGGAAATTCACCACTCTCCCATCGCTCTGCAATAATGCATATTTCGAATATCATGCCATTGCTGCCACTAATTAAACTTAAACTACTGCCACCTGCTTAAATTCATGTTTTGGTCATCTACTGTCCTCCAGGTCAACTAGGCAACTTCATCAAAGACCTATTGTACATGTGCTGCTGTCTTAATTCCATGAAGATGGCACTTAGCTGGTGGTCCTTGGGGACTTTAACATCCACCTGGACAAACCTCAAGCGGCAGTCTTTCTAGCTCTTCTGACCTCGTTTGACCTTACGAGAATGCACACTCCTGCAAAACACAGAGCAGGAAAACAGCTAGATCTCATTCTTACCTGTAACTGCATCACAAATAATCCTCGTTTCTCCTCTTGCCTCTGTTACTCTCCCTTCTTCCCTACCACTTGGTTTTCTGCCGTAACATCTGTTCTCTCTCCCCTACTCACTTCTCTCTCTGGTCTCTGCATCTCTTCCCTCCACTAAACACTTCTCTTTACTTGATGTAAATGAAACTACAAATGCTTTTTGCTAAACATTAACTTCTTGTCTTGACACTGTCTGTCCTATTACCTCCAGCACCTGGCTGTTGAAGACACTTCGCGACCACCGTACTAAGCTCAGGGCTGCGGAGAGGAAGTGGCGCAAGTCCCTGCTGACCTGAGCAAGTATCAATCTCTTCTCTCCTCTAGTGTTTCTGCTGCTAAAGTTGCCTATTACCAGAATAATATCAGTAACACTTAAGATTCCCATCAACTATAACTTCCTTATCTCCATCCTCCCCGACTACTTCTCTGACTGCTGATGACTTTGTCACTTTTTTCCACTAAAAATGTGGCAACCATCAGGGGCCAGTTCTCTACACCACACAACCGCTCTCTACCCACATCCCACCCTCTGCCCTCCACTTTTATTCCTCTCTCAGAGACTGAGATTTCCACAATGCTTTTTTCTAACCATACTACCCATTGTCCCCTTGACCCTATCCCCTCCCAGTCAGACCACAAAATTGACACATCATCAGCTCATGTCTTACAACTGGAAACGGCTTTCCCAATACATTTAAGCAGGCTCTGGTAATCCCACTGCTCAGAAGACCAACACATAACCCCAAAGTAGTCTATAACTACAGACCAGTCTTTCTCCTACTTCTCCTGGATAAAACTCGAGAGGGTTGTGTTCAACCAGTTGTCTGCCTTTCTTTCATAGAACAACCTACTGACTCCAGCCAGGTCTCCTAAGCAACCAAATTGACCCAGTTGCTAGGGAGGGTAGAGTCACATGGGATAACCTCTAGGGGTGTAAATCGGACGTTTCATCACGATACAATCTTATATTGATTCTCTTGGCCTGCGATCCGATATTTGCCGATACTTCGAAGTCTGCCGCGATACAATTTCGATTTGATTCAGGGCCCTGCGATCGATATTCCGATATTATGTGCCTATTTTACACAATCAATAAAAAAATGTTTTGCCCTCAAATGCAACCAAAATATAATTTGAATATTTTGTTGAGCTCTCTGAAAAGTGCAAATTTAGTATCCACATTGAGAATCCACAACAAAATATGGTACTTCAGATGTTGAAAAAAATTATACAGATAATAATATAAAAAATAACATCACACACCAGTGATCATCAATCGTTTGATTATTTCATCATGATGGCACCGCGGATGGCTGCCTCGGTGTGGAGCACCTCAGTTCTTTTGTTGTTTTTGTGTGTCCTGTGTTTAGTAATTTTTTCCAGTCAGTTTTAACAGAGACGAACTGCTGAATATTCGACAGCATGTACCAGACAATCTTTTCCCAGTTTTCGAATATTCAGACGTTTTGCTAGACATTTTAGTTGGAGGCGCAGCTCTGCTGTTCAAGAGATGCAGACGAGGGAGACAAGCCGGTGCGCTGGTCAAACTCCGTCAGCACAGACTTCGAACAGCGCTGCCGAGTATTCACTTAGCAAATCTCCAAACGGGGAAAACGAGAGGCGGTGGAACATACTTTTATATCAATGAAAGTTGGTGTACAGATGTAACAACGTTAAAGAGGATGTGCTGTCCTAATTTGGAAGAGCTCTTCATTAACTGTAAGCCTTTCTACTTGCCGCGGGAGTTTTCCAGGTTTATTCTGGTGAGTGTGTATATCCCACCAAATGCGTGTTTGAACACAGCGCTGCAACAGCTGGCTGATCAAATCACAGACATGGAACAACAATACCCGGACTCAGTTATTATTATTCTTGGGGGTTTTAACAAAGCATATCTCACACGTGAACTGCCCAAATACAAACAGCACATCACATGCCCCACCAGAGACAGGAACATACTGGATCATTGTTACACAACAATAAAGGATGCATATCGCTCTGTCCCTAGAGCAGCTTTGGGACTCTCTGATCACTGTCTGGTTCATCTTCTTCCAACCTACAGGCAAAAATTAAAATCAACCAAGCCAGTAGTAAGGATTGTTAAGAGATGGACCAATGAAGCAGAGCGGGAACTACAAGCCTGCTTCGACTGCACGGATCGGAGTGTTTTTGAGGCTGCAGCCACAGACCTGGACGAGTTCACAGATACTGTTACATCATATATCAGTTTCTGTAAGGATATGTGTATTCCTACTAGGACTTATTTAAAGTTCAACAATGACAAACCGTGGTTTACAGCAGAGCTCAGGCAGCTTCGTCAGGCCAGAGAGGATGCTTACAGGGGTGGGGATAAAGTCTTGCACAATCAGGCCAGGAACACACTGAACAGGGAAATCAGAGTGGCTAAAAGAAGATACTCTGAGAAGCTGAAAAACAAGTTTTCAGCTAACGACCCTGCATCAGTGTGGAGTGGCATGAAACAACTTATAAATTACAGGACTCCTACCCCCAACCCTGTAGGGAACCAACAACTGGCTGATGACCTGAATGTGTTCTACTGCAGATTTAAAGGCCCAATCTCACACCCCACACCCACTCTGACCTTCACTTCACACAAACACCAACATCTCCTGCAACCCCCCTCCTCCTACTCAACCTGCACTTGAGATCTGTGAAGATGATGTGAGCTGCGTCTTTTGGAAACAAAAGACGAGGAAGGCTTCAGGCCCAGATGGCGTCTCACCAGTGTGTCAGTGTGATCCTGTACTAACCAGCTGGCCCCCATCTTCACACAGATCTTCAATAGATCACTGGAGAAGTGTGAAGTCCCATGCTGCTTCAAATGCTCAATCATTATTCCCGTCCCAAAGAAACCAAAAATCACAGGACTTAATGACTACAGACCTGTCACCCTGAATCCCCTTCAATTTGCTTATCGAGCAAACAGGTCTGTGGATGATGCAGTCAACATAGGATTGCATCATATCCTGCAACATCTGGACAGACCAGGGACATATGCAAGGATCCTTTTTGTGGACTTCAGTTCAGCTTTCAACACCATCATCCCAGCTATACTCCAGAATAAATTACACCAATTCTCTGTTCCCATGTCTATCTGTCAATGGATTACCAGCTTTCTGACAGACAGGCAGCAGCTTGTGAGACAGAGAAAACTCACTTCTAGCACCTGTACAATCAGCAATGGTGCCCCCCAGGGATGTGTGCTCTCCCCACTACTCTTCTCCACCAATCTTCTACACTTCTAATTCTACACCAATGACTGCATCGCCAAGGACCCCTCTGTCAAGCTCCTGAAGTTTGCAGATGACACCACTGTCATCGGCCTCATCCAAGATGACGATGAGTCTGCATACAGAAGGGAGGTTGAACAGCTGGCTGTCTGGTGCAGTCAAAACAACCTTGAGCTGAACACGCTCAAAACGGTGGAGAACACCCCAACACTGACCCCCCTCACCATTCTAAACAGCACTGTGGCAGCAGTGGAGTCATTCATGTTCCTGGGCACTACCATCTCACAGAACCTGAAGTGGGAGACCCATATTGACTCCACTGTGAAAAAGGCCCAGCAGAGGTTGTACTTCCTTCGCCAGCTGAGGAAATTCAACCTGCCACAGGCGCTGCTGATACAGTTCTACTCAGCAGTCATTGAGTCTGTCCTCTGCACTTCAATAACTGTCTGGTTTGGTTCAGCTACGAAATCTGATGACTACAAAGGACAGTTCGGACTGCTGAGAGGATTATTGGTTGCCCCCTGCCCCCCCTACAAGAACTATACACTTCCAGAGTGAGGAAAAAGGCTGGAAAAATCACTCTGGACCCCACTCACCCTGCCCACTACCTTTTTGAACTGTTGCCTTCTGGCCGACGCTTCAGAGCTCTGAGCACCAGAACCATCAGGCACAGGAACAGTTTTTCCCTCAGGCTATCCATCTCATGAACAGTTAAATTGCCCCATTGAGCAATAACTATGAGCAATACACAGTTTAGTCTTTCTTATATTTATCCAACACATCCAGCCTCTTCTGTCATTTCATTCCTCTGCAAAAAAAAAAAAAAAAAGTTTGCACTGTTCATAACAGATTTGTATTTGCACTGTACATAACAGATTGTATTAGATTTGCACTACCCATGTGTATGTGTGTATGTATGTATGTGTGTATCTGTACGTATGTGTATAATTCGTTTTATTTTTTATGATTATCTATGTCTTGCTGTTTTTGTATTGTTTTTGTATTGTTGTACACTGGAAGCTCCTGTCACCAAGACAAATTCCTTGTGTGTGTAAGCATACTTGACAATAAAGCTGATTCTGATTACAGTTTATTTTTCCAGTTAATCCCATTCGAAGTACTTACATACCCATGACTTGTTTCCAACTATCGCTGCTACGTATCTGCGGTTTTCTTAGCTACAGCTTCCACAGTTGTAATGAAAAATTCTGTTACAGTTAACTAGGATAAATGTTATTAAGAGTGTTGATGTGTAGATGTGTAAAGTCTTGTAACTGATGCTAGTGCTGAGCAGGTGATTTCTCTTTCCCTCGTTAGTCCTGTTCAGAAGGTCGTCGTTGTCAAGACATTTCACATGATGGTTGAACTGCTCCATAGTACTTTAAAATAGCAAATTCTCATGTAAAATTTAAATGGGTCGCATGCACAACGATATCGATGGAAGCCCGAATTAATCGTGCATGTGAGCCGCTCTGCGTCTGTCACGAGAGCTCGCATTTTAAGGAGCACCCGGTTGATGTGCTCACACTGATCCCGTCACTGGAGCTCGCATTTCAGGGGAAGCCCAGTTGATGCTTGTGCACGCCGCATGGATAGCAGAGCACAATTTGGCTTCAAAGACCCCGCGCACATCCATGTCCCACATGAAAAGCGTATTTAGCGCTCATAAAGTGAAATTAATGTAATAAGGTTGCTTCATCGCCTGACGGAAATGCGTAGGGACGTTGCTGGCATGAGAGTATTAAATAAAAGGTACATCTTAAAAAAAGTTCTATAGCGATATTTACGCGTTGTATCGATAACACTGGATCGTTGGTTATTGGATCAATGCATCGATCCAGATCGATGAATCATTACACCCCTAGTAACCTCCTCGTGGTTGCGATTAGTGGTTCTCGCTCTCAGTGAGGCACATGGTAAGTTGTGCGTGGATCGCGGAGAATAGCATGAGCCTCCACATGCTATGAGTCTCCACGGTGTCATGCACAGTGAAACATGTGACAAGATGCGTGGGCTGACTATCTCAGAAGCGAAGGCAACTGAGAGTTGTTCTCCGCCACCCGGATTGAGGTGAGTAACCGTGCCACCGTGAGGACTTAGTAAGCAGTGGGAATGGGGCATGACAAATTGGGGAGAAAAGGGGATAAAAGAAAAAAAAAAGAAATCAGTTTGGCATCAAAAAAGGACACTCAACAGAGACAGCCCTCCTGTCAGTCGCTGAAACCCTGCGACTGGCAAGAGCTAACTTCAAATCATCTGTCCTCATCCTCCTTGACCTGTCTAGCCCACATCTAGTCAACAGCCCGGTCTTGCAGGTTCACACTTTACAACATCAGGAAAAACAGAACTTTCCTGTCTGAATATGCTGCACAGCTCCTGGTCCCGCAGCTCATGGTCCAAGCTCTTGTCATTTCAAGACTGGACTACTGCAATGCTCTGCTGACCAGCTTCCTAGCTAGCACGATTTAGCCGCTACTGATGGTTCACAACATGGTGGCGCATCTGGTATTCAATAAAGGAGCACTCATGTCACCACCCCTCTGAATTTTATTCCACTGGCAACCTGTAGCTGCCAGCAACATATTCAAGGCTTTGACTTTGGCCTTCAGGACAGCCAATGAAACAGGACTCTCATACTTCAACTCACTCCTCCTGCTCTGTCCTCACTCGCTCTTTACGATCAGTGAAAAAGCAGTGCCTGGTGGTCAAATCACAATGAGGCACAAAGTCCGTTACACAGTCACTGACTTTCTCTGTTCCTCTGTAGGGAAATCCACTCCCAATAACCCGATCTGTGGAAACCATCTCAACATTCAAGACACAGCTGAGAACTTATTTATATCGCGAGCACTTACCCTATCCACAATAATGCAATTATTTAATAATTATAAAAAATACACTTCTCTTGTATTTGTCTTTCTTACATGCTAGCTCAATAATATTCTAGCTACTCTTGGAATTTGGCAGTGCGATACTGCAGATATTGTTGACTTTTGTACGACAAACTGCTTATGTTGCTCATTTATAAGTTGCTTTGGATAAAAGCATCAGCATAAGTCTCTTTGGATAAAATCATCTGCTAAATGACTAAATGTAAATAAATATTTATGTAATTACTTTGAACTGGCTTAAAGATTGTTTTTTTCCAGTCAAAGAAACCACCATTTCCACCAATAAGCTACTGTAGATTAAAAGCATAATGCAAGTAACAAAATACCATACATTTATTTATTTTTTTAAATCAAGGCATGTTTTCCACTGACTGGTTTTTGCTAAACGATAAAAGAAAAACTTGACTGTTGTATGAAACTAATTTGTGAAAACAAATCTCTATTGTTATTTTTGCTCCAGAAACTCTTAAAATATCCCTTTCTTAACACGCTCTTATACTCATGGACAGCAAGACAAGGAAAACAGCCAACTAGTGTGAAAATAGCCCACTGGCACAGTCTTTATACAAGCGGGAAAAAAAAAAGAATCCCTTAAAACTATTGTGATATTCACAATCTTTGTATATCTGCAACAAAATCACCAATATCCAATATATTGTTCTTCATAGTTGTTCTTTCATTGGTTGTATAAACAGAATCTGGTGAGTTTATCTCCCCTTACCAGGTTGTTTTTGGTTTTGGCCACATTGGGGTCGTCAGCACCCAGTTTGTTCTCATAAATCTCGAGGGCCCTGCGGTAATAATATTCCACTTCCTCATACTTCCCCTGATTCTGACACAACAGAGCCAGATTATTGAGCTGCTTCGCCACATCAGGGTGGAATTTACCCAAGACCTGCAAACACACGCACACACACAAACTATATAAAAAATATTGTCTGTACTAAAAGATCATATGGGCGAATCTCGAAAAAACATGTCCTAAAGATTTTTTGCAGTTTCTGATGTTATTATCATGCCAATTAAGCACATTTCCCTCCATATCTGCATTACTGTTACACATCCAAAGAGTATTTGAGTTTTTTTGTAGTTCCCAGTATTCTTAATGATGATTATTATTACTGTAATACATACATTTTTAAACTGTATTTTATTTAAATCCATTTTATTATTATTATTAATATAAGTATGAATTAAAGGCAGTAAAACAAATACTGGCAGGATATACATTATTGTGCAAAAGTCTTAGGCACATAAGATGTTTCACAAAAGCATTTGTCTTAAGATGGTTATTTATATCTTCAGCTTTAGTGTGTTAATAGGAAATATAAATGTTAGACTCCCAAACATTACTTTTGCAAATAGAAAAGATTAGAATAGAAGGACAGGGAGCCCTGCAACAGATGTCATGGCCCCCACAAAGCCCCCCACTAAACATTGTGTCAGTGTGTGAGATTACATGAAGAGACAGAAGCAATTGAGACAGCCTATATAGATAGAAGAACTGCGGCAAATTCTCCAAGAAGCTTGGAACATCGTATCTGCCAACAACCAACAAAAACTGTGTCCAGGTGTACCTAGGAGAATTGGTGCTGTTTTAAAGGCAAAGGTGGTCACGCCGAATATTGATTTAGCTTTTTTATGTTTACTGGACTTTGTATGACATTAAGTGATAAATGAAAACTATTTATGTAATTATTTTTGAGACATCCTCACTATGCAACATTTTTCACAAGTGCCTAAAACTTTTGCACAGTACTGTATATAAATACTTTACCATTAAATGCTTTACCTCAGATTACACTAAAAAACAAAATTTTCCCAGCTTGTATAACTAATACGCATACGCGTTCTCCAGTTGATTGACAGGTGACATCTGTATCTAAAAGGTGATTGGCTCTTTTACCTGTAAGGCAGGACTTCCTTTTCTACAACCATTGTGCATTCCAATTTCTCCCATTCATTTTAATAGAAGTGACCCATCTCTGCTAAATAGTTTCTACCATCGCTCTCATGTAACATCAGCTACGATCAGATATTCATTGTTGTTTATTTCATTCGTTACATCCTTTTGCAGTTATTTCCCTCTCTAACTGTGCTGTGATTCAGCAATACAGAGAACTACTGTAAATAGTCTTGAAAATGCATACCTCAATTAATACGCATTTGACAGGCTATTGATAAATTTTTCTGATGATGAAATCATAACGCGGGCCGCAAAAGATGGTGCGAGGGCTGTATGCAAGGGCTGCTTTATTGAAAATATAATTTCTTAAATATTTGATTTCTCAATATGATTTTGAAGTGCTATATGATCTGGATATATTTTTGACAGGGCTTGTGAGATTCACCCATACACAGGCTGTTGAATTTCTATGAAAATCATGTTAAGTCATTTCTTTTTAAAGTGTGCTTGAGGTGTAGGGTCTGCAAACCTTCTCTCTGATCTCCAGCGCTCTCTTGCACAGCGGCTCCGCCTCCTTGTGTTTTCCACGTTTGCCGTACAGCACAGCGAGGTTATTAAGCGTAGCAGCCACAGCGGGATGATCTTTACCCAGAGTCTTCTCTCTGATGGCCAGAGCGTCATTCAACAGGTGCGCCGCTTCTTTATACTTATTCTGATCCCTGCAAGAAAGAACAGAAATTTCACTCCACTTTATGTAATAAGAGCACTAGCACATTTCAGCTGCTATTCCATTCAAAAATGGTGTGGCCGTACCATGGAACAGTAACGGTATATGATATAACATAATACGGAATGATAACCATAGTTATGGAGCATGGTATTTACATGGTACTCACCAGGTACTTCACAGAATACAACAGTTTAGTATAAGAATACCATATAAAAACTATGTTAGTACAATGTCTCAAAAAACATCTGGTAGTCTGTGGTGGTGGTAACGCCAAGGACATGGATTCAATTCCCAGGGAACGCATGGACTAATGTAAATGTATATCCCAAATGCACTGTATCCATAAAGCCAATTGCATAAATGTAAAACTAAAAGTTACTATAATGTATGTACAGTTGAAGTCAGAAGTTTACATACACCTTAGCCAAATACATTTAAACTCAGTTTTTCACAAGTCCTGACATTTAATCGTAGAAAACATTCCCTGTCTTAGGTCAGTCAGGATCACTACTTTATTTTAAGAATGTGAAATGTCAGGATAATAGTAGAGAGAATGATTTATTTCAGCTTTTATTTCTTTCATCACATTTCGAGTGGGTAAGGAGTTTACGTACACTTTGTTAGTATTTGGTAGCATTGCCTTTAAATTGTTTAACTTGGGTCAAATGTTTTGGGTAGCCTTCCACAAGCTTTTCACAATAAGTTGCTGGAATTTTGGCCCATTCCTCCAGACAGAACTGGTGTAACTGAGTCAGGTTTGTAGGCCTCCTTGCACGCACACCCCTTTTCAGTTCTGCCCACAAATTTTCTATCAGATTGAGGTCAGGGCTTTGTGATGGCCACTCCAATACCTTAACTTTGTTGTCCTTAAGCCATTTTGCCACAACTTTGTAGCTATGCCTGGGGTTATTGTCCATTTGGAAGACCCATTTGCAACTGAGCTTTAACTTCTTGGCTGATGTCTTGAGATTTTGCTTCAATAAATCCACATAATTTCCCTTCCTCATGATGCCATCTATTTTGCCAAGTGCACCAGTCCCTCCTGCAGCAAAGCACCCCCACAACATGATGCTGCCACCCCCAAGCTTCATGGTTGGGATGGTGTTCTTCGGCTTGAAAGCCTCACCCTTTTTCCTCCAAACATAATGAAGGTCATTATGGCCATTTTGTTTCATCAGACCAGAGGACTTTTCTCCAAAAAGTAAGATCTATGTCCCCATGTGCACTTGCAAACTGTAGTCTGGCTTTTTATGGCAGTTTTGGAGCAGTGGCTTCTTCATTACTGAGCAGCCTTTCAGGCTATGTCGTTATAGGACTCGTTTTACTGTGGATATACAGTGCATCCGGAAAGTATTCACAGCGCTTCACTTTTTCCACATTTTGTTATGTTACAGCCTTATTCCAAAATGGATTAAATTCATTATTTTCCTCAAAATTCTACAAACAATACCCCATAATGACAACGTGAAAGAAGTTTGTTTGAAATCTTTGCAAATGTATTTAAAAAAAAAAAAAAAAGAATAAAATCACATTTACATAAGTATTCACAGCCTTTGCTCAATACTTTGTTGAAGCACCTTTGGCACCAAATACAGCCTCAAGTCTTTTTGAGTATGATGCTACAAGCTTGGCACACCTATTTTTGGGCAGTTTCTCCCATTCTTCTTTGCAGGACCTCTCAAGCTCCATCAAGTTAGATGGGGAGCGTCAGTGCACAGCCATTTTCAGATGTCTCCAGAGATGTTCAATCGGGTTCAAGTCTGGGCTCTGGCTGGGCCACTCAAGGACATTCACAGAGTTGTCCCGGAGCCACTCCTTTGTTATCTTGGCTGTGTGCTTAGGGTCATTGTCCTGTTGGAAGATGAACCTTCACCCCAGTCTGAGGTCCAGAGTGTTCTGGAGCAGGTTTTCATCAAGGATATCTCTGTACATTGCTGCATTCATCTTTCCCTCGATCCTGACTAGTCTCCCAGTTCCTGCCACTGAAAAACATCCCCACAGCATGATGCTGCCACCACCATGCTTCACTGTAGGGATGGTATTGGCCAGGTGATGAGTGGTGCCTGGTTTCCTCCAGACATGACGCTTGCCATTCAGGCCAAAGCGTTCAATCTTTGTTTCTCATGGTCTGAGAGTCCTTCAGGTGCCTTTTGGCAAACTCCAGGCGGGCTGTCATGTGCCTTTTACTGAGGAGTGGCTTCCGTCTAGCCACTCTACCATACAGGCCTGATTGGTGGAGTGCTGCAGAGATGGTTGTTCTTCTGGAAGGTTCTCCTCTCTCCACAGAGAAATGCTGGAGCTCTGTCAGAGTGACCCTGGCCAAGGCCCTTCTCCCCCGATCTCTCAGTTTGGCCAGGCGGCCAGCTCTAGGAAGAGTCCTGGTGGTTCCAAACTTCTTCCATTTACGGATGATGGAGGTCACTGTGCTCATTGGGACCTTCAATGCTGCAGACATTTTTCTGTACCCTTCCCCAGATTTGTGCCTCGATACAATCCTGTCTCGGAGGTCTACAGACAATTCCTTGGACTTCATGGCTTGGTTTGTGCTCTGACATGCACTGTTAACTGTGGGACCTTATATAGACAGGTGTGTGCCTTTCCAAATCATGTCCAATCCACTGAATTTACTACAGGTGAACTCCAATCAAGTTGTAGAAACATCTCAAGGATGATCAGTGGAAACAGGATGCACCTGAGCTCAATTTTGAGTGTCATGGCAAAGGCTGTGAATACTTATGTACATATGATTTTTTTCGTTTTTTATTTTTAATAAATTTGCAAAGATTTCAAACAAACTTCTTTCACATTGTCATTATGGGGTATTGTTTGTAGAATTTTGAGGAAAATAATGAATTTAATCCATTTTGGAATAAGGCTGTAACATAACAAAATGTGGAAAAAGTGAAGCGCTGTGAATACTTTCCGGATGCACTGTAGATACTTGTCTACCTGTTTCCCCAAGCATCTTCACAAGCTCCTTTGCTGTAGTTATGGGATTGATTTGCACTTTTCGCACCAAACTACGTTAATATCTAGGAAACAGAACGCGTCTCCCTCTTGAGCGGTATGACGGCTGCGTGGATGATCCAGACTTGTGGAGGTCCACAATTTTTTTCTGAAGTCTTGGCTGATTTCTTTTGATTTTCCCATGATGTCAAGCAAAGAGGCACTGACTTTGAAGGTAGGCCTTAAAATACATCCACAGGTACACCTCCAATTCAGTAAACCTCCTATCAGAAGCTAATTGGCTAATTGTCCAAAGGCTTGACATCATTTTCTGGAATTTTCCAAGATGCTTAAAGGCACAATTAACCTCATGTATGTAAACTTCTGACCCAAAGTGAAACAATCTGTCTGTAAACAATTGTTGGAAAAATTACCTCGAGTCATGCACAAAGTAGATGTCCTAAACGACTTGCCAAAACAATAGTTTGGTAATATTAAATCTGTGGAGTGGTTAAAAAAATATTTTTAATGACTTCAATCTAAGTGTATGTAATCTTCTGACTTCAACTGTATTTATATATACACTGGCGGCCAAAAGTTTGGAATAATGTACAGATTTTGCTCTTATGGAATGAAATTGGTACTTTTATTCACCAAAGTGTCATTCAACTGATCACAATGTATACACTGATATCAATGTCAGTACATTAATAATGTGAAAAAATTACTATTACAGTTTGAAAAAAAATTCAGAACTTACTTCACTAGAAAAATACTTCAAAGAGTTCTCATCACAAAATCCTCCATGTGCAGCAATGACATCTTTGCAGATCCTTGGCATTCTAGCTGTCAGTTTGTCCAGATACTCAGGTGACATTTCACCCCACGCTTCCTGTAGCACTTTGCCATAGATGTGGCTGTCTTGTCGGGCACTTCTCATGCACCTTACAGTCTTGCTGATCCCACAAAAGCTCAATGGGGTTAAGATCCATAACACTCTTTTCCAATTATCTGTTGTCCAATGTCTGTGTTTCTTTGCCCACTCTTACCTTTTCTTTTGTTTTTCTGTTTCAAAAGTGGCTTTTTCTTTGCAATTCTTACCATAAGGCCTGCACCCCTGAGTCTTCTCTTTACTGTTGTACATGAAACTGATGTTAAAAGGGAAGAATTCAATGAAGCTGTCAGCTGAGGACATGTGAGGCATCTATTTCTCAATCTAGAGACACTGATATACTTATCCTCTTGTTTAGTTGTACATCTGGTCTTCCACATCTCTTTCTGTCCTTGTTAGAGCCAGTTGTCCTTTGTCTTTGAAGACTGTAGTGTACACCTTTGTATGAAATTGTTTGGCAATTTCAAGCATTGTATAGCCTTCATTCCTCAAAACAATGATTGACTGACGAGTTTCTAGAGAAAGCGGTTTCTTCTTTGCATTTTTTGACCTAATATTGACCTTAAGACATGCCAGTCTATTGCATACTGTGGCAACTCAAAAACAAACACAAAGACAATGTTAAGCTTCATTTAATGGACCAAATAGCTTTCAGTAGTGTTTGATATAATGGCATGTGATTTTCTAGTACCAAATTTGCAATTTAGCATGATTACTCAAGGATAAGGTGTTGGAGTGATGGCTGCTGGAAATGGGGCCTGTCTAGATTTGATCAAAAATGACTTTTTTCAAATAGTGATGGTGCTGTTTTTTTACATCAGTGATGTCCTGACTATACTTTGTGATCAGTTGAATGCCACTTTGGTGAATTAAAGTACCAATTTCTTTCCAAAACAGCAAAATCTGTACATTATTCCAAACTTTTGGCCACCAGTGTGTTGATTTTTATTTAATTATCTGCACAGAGATAACATTTTAAATTGATGCCGTAGTTGTAATATTTAAGTAACAAGTATTATTAATGTATATATATATATATATATATATATATATATATATATATATATATATATATATATATATATATATATACACACACACACACACACACACACACACACACACACACTACCGTTATTTTTATTTTTTCACATTTTAGAATAATAGTAAAGTCATCACAACTATGGAATAATAGAAATGGAAATATGGGAATTATGTTGTGAATAAAAAAATCCAAAATAAATCAAAACTGTGTTATATTTTAGCATCTTCAAAGTGGCCACACTTTGCCTAGATTTTGCAGAAATGTACTCTTGGCATTTTATTAACCAGCTTCTTGAGGTATCACCCTGGGATGCTTTTTAAACAGTATTGAAGGAGTTCCCATCTATATGCTGGGCACTTATTGGCTGCTTTTCTTAATTATTCGGTTCAAGTCATCCATTTCAAAAACATTTTTTTTTAAATACAATTTTAGTTTTATGTTGGCACAATTATATTTTTGCAACAAAACTAATTTCAAACATTTAAGCATACGCCTTCAGATCAAAAGGTTTTTAAGATCATGAGAAACATTTCAGACAAGTGACCCCAAACTTTTGAACGGTAGTGTGTATGTTTGTATATATATATATATATATATATATATATATATATATATATATATATATATATATAGTAATACTTGTTACTTTAAATATTACAACTACGGCATCAATTTAAAATGTTAACTCTGTGCAGATAATTAAATAAAAATCAACACAATTAATAATGTCCCCTGACTGTACGTAAATTACGTAATAAGGAATTCTCTAACCATTTGAGCAATTTAAATGAAGTACCACCTTGATGTTTCTACGAATCCAGAGCAGTAAGGGGCAGTCAGTGCAGCCATAGCTTAGGGTTATAATGACAACGTGCCTCGTCAAACCAATGAGAGGAGCAGAGTTGGGCACTGGGCAGCGGAAGACCCATTTGACCCTACAGCACTCAAATGCAGATGGACCAAGCACAACAAAATGCAGGGATCCAGAGACATTTTTTTCAAAGTTTCAAGCTACGTTTAACTTGACACAGTGTCCTAAAATGTGGGATTTAAGCCACAAGATGATGAAAACAAGTGAGACGCAATGCAACCAAATTGAGACGATCCAAAAGCATCTCTCTGATGTAGACGGCGCATGTCCTGTGAGAGATTTACAAACTCAATTGCAAAATGGATAGCTTTCTAGAGTAGGCCAATAACTTGCTTATGTTTAATGATATGGAATAAAAGAAACAATAAATAAAATGCTAAAGACCCTTTCTGTATTATCTTATAATAAATGCTTTACTTGTATACTCCTATAATAATGCAATGTATTTAAATTATTATATTTAATTATTATATGCTAAATTGTCTTTAAGGTCTTTCTCAGTAATTATTGATATATGTGATTAATTTGATTATTAAATTGGCACATAATGTAATCCATTCGATTAAGGTTTTAATCAGTTGACAGCCATAATCATTTATTACTGAAACTATTTGTAGTGTCTTCCAGGCAGTAATCTCTAACCTGTACACCAGGGCGAGAATGTTGAGCATGGTGGCCACATCTGGGTGGTCGTGTCCAGATGTTTTCTCCAGGTCTTCCAGAGCCTGTTTGCAGAGTGGCACAGCCACCTCGTACCGGCCCTGAGAGGCGTACTGGATCACCAGGTTGTGGAGAGTTCGGAGGCGAGCTGGGATTTCGTACCCTCCCTGCTGCGCCGCCACTTCACCGCTGGGCTGAGCTGGAGTGGTAGGATTAAA
The DNA here is from genome assembly GCF_019703515.2 of Myxocyprinus asiaticus. Classification (NCBI taxonomy): domain Eukaryota; kingdom Metazoa; phylum Chordata; class Actinopteri; order Cypriniformes; family Catostomidae; genus Myxocyprinus; species Myxocyprinus asiaticus. The sequence continues at coordinate 6,675,009 of NC_059344.1, forward strand.
TGTAGAGGTTAAAGTTCAGATGCAACTGTAACATGGCTATAGGGCTTTGTTCCAAATTGGATTAAAAATGCTTTAGGATGAATAGCTGCTTCCTTGCATACTTCTACTATGCACTACAAGTATGTACTTCACTGGTGGTGAGAAAGTACATACTTTTGTTTAACTCGAGTCTGAAAGACTATAAAGACATCTTTATGGCTCTAGCTCCTGAAGAGAAATAGTATATCATGGCAGTCTTGGCATGCATGTATCAACTGCTTTTGTTTGCACGCACGGTCAAATGGAGAATACTTTGAAAGCTAGAGTTCGACTGTATGCATACGCTACCACACACATAAAAACTTAAGTTACTTTGAGCTTTAAGATCAATTGCATCTTGATACCACAAAGTCTTTTGTAAAGTACTATTTGCATTTAAATGTAAATGTAAGCACTGAGCTAAAATCATCAGAGCACACCGATGTCTTCAAATGCTGTCTAGCCAGCTTAATAGGGATTGGTACAAAGCCTCTTTTTTATTTATTTTTCTCTGTGAATGCATGCATGCCACATGTAGAGCACTCAAATATACTGTATTTCATAATCATTTTTCAAATGTATCCTGATAAAGGTATCTCTGTCTCTCACCTGGCCCCTGGTCATCATTATTAGGGAAAAGATCATCGAGATTGTCCTTCTCCTTCTCTCCAGGTTTCTCCTCTGAGGGCGAGGTGTCCTCATCCAGCTTGCGGATCTGATTCATGAACTCCAGATGTTTCTTTTCCTCCTCCAGCTGCGCGACGCTCTGCTCGCTCTTCTGCAGCTTGTGCTGAGTGCTGGCCAGCTCATCCCGCAACCACTGGTTCTCTTGACAGAGCCGACGCACCTGTGCACGCAACTTCTGCTTTTCAGATTCCACAGCGCTCAGATGACCAGACAGAGCGATGATCACCTGAGAAAAGACAGATGATGTTAGTCTTCCTTTACCTTTAGGTTCATATGTGGATATAGCAAAGTTCATAACATGTTACATGTGGCTTCATATGTGGATATACCCAACTTCATAACATATGTTACATGTGGCTTCGGTAACTAGTTTCAAGAAGTTTCCAAATTACAATTCGAGACTAGATTTTTACATTTTCTGCTTTGCTTGCCTGTGCAAAACTCACTGCCATGATGCTAGGGTGTTGGGGATGGTTGCCAGGGCATTGCTACTGGCCCAAGTCAAAAGAGACCACACCCCGTTTTTTGAACACTTTGTCATCCACCAGGTGAAAACAATAAGTCCGATCAATCAGTTAAGTAAAAAGACAAATCATATAGGGAAAGGAGGGAAAGGAGGCGGCGAGAACCGGCTTGAGAATATAAATAATAGTTTAATAATAAACTTAAACAAAAACACACAAACATAAACAAACGCAGGGCAGCTGCCTGTAATTCTCTCTCTCTTGAACTATCGTCCACGGCTGCCTTTATCCCTCGCGCGCCCTATCAGGCTGATTGGGGACTGGGCGTGCGTCATTCCAGCCCGGCCCCGCCCTTCTCAACTCTACACTAATGTTATATTCAATCCAAAGCAACTCTAAAGGCTGATTTATCCTTATGCGTCCAAACTATGGCGTAGGCTCCACAGTGACCAATGCGTTTGTTTGCATTTATAGTTCTGCATTGGTGTGTCGGTGTTGTTCTGTGAGTACATAGCCAAAATGCTAACAATATGTTTCATAAAAAAAAGCCATGCAAACAATGTAATTTCTGGATCCAAAAGTATTTATTAAATTACTGTAGCATCAAAAATGAGCTCAAAGTATATGAACATGTTGAAATTTAGGTACATATTATTTATTATACATGTTGTCTGCATTGCAAGCAGAATATAAATGAGGAAATTAATGTATTCTTGCTCTTGAGTCGCTTAAATAATAATACATAAATATTTGTTATACTTTTGACGTTCCATGCTGAAAATGAAATACAATTATTTAATAACTACACGCCTGAACAACACAAAATGGGTGTCATTTACAACCAACTCTTCCCAGGTGCTTTTTAATTAGTTGACAAATTAGAAGGGTTCCATTTACATAATTTATGAAATATGATTATTTACTGTACTGTCAAACATACGGTCAAATCATTGCGCCGATCAGAAAGTTTGCGAGTAGAATACAAAACATTATTTCACTCATATATCAAATTAATATCAAGTAAAGGCCTGGAGAAAAAATGCTTTTTTGAGTTTATAAGCTGTAAACAGATATCTTTTGGCACGCGTCACTTGTAACTTCATTAAACACAAACAGAATAAGAAAACAGCAGGTGCTCCAGATTAAGACAATTATTTTAATGGTCCCAAGTCCAAACACAATGTAATATAATGCATAGATATTAAAATAATCTTGGCTAAAATGCAACACTACCTCAGATATCCTTGTTATCGTCCTGGGGGGTGGTCTCTGGTTAAATTGGACCAATCACAGTTGTTGTGGTCCATGTTGATGCTACGTGCAGTTAGATTTTTGAAGAGGTGCACGTCAAGCTACGCCGCAGGTTCGACGGCCTTATAAATCGGCCTTAGTACTAAGCCTAGACCCTAACCCGAGCTTTTGCTTTGGTCATAGACTTTACATTTTCATTGCGTATGCCCTCAAATTTAGACTTAAACCTTAGCGGTAAATTTAATGTTAGACCTCGATTTAGCTTTAACTATAATGTTAGATCCAATCCAAGCCAAAGTTGTAACTATAACACTATAAGGTAATAACATAGGATATACTTTTTCCGTGTGCTGTTCTGTCTTGCAAAAGTATACTCTTTTTATCCCTTTTTCTCCCAATTTGGAATGCCCAATTCCCACTACTTAGTAGGTCCTCGTGGTGGTGCGGTTACTCACCTCAATCCAGGTGGTGGAGGACAAGTCTCAGTTGCCTCCGCTTCTGAGACAGTCAATCCGCACATCTTATCAAGTGGCTCTTTGTGCATGACACCGCGGAGACTCCGCATGTGGAGGCTCACGCTACTCTCCACAATCCACGCACAACTTACCACGTGCCCCATTGAGAGCGAGAACCACTAATCGTGACCACGAAGAGGTTACCCCATGTGACTCCACCCTCCCTAGCAACCGGGCCAATTTGGTTGCTTAGGAGACCTGGCTGGAGTCACTCAACACGCCCTGGATTCGAACTCACGACTCCAGGGGTGGTAGTCAGCGTCAATATTCGCTGAGATACCCAGGCTCCCAAAAGTATACTCTTAACTACGAGCGCATATGGAAGCATTGACATATAACAGGGCCGGTACAAAGACGAGATTTTTGGGGTGGGGGCATTATGAGAACTTTGGGGGGTTGGTGGGGCAGAGGGGGCAGTTTGAACATTAGGGTGGAAGTTGTGAAAAAAAAAGGAAGTTTAATTAATCCATTTGAGTTGGGTCTATATGAACACTTTTTGTGGTGTTAATGTATCATTGATGAAATTGCTCAGGGGTTTCCATTTTCCAGCATGCTTTGCATGGGACTGGATAGGGAGAACAAGTGTTGAAATGAAGTGTTATTTTATGCATTTTTGAGCAAGATGAGAATAGGTGCAAATTTGTTAATGTTTAATATTCTGTTTATTGGTATTTAAAAATAGTGTCTGTTTTGCTGGAGTTTTGGGGGTTAATCTTGTAATGAAGTATGACACTTGAGCTTAGGTAAAGGATGGACTTTCACTTTCAAGTGACATTTGATTTGAGTGCTGCTTAGCTCTATAAGCAGTTGATATTAAATCGACAGTGCAACAGTTTCACTGTCCTTATACTCGTTCACCTGCATATACTAAATAAATTAAGTTGGACCAGCATAAGAAAGTTAATTAAATAAACCTTTGTAAACTGAGTTTGAAAAACCTAATGAAGTGGAGTTAAAACTACTAGAGTACATACATTTGACCTAATCCAACTAAATAATGTTGGCTCAATGAAACTGACAATCTGAACGAAAGACATCAAATTACTGATAAAACTTTTTAAAATTCAATTAAGTAAGGGTAATGACTTAATTATTTGAGTTTTGGAGATTTCAGTTTTTCCCATTCAAGACAAAATGGGAAAGCACTCACTGGTGCAGCCAAGATGGCCCCTGAGTGTCCTGACTAGATTTAAAAGGACTTTGATGTTATTCAGACTCCAGAGCAAGTGTAAAATGGCGAATAAGTGGATACCTGTGCCTCTCCCAGTCCCAGCTCAATATCTTCCAGGCTCTTACGGAGCAATGTTGATTTCTCCTGGGCGACGGGCGGTTGGTTGCTGTCCAATATGGAGCTGAGGAGCTGGGTGTGCTCCCCACGCAACGTCTCCAAACCCTGCATCACTGCTTTAGTGTTCAGCACGATCTCATCCTGCGTAAGCCGTTCCAGGGCCTCCTCTTGTGGGTACACCATGGTGGACATCACCCACGGGACACAGCACTCACTGACAGAGATGAGAATAAAAGAATCAGAAAAAACACAATGAAAAAAATAAATAAAATTAAGATGGTACCGTCTCCAGCACTATTAAAGTTACTCTATTTTCAATAATACTTGGATTTGTCTTTTTACCGTAGTGTTGGGGACATCTGCTATCAGTAGTTTTAATTTTTAGGGTTTCAAATCACACCTTAAACTTCCTATGGTATTCCATCATTTTTTAACAAAATACATTTTCCTCATTTAATAAAAATGGTTTTCTTTATCTAAGCAGTACATGACTGGGTGACTTTACTCCATTTGCCATCTGAACATACAAAAAAATTGGGCTTGATTCATTGAGCCTAAGTGGTCGTAAAAAAAAAAAAGCGACATCTTTGGTATCAGTGGTCAAAATTGACCGACAATTGAAAATGAATGGGAAAGATCAAAAAAACAGAGCTAATGTTTTTTTGTTTTTTTTGTCAACTACAATCAATAAATCAGCCACAATGCAGAAAAAGCAGACAAAAAAAAATACAGGGTGAGACTCTAAAACATCCTCAGTGCAAAACATAAACACCTACTACACAATAGGGCTCGGCGATATATCGAATATTAACAATATAATCTAGATAATTTTGCTGACGATGTAAAATTGACCAAAATCATGATATATATATAAATATCATGATGATTTTAATGTGCTTTACTTTGGCCATTAAGTTTCATAAAGAGCGCATTAGTAGACTAATTTCACGATCCTTCGGGGCTGCACAATTAAACAAAATAACATAAAAATGGCAAGTTGGTCATATGTGATTATTAATCCACAAAAGGCTGTGATTTAAAGACAGATAAACATGGTCTGTGTGTGACTCGGAACAAACCAGTGGCGCGCTGATCTGTGCACGTGCATGGCGGCGCTCTCAGATCAGTTCACGTGCATTGTGAAATCAAAGTAATGCAGGTTCAAGCATTCAAGCAATTCCAAACATTAGTAACAGTTACAAGTTATTATACAAATCTACAAATATGGCACAAAATAACAGAAAATGAGAAGATTACAGCTTTTCAGGAAATGCAGAACATTGTAAACTGACACATTGCCTTTTCTGTCACAAAAAAAATGACATCTTGATGGCGCCGCGGATGGCTGCCTCGGTGTGGAGCGCTCCTATTGTTTTGTTGTTTTTGTTTGTTTGTCCTGTTTGTTTGTCCTGTGTTTAGTAATCTTTTTCCAGTCAGTTTTACCAGAGACGAACTGCTGAACATTCAACAGCTTATACCAGACAGTCTTCTCCCAGTTTTTGAATATTCAGACATTTTTCTGGACATTTTAGTTGGAGGTGTGGCTTTGTTGTTCAGGAGACACAGGCGAGGGAGACGAGCCGGTGTGATGGTCATACTCCGTCGGCGCGGCTTTCGAACAGCGCTGCCGAGCATTCATCTTGCGAATCTCCGCTCTCTTCCTAACAAAACGGACGAACTACATCTCCTCACCCGCACAAAGACTTTTCAACTTCTGCTGCCTTGTGCTTCACAGAAACCTGGCTGAGTGAAGCCATTCCGGACAGCGCATTACATCTGCCGGGCTTTCAGCTGTTCAGAGCGGATCGCATTGCGGAGCTAACGGGGAAAATGAGAGGTGGTGGAACATGCTTTTACATCAATGAAAGTTGGTGTACAGATGTAACAACGTTAAAGAGGATGTGCTGTCCAAATTTGGAAGCGCTCTTTATTAACTGTAAGCCTTTCTACTCGCTGCGGGAGTTTTCCTAATTTATTATGGTGCGTATATCGCGCCAAGAGCGTGCATGAACGCAGCACTGCAAATCACAGACACGGAACAACAATACCTGGACTCGGTTATTATTATTCTTGGGGATTTTAACAAAGCAAATCTCACACGTGAACTGCCCAAATACAAACAGCACATTACATGCCCCACCAGAGACAGGAACATATTGGATCACTGCTACACAACAATAAAGGATGCATATCACTTTGTCCCTAGAGAAGCTTTGGGACTCTCTGATCACTGTCTGGTTCATCTTCTTCCAACCTACAGGCAGAAATTAAAATCAACCAAGCCAGTAGTAAGGACTGTAAAGTGGCAGAGCGGGAACTACAAACCTGCTTCGATTGCACAGATTGGAGTGTTTTTGAGGCTGCATCAACAGACTTAGATGAGCTCACAGATACTGTTACATCATATATAAGTTTCTGTAAGGATATGTGCATTCCTACTCAGACTTATTTGAAGTTCAACAACGACAAACCGTGGTTTACAGCAGAGCTCAGGCAGCTTTGTCAGGCCAGAGAGGATGCTTACAAGGGGATAAAGTCTTGTACAATCAGGCCAGGAACACACTGAACAAGGAAATCAGAGTGGCTAAAAGAAGATACTCTGAGAAGCTGAAAAACAAGTTTTCAGCTAACGACCTTGCATCAGTGTGGAGTGGCATGAAACAACTCACAAATTACAGGACTCCTACCCCCAACCCTGTGGTGGACCAACAACTGGCTGATGACCTGAATGTGTTCTACTGCAGATTTGAAAGGCCCAATTTCACACCCCACACCCACTCTGACCTTCACACAAACACCAACATCTCCTGCAACCCCCCTCCTGCTACTCAACCTGCACTTAAGATCTGTGAAGATGATGTGAGCCGCGTCTTTTGGAAACAAAAGACGAGGAAAGCTTCAGGCCCAGATGGCGTCTCACCAGTGTGTCTTCGATCCTGTGCTAACCAGCTGGCCCCCATCTTCACACAGATCTTCAACAGCTCACTGGAGCAGTGTGAAGTCCCATGCTGCTTCAAATGCTCAATCATTATTCCTGTTCCATAGAAACCAAAAATCACAGTACTTAATGACTACAGACCTGTCGCCCTGATGTCTGTGGTCATGAAATCATTTGAGAGACTGGTGTTGGCCCACCTGAAGAACATCACTAGACCCTTTCTACATCCCTTTCAATTTGCTTATCGAGCAAACAGGTCTGTGGATGATGCAGCCAACATGGGATTGCATCATATCCTGCAACATCTGGACAGACCAGGGACATATGCAAGGATCCTTTTTGTGGACTTCAGTTCGGCTTTCAACACCATCATCCCAGCTATACTCCAGAATAAATTACACCAACTCTCTGTTCCCATGTCTATCTGTCAGTGGAATACCAGCTTTCTGACAGACAGGCAGCAGCTTGTTAGACAGGGGAAACTCACTTCCAGCACCTGTACAATCAGCACTGGTGCTCCCCAGGGATGTGTGCTCTCCCCACTACTCTTCTCCCTCTACACCAATGACTGCATCACCAAGGACCCCTCTGTCAAGCTCCTGAAGTTTGCAGACGACACCACTGATGACGATGAGTCTGCATACAGAAGGGAGGTTGAACAGCTGGCTGTCTGGTGCAGTCAAAACAACCTTGAGCTGAACATGCTCAAAATGGTGGAGATGATTGTGGACTTTAGGAGGAACACCCCAACACTGACCCCCCTCACCATTCTAAACAGCACTGTGGCAGCAGTGGAGTCGTTCAGGTTCCTGGGCACTACCATCTCACAGGACCTAAAGTGGGAGACACACATTGACTCCATTGTGAAAAAGGCCCAGCAGAGGTTGTACTTCCTTCACCAGTTTAGGAAGTTCAACCTGCCACAGGTGCTGCTGATACAGTTCTACTCAGCAGTCATTGAGTCTGTCCTCTGCACTTCAATAACTGTCTGGTTTGGTTCAGCTACGAAATCAGACATCAGAAGACTACAAAAGACAGTTCAGACTGCTGAGAGGATTATTGGTTGCCCCTTGTTCCCCGTTCAAGAACTATACACTTCCAGAATGAGGAAAAAGGCTGGAAAAATCACTCTGGACCCCACTCACCCTGCCCGTTACCTTTTTGAACTGTTGCCTTCTGGCCGGCGATTCAGAGCTCTGAGCACCAGAACCGTCAGGCACAGGAACAGTTTTTTTCCCTCAGGCTATCCATCTCATGAACCGTTAAATTGCCCCACTGAGCAATAACTATGTGCAATACACAGTTTAGTCTTTTTTATATTTATCTGACCTCTTCTGCCATTTCATTCCTCTGAAAAAAAAAACAAAGAAAAAAAAAAAACATTTGCACTGTACATAACAGATTTGTATTTGCACTGTACATAACAGATAACAGATTTATATTAGAGTGCACTACATATGTGTATGTGTGTATGTACGTATGTGTATAACTATTTATTATTATTGTCTATGTCTTGCTGCTGTTTTTGTATTGTTTTTGTATTGTACACTGGAAGCTCCTGTCACCAAGACAAATTCCTTGTATGTGTAAGCATACTTGACAATAAAGCTGATTCTGATTCTAAAAGCTCCTTGTGAAGTTGAAGTAAATACGACAGCACTTTCGGTGTCAAAATAAAAGCCCCCAGGTGAAGATGAAGTAACCAGGACAGAAATATATAACTTTTGTATAATGCAAATCTAATAATCAAAATAATAATTATAATGAAGCATTATATTATAATAATCAACCTAACGTGTCCCACAGTAATAATTTAGTATTATGCAATGTTCAACAGGGGTTTAAAAAAAAAGTCAGTGAAGTAGCTTTGCACAGTAAAAACTTTTGAAGGTAAATAATGCTTTTTATTAAGCTACTAAGTATCATTGTGTATGAAATATAAATATAAAGTGCATGTGCATATAAATGAAAAGTATTGAATTGAATTCTCCCTTGTGTTTATTTAATGAAAAGCTAATTATTAGATTTTTTTTTAATGTCTTTAAAATATTTAATCTACTTGGCTACAATGGCTGTTTGGATGAAATGATGGATCCTCTAATAAAAAAAGAAAAAAGAAAAGAAAAACACTTTTGAGCCATTTTAGAGCAAATACATAATTATCGAGATATATATTGAATATCGTCAATAGGCTGAAAAATATTGAAATACAATTTAAGACCTATCGCCCAGCCCTACTACACAAACACAAAACTGAACTGGTGAGACTATAACACAAACACACACACACACACACACACACACATATATATATATATATATATATATATATATATATATATATATATATTTTTTTTTTTTTTTTTACATGTCAAAACAGAACACACACACACACACACACACACACACACAGGGCATCAATCAGTGGAGCTCAACAGCCATCACCAGCCCATCTGGCATCAACAATCATGCCACGGTCCAAATCACTGAAATTGATGTGAACATTAACTGAAGCTCCTGACCCATATCTGCATGATTTTATGCACTGCACTGCTGCCACACGATTGGCTGATAAGATAATTGCATGGATTATTGTTGGTGCCAGATGGGCTGGTTTGAGTATTTCTGTAACTGCTGATCTCCTGGGATTTTCACGCACAACAGTCTCTAGAATTTACTCCGAATGGTGCCAAAAACACAAAACATCCAGTTAGTGGCAGTTCTGTGGACCAAAATGCCTTGTTGATGAGAGAGGTCAACAGAGAATGGCCAGACTGGTTCGAACTGAAAATCTACGGTAACTCAGATAACCGCTCTGTACAATCGTGGTGAGAAGAATTCTGAGATGCGGGATGGCACTGTTTTGGCGGCACGAGGGGGACCTACACAACATTAGGCAGGTGGTTTTAATGTTGTGGCTGATCGGTGTATATCCAAATGCACATTTTGTGATAAAATATAAAATTAGGTTACAACAAGCCATCACACTACACATAAGGTTGCTTCAGCCATCTGCTTGCTCATACTGGCATGGAATGGTTTTCAAGTCATGTTATTTATATTTTGTTCACCAGATAGCAGCAATCTGTCTCCAGTTTATGTCACATTATAGAAGTGAAGGTTCTGAATTTTTTGTTTTTGTTCAATTTGCTTATTTGTATATGCAAATTAATAGTACAATTTTGAAATTTACTTTTAAATAAGATCAAAATAGCATAAAATCCCAAAATGTTATTGTTCTTACTTCAGGGAAGAAGAAATGTTATCATTATCATCATAAGAAAAAAAAGAGTTACACATCTGACTAGGGGTGGGCAATATGACCAAAATATTATATCACGATATCACCAATTTTTACCACGATAACTATATATATATATATATATATATATATATATATATATATATATATATATATATATATATATATATAAAAATAACCATGTTGTAATGCCTTTTTTTTTATTTTATCTAGTCACTGAATTAAATACTTTATAAATTAAAACTACTTCCTCTTTATTTGGAACTTGAAAACATGGTCAGAGTAAAAAAAACAAACAAACAAATAAACATTGATTGTTTTCAAAAAGTGGTAATCATTTCTCAGACAGAATGTGTACCTCATACGTGTTACGTGAATAGAATGAGGTGCGCATTTCTTGCCACGCGGTGGCAGTTTTGCGTAACCGCAATACAGACAATAATCCAAAATGTAAACCGGATGCCAAATTTCTACCAGTTTATCATGTACATCGCCCACCCCTACATCTGACACTTACAGTCAAAAATGACCGTGAATACCAATACGGTTAATATGCTTTTAGATTTGAGTTCAGAACAAAATTTTCTTTTTGTGTCTCTGTTTTTAAGGCCCTACTAGTTATATCCTAGAGATATGGGGATCTCAAATTGGCTCTAATTTGTTAGATTTGAACAATTTTCAAAGGTTGAAAACCAATTGTGGGTCACATGGTGTGAAGCTAGTTTTTTTGTCCAACAAATCAAATGTCTGAAATATGTATAATGTTAAAACTAGAAATGTTCTGGTAGCTTTATTTATTAACATTTAAACAATAATGTTAAAGTCTTGATTTTCAAGGGTCCAAATATACAATTTTTTTTCAGACTATGCAACACATGTGGCTCTTCATTTAGTGCACTACCTAGTTTTTTATGTTTTTGGATTTCAGAAATCAGAAATTTTAATGATGCATTCAAGAGCTTTGCAGATACTACAAAAACTAGATATTGCAACTGAACAGTGCAACACTCCATTTCTGGACTCACACCACACTAGCCTACATAATGCAAAAACATAGGCAAAAAGGTTTTTTGACCCACCTCTACGTACAAAATATTGGATTACTAGCCTATATTTGATATTTTATCAATCTTTATGTTAATTTTTCCTAAGGAATAAATAAATAAATAAATTACGCCGGGAAAGTTTTAAAAATTTGTTTGATTTGATTTGACACTGAATAACCAAATAAATATATTAATACAGACTATGCTATACATTGTTCCATGAATACCAAAAAATGGTGGGAACAAGCATATTCCCTCCTCTGATCATATTAACATGTTACTGTAATTCCTTCCTACCTGTTAATGGGACTTCGCACATTTGTATCCCAAGTTATAAACATATCATTACTTATGTTACAGGTTTGGTGTTACAGGTTTTTTTTTTTTTTTTTTTTTTAGAAGCGTTTAATATAACAGGCTCCACATTTTTATTGAAACAAATTTTCGCTACTGTACAGTAAAGTCCCTTACGTAGGTTTTCTGTGCATAGACTCGACTGATCGATAATTAAATTAATTTCAGACTAGTTTCACTAGTGATTATTGATTTTACTGACAAGTAGTTGCACAATTAATGATGTCAGAAAGCTGCAGATTTAGGAACAAGACATTGTTGAGGTTTAGTTTGAATCAAGGTTATTATCTTAAACTAAAACGAAAACTAAATGTAAAAAAACATTTTTAAAAACTGAAATAAAAATAAAAATAAACATAATTGGAAAAACTGTAACTAAACTACATTTTCATAGCTCTGAAAAACTAAAATAAAAAGAATCTTAAAAAATATTTAGTTTTTGTTTATTTTATCCCCTTTTCTCCCAATTTGGAATGCCCAATTCCCACTATTTAGTAGGTCCATGTGGTGGCGCAGTTACTCACCTCAATCCGGGTGGAGGAGGACAAGTCTCAGTTGCCTCCGCTTCTGAGACAACCCGTGCATCTTATCACGTGGCTCGCTGTGCATGACACCGCGGAGACTCACAGCACGGGAGGCTCGTGCTATTCTCCGCAATCAACGCACAACTTACCACGTGCCCCACTGAGAGCGAGAACCCCTAATCGCGGCCACGAGGAGGTTACCCCATGTGACTCTACCCTCCCTAGCAACCGGGCCAATTTGGTTGCTAAGGAGACCTGGCTGGAGTCACTCAGCATGTTTCCTTCTCACTCAAAGCACTAGCGCTTGTCAAAGAGTGGCGTGCTGTCATAGCAACCATGTTACGTTCCGTTTCCGTTTGTCCTACGAAGGCCATCTCGTTAAACAAGACTTGTTTAAAGGACGACACTCGGTATACTGCAGCCTTCAAAGGACGCATCCTATCTAGCATGCAGCCTTCGAAACGAGACACAGCTCACAAGACACACACGGGCGCTTTGTGTTTTGTTATGTTTAAGTTCCTTTGTACCATTAAAGTTTACGTTGACTGCTCAGGCGTATCCCACTTCCTTGCCCATCTTGCTCGTTACACATACAAATGCACCATTGTGGGTAATGAAACAGATAAACCAAAACCCAACCAAGCTACTGTACAGCGTTCCTCCTCCTCACTTGTAAACAGTGCTGCTCTTCCAGCTGTGACACACGTGCGTCAGTTCTCACGTGTTTCAAATGACAATGCGATTACGTCACACGCACATATAGCTGCAGAATGGAAGCATGATTTAGAGTAAAAAAGTACTTAAATATTTATCTTTTTCGCACCAAAAGTGATAGTGTCGCTTTAGAAGACACTGATTTAACACAGGGCTCGACAATAAGGACTGCCCGATGGCCCGGGGCCAGTTTGAGAGAAATTCAGGCCAGTTGCTAGAACTGTCACTTGCCTGATCGGGCCAGTGCTCCATTTATAACATTAGTGCAAGCAGACAACAAGCGATAGAGCACAAAAATTACTTGGAGCGAACACGGTCTCCAAACCGAGCGCTCAGATATGAGCGAGCATGATTATATTTAGTTTTTAACATGTTGGTGAAAATTAGTAATCCACACTAATGTGTAAAGAACACAAACTAAATCTGAAAACCCATCATTTGCTCCACAGAACTCTTTGCTTAAAAACACATGTAAATGGCAGGACAGCTGAGGTTAATATACATTTATGAATGTATATCTACAGTATAAAGCGCTTACATGTTTTATATTATATTATTATCTTTCAAATTATAAATGTGATACAATTTTGGGGGAAATTGTCTTAAAAACTTTAAAATATATATAAAAAATATTTAACTTCGAACACATTTTTTTTTAAGTCATGATGGTAAAAACAACTATTGTACATTTTTGTGTTGGGGGCAGTGAAAATTTTGGCAGGGCAAGTAAAAATCTGATGGATGACGTTTATGCTGACTGTCTGTGATTTCTGGAGCTTCAAAAAAGAAATCTCCATCCACTTACATTTTAAGGACCTCCTGAGCGGAGATATTTTTCTATTTTTCTTAATTTTTTTGGGTGAACTAACCCTTTAATGGAGACATATGCGGCATCGTTCTCCAGCGCGCCTTCATAACTCTCCCTCACAGATGTGCGCTGAACTCTTCTATCGCCTTCATAGGAATAACGCCCGCTCTCAGTCCTGATCGTAAGGGCCCAAACATACTTCACGCAATTACACAAACGCAGACGCGAGCGCTTCGTCAACGCATGGCCAATGCGTGGTCCCGTTGTACATACATTACTTGCGCTCGTGCGTTGCTCTGGCGGTTACAAACCTTGGACCACAAGGGGGCGAAAAAGTTTTTTAGGTGGTGGAGTCAACATGTTGACAGTTGAGGAGTGCGCTTTTGTATTTGCTAAAAAGACGACGGAAAAATATGTTTGTATATTCTAACTTGTTCAGCAAGACTCTCCTCAAATTGCTGACAGTTGTTGATTGAAAAAAGAAAATCTGCTGTAGCGCCCCTTGTGGCAACCCTCGGAATACAGTGCGTACTTGCGTTATGTTATGAACTGCGTTCTGACACATTTCGCAATGCAACAACACGTGAAATCGTGCTTGCGTAGCAAGATGCGTCTGCATTCACGTATTACGTAGAGTATGTTTGGGCCTTAACTCTCATTAAAACCTTTTCCGAGCAGCTTTCGAGCGCCACTGACTATCACATGAGCAATTGACAGCTCGTGCTCTTGTCTCAAGTTAAATGCACTCAAAGCAATGTACAGCATGCCAACTCATGGGCTGTATCCAAAAACTGGAAAATGCTGCTTTTGGAGGCTGTATACAGGTAGGATGAAAATAAGATGCTTTTCAAACTGTGCTGAGACCAGTTTCTTTAAGAGCTCCATTCATTCAAAACGCTGTTGGTTAAGCCGTTAACTGATTAGGCAGAAAGTTTTGCATAGCCACTAATGAAATAAAATTCTGTCATTGCGCTAAAACTTAGTTATTTTCTATAAGATAAATAGTGCCATTTTCTGGTATTGTTGTTTAGTTGGGGACTTGGCAAAAACATTTAAGTTGAAGTCATCAGTCAGTATTGTTTTTCTTGTTTCCTTATTTGTATATGATGTCTTGAGGAAACTGAATGTATTCATATGATGTTACTTTAATAATGTAATATTTGGATTGTTTTAGTGATTCAGGGTTCCCTTGTTCATGGAAAACCTGGACATTTCAGGGAATTTTAAAACAGTGTTTTCCAGACCTGTAAAAGTCATGCAAATTAATTAAAATAATAATAATAATAATGGAATTGTTATATTGAAATATGGAATACTTTTGTAGTTATGCTTGGCTCTAAAATATTTAATCGGCTCATTGCACTCCTGTTGTATTCCAAGAAATCTGTACATAGCTTTATTTAATGTGTTTTCTTTTCAAGCTGCTTTTGGTGCAACAAACTACCTTAAGTATTTTGTCTTTCTTTTTCTTGCCTAAGACATATTAGGGGGAGTATTTAAAGGGCTAGTTCACTCAAACAAAATTATTTATTTATTTTTATCCCCTTTTTTCACCCAATTTGGAATGCCCAATTCCCACTACTTACTAGGTCCTCGTGGTGGCGCAGTTACTCACCTCAATCCGGGTGGCGGAGGACAAGTCTCAGTTGCCTCTGCTTGTGAGACAATCAATCCACGCATCTTATCACGTGTCTTGCTGTGCATAACACCACGGAGACTCACAACATGTGGAGGCTCATGCTACTCTCCGTGATCCACTCACAACTTACCACACGCCACAGTGAGAGCGAGAACCACTTAATCGTGACCACGAGGTTACCCCATGTGACTCTACCCTCCCTAGCAACCAGGCCAATTTGGTTGCTTAGGAGACCTGGCTGGAGTCACTCAGCACACCCTGGATTTGAACTCGTGACTCCAGTGGTGGTAGTCAACGTCAATACTCGCTGAGCTACTCAGGCCCCCAGTTCACCCAAAAATTACAATTCTCTCATCATTTACTCATCCTCAAGCCAGATGTGTATGACTTTCTTTCTTCTGCAGAACACAAATGAGGATTTTTAGAATATCTCAGTTCTGTAGGTCCATACAATGCAAGTGAATGGTGACCAGAACTTTTAATTCCCAAAAATTACAAAGTCAGCATAAAAGTAATTCATAGCTCTCAAGTTAGGGATGTCACAATTATGAAATTTGGTTGACGATTAACTGTCAAACAATTAATTGAGATTATTATGATTAATTGTCCATTTTAGGGCTATGACAATTAATTGTCTCTTGAAGAGTTTTCACGATTGTCATATTTCATAAGGTGTGCTTTTTCTGCATGTGTACTTCATACACCTTAAGAAGTCATTTTTACACATTTAACTTGAAACATAAAAAAACAAATAATAAAATGTGGATACGTGATTTCACTTATGAATGACATGAAAAACAATGTTTTAAATATCAAAATATTTCTAAATACTTAAAATTTGTCACTAGTTTCGGTCAATTTTACATTTACACTGTTCTTTTTTGAACTCATGTATTTTACATTATATATATTTGTAAAAATAATAATAATATATATAAATTATTATATTTACATATTTTATTATATTATACAATAGTAAAATATTTCTGTCCTAATTTCTTCACTTTCACACGTTATTTTAATGCTCTTTGATTAAACCCACGAGCCCTTGTTTCTCATGAAGCCAAACCTTTGAGATTTAGTTTCATCATTTTATCACCCCACAGAATTAATGCGTGCGTCTCCTCTTTATCACTGCTTGTCATTAACACAGCGTATATGAACCAGGAACACTCATGGCATTTATACAATATATTTGCTTAAAATTCCCTTATTTGGGCATTAAAATGTGATTGGATTTAGAATGCCCAATAATCGCGGTTGTCTCAAATAACCGCGGTTAGATCAAATAACTGCGATAACATGGTTATTTAATAATTGTGACAGGCCTATCTTCAGTGGTTAAATCCACATCTTCAGAAGCAATATGATAGGTGTGGGTGAGAAACAGGTCAATATTTAAGTATTTTATTACTATAAATCTTTTGATTTTTGGTGATTGCTTTCTTCGTGCATTTCGCCACCTACAGGTCAGGGCTGGTCGAAGGTGGAGATTTATAGAAAAAAAGGACTTAAACATGGATCTGTTTCTTACCCACACCTATTATTTAGCTTCTGAAGATTTGGATTAAAACACTGGAGTCGTATGGCACCTGGATTTCCACCTGCATCCAGCTGAGGGCGCTCTGCAGCATTCATCATCACCTACTGACTGCAATGCAGCAACAGCAGCATGTCCCACATCAAGCCAACTGACATGCTCAGTTTCTGAATGTATCTGATCAAGAGCCACAAACGGCGTCCTGATGTCCACAAGCCTGGACAAGATTATTCCATCTTTCAAAGTGACGGACAGCTGCAAAGAGTAATCACGTAATTCTTGGAAATATTAATTAAGGTGATCCGCCGGACAAGCACTGCATCATGACTGTTTACTGTTTGAGAACAACAAGATAATAATATATTAAGATATTATTCTACACTGGTTGGTAGATAAAGAGAGACCTTGGTTTAAAGGATGTCAATATGAAACAGAAAATAGTTGTAAAAAATAGCACAAACTTTAATTTCACAATGCAACGTGCCATCCATTCTTCATTTGGTATTCTCATGAAAAAATGTCGCAGTATGAATAATGTACATTAGATTCATAACCCCTATGATTGCAGATATGTTGTAATGCAACACTGTCTGGATAGGGGACAAATATCACCAAGTGCATCACAAATCCATCATGCATCTTCTATTTCGCTGACGTGCTCAAAACAATGCATAATCTGATCATGCTTCAAAATAACATGAATACATTTCAACACGATTCAAAGACAACAAAAAAATCTGCTTTGATCAGCTACTGTTTTTAGCAAATGAGCTAAACTTTCCTCCACTGGAGCTGGCATCAATTTATCCGCCTATTTTAACTGTATCTTTTAGATGCAAAAACAACGTGTAAAAAACTAAGATAATACTGCATAGCTTGCAACTTGCTTTCGAAAACTGGAAATATACCTTTTTAGTCCGCAGATGCCGGTTCGGGATGTTTTGGGGGTTGGTTTACTTCCAAGCGTGCATATATGACTATAAATTTACCGTTATGGTTTGGGACACGTCCAAAAATCAAGATTCCGACCAATAAAATTAATTTTCAAACGTTAATCAGGTGATATCTCGGAGACGCATCGCAGTATTGATCGGATGATGCGCCTTTGTGTCTGAGACGCGCTCAACAAAACAAACGCCCGCGTGCGCGATGAGCCGCTTTCTCTTCGTCCATCATTATTGTGTCTTTCAGCACTATAGTTGTGGGATCTTTGTGTTAAAAGTGAGAGACGATGACCACAGCAAACTGAAAATGGCTGATGTTTGTGTGTGTTTTACTCCCAGAATCGAAAGCCCTGCGCGCTGACATCACCACACCCGCCCTCCTAAACAGAGCGTGGAGTGTTTTTGTGTGTATGTGTGAGGGCCACATTTTTGAAAATGTCCTCACAAGTACATACGGTCCTCTATGTAAAAACGTGCATAAATGCGCCAAATAATCTTAGTCTTACAAGTGACCCAAGTAATTTTACCACTTAAATGTTTACACCTAAAGAAATTAATAGCATGTCACATATTTTACAAATATTGCCATTAACTGAGCCAAGCACACCAAAGGCTGCATGCTGTGTTCCAAATGACGCACTATACACTATGCACTTACACAATACACTCAGCCATGCAGTGTATACACTTTCAAAGTGTATCATCCCAGTTGGTACACTTTTTTTTTTTTTTACTTCACAGAAGCATTTTTAACAGCTGACTGAAATGGCATTTCAAACGCACATGATGTGTTAGCTTTAGCGCGTTAGCCAAACCTCATTTCAACACTTATATCTCAAATAATCATCATATTCGTTAAGCGCAGGGCGATGGTAAAGCATTCAGCTAACATATGTAAGGTGCTGTCTTTACTGAAGTTTTGCTAGTTGCCACATTCACCATTATTTACTACAGATGGTAAGCCTCCAGTGCTCAGTGCATGAAGTGTCCAACAACATCCACCCTGTTTTGACGGTTGAAGAAGTGCATTATCCGGGTACTCATAGTTCACTTCTTTCTGTCGCATTTTCCATGTTAACATACTACTCGCACTACTTACACTACAAAATGCCTTAGAATAGTGAAGAAGTGTGTGGTTTGGGATGCACCAATAGATATAGGCTGAGTTCAAAATGACATACTATTACTACTTCTGCCATAAATAGTAAGACTAGTGTCATTTTGAACTCAGTCAATGTCTACTATAGGTGCGTACCAAACCTAGAAATAGTAAGAGTAGTATGGTAGTGTGCCATTTCGAACTCAGTGATTGTAAAGTTGAGTAGATTTTTTTTCTTTTTTTTTTTTTGTCAAAGCACCTCCAGTGGTGAGTATAGGAAAAGTAGTTTAAAGGCTACATGCACCCTGTGTCCAAAATCACATACTGTCCGAGTATGTACTGTATTTGATGAAGGATGCACTTCTCAGCAGGTGAAACAGTATGTTCTTTATGTATGCATGTGAGTAGTATGAATAGATTCCAGACATACTTCATACAGGGACGTGGGTATTGACCCGTGACCCGAATATATGAAGTAAGAACAACCGTTGAAATAATTTACATTTATTCATTTGGCAGACGCTTTTATCCAAAGCGACTTACAGAAGAGGAAAACATACTGTAAGCGAATCATCTTAAGGAGACAGTGGTATGAAAAGTGCCGTATTACAAAGTTTCACTAGCATCAGAATAGTATTCAAAACAGAATAAAGTGCAACAGGAAATTTTTTATTTTTTATGACGGGTTAAGTGCTCATGGAAAAGATGTGTTTTTAGTCGTTTTTTGAAGACAGAGAGAGAGTCAGCTTCACGGATGGAGTTGGGAAGGTCGTTCCACCAACGTGGTATGATGAAGCTGAAAGTCCGGGAAAGCTTTTTGGTGCCTCTTTGTGTTGGTACAACAAGGCGACATTCCTTAGCAGACTGCAGGCTTTTAGTGGGCGTGTAGCTCTGCGTAAATGATTTTAGGTATGCTAGAGCAGACCCAGTGACTGTTCTGTATGCCAGCATCAGAGCCTTGAATTTGATACGTGCATCAACCGGCAGCCAGTGGAGAGAGACAAGGAGTGCTGTAATATGTGCTCTCTTTGGTTCATTAAAGACCAGACATGCTGCTGCATTCTGGATCATTTGCAGGGGTCTAATTGCACATGCAGGGAGGCCTGCAATGAGAGCGTTACAGTAGTCCAGTCTAGTTATGACAAGTGACTGGACAAGCAGTTGTGTGGCATGTTCAGAGAAGAAGGGTCTTATCTTCCTGATATTGTAGACTGTAAATCTACATGATCTTGCGGTCTTTGAGATGTGGTCTGTGAAATTTAGTCTGTTGTCGATGGTTACCCCTAGATTTCTGACTGATTTGGAAGGTGTTACTGTAGTTGCACCCAGCTGCACGGTGATGTTGTGTTCAACAGCAGGGTTGGCTGGAAAGACAAGGAGTTCAGTCTTGGCTGGATTGAGTTGCAGGTGGTGTTCCTTCATCCAGGCCGAGATGTCTGCCAGGCAGGCAGAAATTCGAGCAGTCACTGTGGTGTCGTTGGGCTGGAAATTCAAGTAGAGTTGCGTGTCATCAGCGTAGCAGTGAGAAACCATATGCCTGAATGATGGGTCCCAGTGATGTTGTGTATATAGAGAAGAGAAGTGGCCCAAGCACTGATCCCTGAGGTACCCCAGTAAGTAGCTGATGTGGCTTGGATACCTCACCTCTCCAGGCTACCTTGAAGGACCTACCTGAGAGATAGAAGTTAAACCAGTCAAGCACAGTTCCTGTGATGCCCAGCGAGGAGAGGGTAGAGAGTAAGGTCTGATGGTTGACTGTGTCAAAGGCTGCAGATAGGTCCAACAGAATCAGAACGGATGATCTGGATTCAGCTTTCGCCTGTCTCAGTGACTCAGTGACAGACAGCAGGGCAGTCTTGGTGGAGTGTCCACTTTTGAAGCCTGACTGATTGTCATCCAGCAGCTTGTTCTGTGAGAGATAGGCAGATATTTAATTGAAAACTGCCCTTTCAAGTGTTTTTGCCATGAATGGGATGAGAGAGACTGGTCTGTAGTGTTCTATTTGTGTGGGGTTAAGTGCAGGTTTCTTCAGCAGCAGGGTTACTCGAGCCTGCTTAAATGTAGTGGGAAAAGTGCCTGTAAGTAGAGATGTGTTAATTATGTGTGTGAGTGCAGGTAGGATGGATGGAGAAATGGCCTGGAGAAGGTGAGAAGGAATGGGGTCAAGGGAACAGGTGGTGGGGTGGTTGGATAGGAGGAGTTTAGAGACCTCACTGTCAGTCAGAGGAGAGAACATAGAGACAGAAGAGTTGCATAAAGGAGACAGGTGTTTGACAGGGTGTGGTGCTGAGAATGTATTGCTGATGGTTGTAACCTTGTTAGTAAAAAATGTGGCGAAGACATCTGTTGTCAGTGATGTGTCAGGTGGTGGAGGGGGAGGGCAGAGAAGTGTGTTGAATGTTCTAAACAAGCTGCGAGTGTCTGTGGTGCTGTTCATCTTGTTCTGGTAATAGGAGGTTTTTTGCAGATTTAACATTATCTGAAAAAGTTGCAAGCAGAGACTGATATTTACCTAGATCTGCTGGATCTTTAGATTTCCGCCATCTCCTCTCAGCTGCCCTGAGGTCAGTCCAATGTTCACGAAGGACGTCAGACACCCAGGGGCTGGGTGGTGTAGCACGTGCTGGCCTAGAGGAGATAGGACAGATGTTGTCTAGACAGGTTGTTAAAGTAGAGCTTAGTGTGTCTGTGGCAGTGTTTACATCAAGCGTGGTAAATACATTTAGTGTGGGAAGAGAGGTAGAGACAGCAGTGGAAAGGCATGAGGGTGAAAGAGAATGGAGGTTATGGCGAAAGGAAACCAAAGGTGGAGACTGGGGTCGCGTGGGAACAAACGTGACTTCCGTACACTGCAAATAAATTATGCTGCACTTTAGCAATAAATAATACTCTAAAACAAGTGAAGCACTGTTTATAGACACTAAAAACCATGATAGTTTTACACACACTGGACAACCAAAGCTAAATCTAGCAGTGAATACCCTGGGACAAGTCAAAACAATATAGCACACACACACACACCAACCCACGTTTAAGCGACGCGAGTTCAAGACAGTAAACAAACAGCACAAGTCTAGCAATGAATACCACTCTACAACAAAGTAAAACAATGAAATAAACACACACGCAACTGCAGACTCCTTTAGATAGATCGCTGCTCTGGTTTTGTTAAACAAGCACCATTTAAGCACAAGAAACAATTTTCTTGGTATATTTATCAACTACAGTTGTGAAGAGCTGTTTGACTCACGGTTCACTGCCGTTCTTTTAAATCCAGTGTTTTGAACGTGACGTCGCCTCAGCTCCTGAGGGATTGTGGGATCGTAAAGTGTTCAGTCGATCCGCACTTCAGAATCTCAATGGAAATAGCAGGTCATCCGAGTATTTCTGGCTTACTGCTTCATGAATACTGAGGGTTCGTACATACTATTCCATTGACATACTGGTTTTGGCATACTACATAGTAGGGAAGTATGGATATTCGGACACGGCAAATGTGTACTATTGTCCCAAATACAACACTTTTCACTATTTTTTTTACTACACGGAAACATTCACCATTTAACAACTGATGTTTGAACATGTGATGTGTTGTCGCTAGCTTTAGCGCGTTAGCCAAACTCAGTTCATCACTTAGGCTAAGTCTCAAATAATGAACATAGTTACACAGTGTGGGGTGATGGTAAAACATTCAACTCACATTTGTAAGGTGTTGTCTTCACTAAAGTTTAGCTAGTTTCTACATTCTCCATTATTTACAATTGTTTTGTCAGACCAGCGTCGCAGCCAGGTAACTGCTCCTTACGCTGCATACGGCAAGCCTCGAGCGCTGAGTGCACGAATGTCCAACATTCCACACTCTATTTTGACGAATGAAGTAGTAAATTTTTCAGGTACTCGTAATACACTTTTTTTTGTTGCATTTCCATTGTTAACATACTCCTCGAACTACTAACACTACAGAATGCTGTAGAATAGTGCAGAAGTGTGCGGTTTGTAATGCTCTTATAGACACAGGCTGTTCGAAATTACATAGTACTAGGGTAGTACCTACTTCTAGTAGAATGGTAGAGTGGCATTTTGAACACCTCCATTGCAAAGTTGAGTTGATTTGTTTGGTCTCAGCATTCCCAGTGGTGAATTTAGGCTACACCTAGATTTACCATTACAACTAACATATGACCAGTGGGTGGTGCTGTAAACACAAATGTGGAATTCTCATGGCAATGTTGGCAAAGACACATACAAGTTTTGTGTCAATATGCAAATCCATGTTGTAACCTTTTAATAGATAAACTAAGCCAATTTTGGCTTAGATTGGACAAACTTTGTAGAAGGCCAGGCAAATGGCAGGCCGTGAAAACATGTTAAATGAATCTTCTGGGTTCAATTCAAGTTAAGCACAATCACCATTTGTGGCATAATGTTGATTACCACAATAAAAGTAATTTTGACTCATTACCTAATTTCCTTAAAAAAATTAAAAAAATAAATAAGAAATAAATTTAGGTTGCAATGAGGCTCCTACAATGAAAGTGATTGGGGCCAGTTTTTGAAAGGGTTAAAGCCAGACATGTGACGCTTATTATTTTTTAAAGCACTTACATGAATTCTTCTGTTAAAACTTGTGTATTATTTGAGCTGTTAAGTTGTTTAAATCATCTAAATCCTTTACTGGGATTACAGGGTTTATGGCGTTACATCATAATGGAAGTTTTAAAATTGGGTATAACTTTATGCAGAAAAGGTTAGTAAGTGATTTTTATCACACAAAAATCACACAACACAAAGGAATACAAATCAGGTGTGTTTATTAATTAAAAAAAGAATACAAGTAACACTTCCACTGTCCATACCACATCTATTGATTGACAACTTAATTATGAAAAAGCAGTACTACAAAACATGTTAAATAATTAAAAAAACACACACAATAAAGGAACATAAGTTCTTATTACAAGCACTTTGGATATGTACAAGCATTACTGTCTAGAAGCAAAAAGGCAAACAGCTGAACACTGCTAAAAGATAATAAACGCATGTGCAAAATACTTCTCTCATCCACAAGCTTGGCTTCTTAGTGTTCCACATCTAAATATTGTGGGTTATTATTTTTACATTTGCTAACTTTGGCCAAATCTGCTGTTTGTAATCCGAAGCTTGTGGAATTCAGGAATATTATCTCTTGAACATCAACAAAAAGTATTTAATGAAGTGGACAGAGACCATTCTGATTGGCTGTTCAGATATTTAGTTTATCAAACAGAATGCTCAAATCCACTTCATGGTTTCTGAAGAAATTTCACATTACAAACCATCACAGAGGTACATAAGTAAAGAGGTACAGGTACAGCCAGGCAAAGACCAGACTCCAAACAGCACATGGATAAAAAGACAGTGCATGTTTGGATGAAGCAAAAGGTATTTTGTAGTTGTTGAAAACAGAATGGAATGTGGTGTGCCCATGAGTTTCTTTTTTCATATTGAAATGAACATTCGGAAAAATTCTGTTTTTCCAGACTGCTCCAAAAATACTGAAACTTGAATTTTTCAACTATACACAAACAAACAAAAACTAAATGTAACAGCTGAGACTCTTTTGCAGTAACACTTTTTTTTTTGCCTCTCCTTATTTCGTTTCAAGAAACACATTCACATACAATTTAAACCAGAACCCCAAAATAGATGCCATTTAAGGTGTAAACTTGTAAATGTGATTTACCTTAAAAGCTTGTATAAAGGTGGCTGCAAATTTTTGTTTGCCCATCATATAAGTTTAAAACACAAACAGCAAATGTAACATCATTACATACATTTGTATTTCTTTTAAAATGTAGCCTATAACGATCTAAATAAATGTAAAAAATAAATGCCATTAAAACTCAGAGTACTATATAGAAACTAGTAAAAGTGAACACATGTTAAGGTTTTTTTCTATTATTTGCCTTGACAGGATTTTTGTTCAATAGTGTGTTGTATTATAGTCACCCTAATGGATGGGAAACATCATTTTGAAGGTTTATTTAATCTTTTATAAGAATATGGGTAGAAATAAGAGAGCTGCATTTAATATACATGAAAGAAAACACTTCAAAAACAAAACACAAACCTAAAACTATTGCTAAACAAATATGTAAGGAGCAGGATGAAAGAATAAAACTAATTTACATTTATATTTTAATACTTAGTTGTTCAAAAATCACAAAAGTTGCTGTCTGCACACTGGATGACACTTTTTTCCCCCACACTGCACACTTTCATTATGCAAGTGAAAAAAAAAAAAAAAAAAATTTTTTTTTTTGCTAGACTCTTTTTCAGTCTGATTGTTATACAGTGTGCAGACAGCAACCTTTGTGATTTTTGTAGTATTAAGTTTTGTTTGAGTGAAACAATTCCCTCTACTTTTTAATACTAAGTTGTTCGTAATACTTTTTGCCACATAGGGATACTCTCATTGTGGAAAGAGACATGGAAAATATGACAAGTTACGCAAATTAGAAAGATTTTGAGAGAATTTTGTGAAAAAATGTCCGGGTCACATAAAAACTGTTAAGCCTAATTATGACCATTAAGATTTTTTGCATTGTGTCATTATTTTCATAAAAATTAAGTACATTTTTGAACTCAAATTTCTCATGACCATTATGCGTCCAGATGTTTTACATTTGTTTTTTGATAATTCCCTTTTTTTTTTTTTTATTGTCATTACTGTTCAAAAGTATTTTTACTGTATATACAGTATTTTTTATTGTATTAAAGTAAAAAAAAAAAAAAAAAGCATAAATTATAACAAAATGCAGTAAATATTTCCATGATTTACAAAATTTCAATTTCTTTATGCAAAATACAATTTCTAATTTGCTTCTGTTTTTGTAGTGAAATAGGACCCGGGCATGTTCTTGACAGATTTTGTCAGATTCAACCTTTCAGTCTGTAAGTGGAATTAATAATGAAATTCACAAGTAAATTGGGTAACACTTTACAATAAGGTTCCATTCATAAACATTAGTTAATGCATTAGGTTTCATGAACAAACAATTAACAATATATTTTTACAGCATTTTAATTTTAGATTTGTTTTTTGTTTTGTTTTTTATGTTAATCTTTGTTAATGTTAGTTAATAAAATACAATTGTTCATTGTTAGTTCATTTTAGTTTATAGTGCATTGACTAATGTTAATTTCAGCATATACAAATACATTTTTAAAATGCTGTAAAAGTATACACTGGCGGCCAAAAGTTTGGAATAATGTACAGATTTTGCTCTTATGGAAATAAATTGGTACTTTTATTCACCAAAGTGGCATTCAACTGATCACAATGTATAGTCAGGACATTAATAACGCTGTTTCTTTTTTGCCATTTTTGACCTAATATTGACCTTAAGACATGCCAGTCTATTGCATACTGTGGCAACTCAAAAACAAACACAAAGACAATGTTAAGCTTCATTTACCGAACCAAATAGCTTTCAACTGTGTTGGATATGATGACAAGTGATTTTCTAGTACCAAATTAGCTATTTAGCATGATTACTCAAGGATAAGGTGTTGGAGGGATGGCTGCTGGAAATGGGGCCTGTCTAGATTTGACCAAAAATGACTCTTTTCAAATAGTGATGGTGCTGTTTTTTTTTTACATCAGTGATGTCCTGACTATACTTTGTGATGTGAAGTTGAATGCCACTTTGGTGAATTAAAGTACCAACTTACTTCCGAAACAGCAAAATCTGTACATTATTTCAAACTTTTGGCCGCCAGTGTAGTTCATTGTTAGTTCATGTTAACTAATGTTAACAAAAAGGACCTTATTGCAAATTGTCACCATGAATTGTTATGTAACAATAATGATATGTTAATTCTTTAGTAGTTAAATTTTCAATTCTTAGAAGTAGGCAGGGTAAAAAAATGCTGAATCTTGTGTTGTGACCGAAGTGAATGTTTAGTGTACACCACAGACTAACCTTACCAGTGACCATTATTATCCCCCCCCCCCCAAAAAAGGCACACAAATCAACACACACAACATACTTGTATCACTCTAACTGTGGCACAACATTGTTTCATAGATAATGTTTTTTTTTTTTTTATCATTTCTTTTGTTCTTATTTAAAACCACATCACAAACATTTACATCTTTGTTAGTTACCCAACACTCACAAGAATATCTAACAAATGTTCTAGACAAAATAGAACAATGTTACATTCGTGAAAGCTGCCTTAAATAGTATTGTAACAGCTAGCAAATAAAGGGAGCTTGTAGCTCTAAAATGACTGATCCAAGATCAGTTATGCTGTTTAGCTCATGACTTTAAAGGTAGGTACTAATCGTGAGTGACGGTCTGATCCCATGCTTGTTTTAACTGGGCATTTTGTATGAGGATCTAGCTGGCAAAAACATTGTGCTTTGGATGAAGATGTGTAAGAGTAAAGTTGATTTGAAGTGCATAGCATCTAGCCCAGGTTGCCCTTCGGAAGATCTCCTCTAACCTGTTTACAACTGTAAAGATTCATACAAGAACACAAAATTGATAGATTTCCTCAATTCTGCTGACTACGCCACAACATTTTCACGTCTAACCTAGTCCAACCCTTTAGCTAATCGATATGACATCATTCTTTTTAGCTCTCTTTCGACAACACACTTTAAAATTTTTGCCATTGCCCATATTACCAAGGTGGCTTGGTCTTCATCCATCCTATCAATGTTCTGTAATGTTTACATTGTGATTGGCCAGAGTGATCTTTGAAGATATGGTTTATGTAAATAAATAAACAGACGAGCTACATATTTGAGCTAAAAGGTCACTTTTAAAAGTAGAACTAAACAATCACTTGCTCTTCTGACATGTTAAAGCATAATCCGTGTACAAAATAATATAAAACTAATGGAACTAGTTTATTCTAGTTATACTGATTAACCACTGTCACTGTGAACCACTACTTGTTAAGTCACTGATGTTAACCTTCTGTATACTGAGGGAAACGCAAGTTGTGGGATATAGCAGCACAGTAAGCACAGCTCAACACATGCACAAGTGCATAAAGTGCACCACAGAACCAACGTTAAAATAACGTTTTTTTTTTTTTTTTTTTTTTTTTTTATGGTTGTAATTTAAGACATGCAAGCTAGAGGTTAATGATGCATTTCTGAGTTTTGTCAACTAGAGGGAAGATGGCATGTGAGAGCAAGAGTAGTTTAAAGAATTGTTAAAAATTCACCAGTTGGCTAATGGGCAACTGGTCTTTAACTCCATCCTCTTCAATAATTGGAGGGTTCTTAATAGTTTTGAAATGCTAATTGGTGCTTTTTTTCCTCAAATTAGACAAAAACAGTAATCTTCTCCTACAAAAATGTATTACGATAACCATAGTTTCTACCAAAATACAATAGATATTGTAGCTAAGGTTAGTATAACAACTCAGTTGAAGCGATTGAAAGATTCTGAAAATTTCTAACACTTTTAGGAGATATCATATTAATTTGTTGTGATTTTACAGTACTAACAATAACTGCAGTAATAACTACAGTATTTTGGTGGAAACTACGGTTCCCATGGAACATTTTTATTGGTTTAAACTGCATTTGTTGGTTATGCTTAAATTTTAACGTTAATGAAAGCGATCCATTGTCAGGTCAGGCATTATATTTTAGGGACAAATGCCTTGTCATGTTGTTCAATAGTGATCAATAGTAATCAGGTTGATGGTTGACAGGTGGTGTATTCAAATTTTGTGCTTGGCCCCCCACATGTGGCTGTAGGACCTTTTGATTAATAAAAGTGACTAGCGCTCATAAAAGTCTACCAAACCTGCTAAATCCAACTTCTTTGACTACACCTTTCCACCCACCAGAGACTGCTACATAGGAGAGTCCTGTCTCACAACTACAACTGGCCGGCATTCTAAGCGGCGGGGGCAGTGTGCAATGGGGTGTAGGTTGCGGGTTGAAGGCGGGGTTTAGAGTGTGGGCCGTCCTAGGAGGGTGGTTTGCTGTAGCCAAACAATCCAACTGGGAGATACTTGACGTGAGTCGGCCATTGAGCTGCTAACTGGAAGAACTTCACGTCATTCCACTCACCTCCATCAATGGTAACTGAGAAAAGAGAGACAGACATTGTTTGTGAATTGATAGAGTCAGACATTTCTGTTTTGTTTTGTACTAAAGCACAATTAATAAAATTAAAATTGAAGTCGTGACATGGATATGTGCGATTATTAAACTGCAAAATGCTTTTGTTTAATTAAACAACTATTAGTGCGGTCAATCGATTAAAAATGTAGTTTAATTAAAGAGACAGTTCACCCAAAAATTTAAATTCTGTCATCATTTACTTACATAAAGGAAAAGGCAATGTATCTCAGTCACCATTCACTTTCATTGCATCTTTTTTTTTTTCCATATAATAAAAGTGAAAGGTGACTGGGGCTTACATTCTGCAAAACATTTCTCCTAACATTTCTCCTAACTATCCCTTAAAAAATGTTGTTCTCCTATAACAAATTGTTAATGCAAATCATTCCAAGTTTACTTTCACGTAACTTCGAATGATTTGCATCTTACAAGTAATTACTGAAATCTGGGGAGCAGTAAATCAAGTTTTGTTGTCAAGGAGGTGTAGGCGACTGAAACAGCACAAGCAAAAATGCTTGTGGTCCATGTTGACTTAATGGGTCTGTTCCAAAACCTAGTGAGCATCCTCCGGGGGCAGATTTTTAAGACATCATTTGCCTGATCCTGACACGAAGGCTGTTCCAAAAGCTAGGTACCTTAATTATGCTGCCTCCTAAGATCTCGTTTTGGCCAAAATCTAAGGTAGCATCGGATGTATCCTTCCGATAGGTAGGTGATCCCAAAATGCACCATGATGAGATTGGTGGAAAAACAAATCCAAGACGGCAGACAAAGTGAGAGAAATTTGGAATATAAATATACTTATCCATTTAATACTGAAAAGTATCGAAAAGTAACAGTTTAATATGATACAAAACCAATTATTTTACCCAAAATGTGTGCATGCTGTGCTTATTTATGCTCATTAGGAGTATAGTGTTGTTCCTCTCACGTCCCCTTGAAATCAGCTGCGAGTTGAGTGTCCTGTGCGCTGCGTGTGAGGAGTGCTATTTGAAAGATATGCAGAGCTGCCGCCTATGTAAAGCGTTCCAAACCGCTCTCTTATGATGCTCCATTTTCAGCTAGAATCTGAGCTGGCTCTTGTCCTACAGCACATCATACCCTATGAAGTATGGTATGTTTTTTTCTTACTGTAATCAAAGTCTGGTACCTTTCAGGATAGTCTGCTGCTGTTTGGCTGAGCAAATAAGCCGGCTGATGCCCTCAATGACCTGACTCTTAGAGTCCATCTCCCGCTCTTTAGGTTTCTTCCCCAGGAAAATAGTGGGAACTGCAAAAAGAAAGAGAGAAAAAGACCATATTAATTTGTGTGATTTTATAGTACTAACAATAACTGCAGTAACCAAATACCACTAAATCAAAAATAAAATTAAATATGGATTTTTTTTCTAGCAGTGCTGAATCTTTCTGTCTGTATCCATCCATCTGTCCAATCCATCTTTCCATCCATCCATCCATTTATCCATGTATCTAAATATGTATTTACACAAATATTTGTATTTTTCCACAAATGGTCAAAGAAGAGGAGGACAAACAAACAATTTTTTGGCAACCCTGTTACCAAAATTTGGTTTGTGTCTAACTAAGGTTTAAAAGATTACCTTTCTTGTTCTTCTCTTTGGTGACCACTTTCATGGCCATAGTTTTTAAGATCAGAATTATTTGATACTTTTCTTTCTTTTTTCTTCGCTTCCTTATGGTCTGCTTACCTTTCTTGTTCTTCTCTTTGGTGACCACTGTCATGGCCATAGTGTTGACGGGCGCTTGTGGCTCGCTGGCCCCCCCTCCTGGCAGCCGGCTGACCTGCAGGGACCAGAATGCGCTCTTCAGAGTATTCTTACAACTCGTATCTCTCCTTTCTCCCTCCCGACGCTTTTCAGCCAGAGACGCCAGCCAGTAATCCACCTGCAGTCCAATGGCATCCACGCCATGAGACATACTGGGGCTCCTGAGAGAGACACATTACACAGAAATCCAATCATACTAGCCAGAATACTTTTTTCCTCTTTGATACAAATGAGAATTGTCTTTTAACGATGCTGTAGGTGATTTTTTTATGGAATGGTATGCAGAAAATATTCCAACTACCTGAAAGATATCACTGGAAAAAAGTGTCCTGAGATATCTCACTGGTCCCTGTGACAGCACTAGACTGCAAACAACAAACGAAAATGTGGCCATGGGTGCTGTCCAACTCCTTGATAAGCCAATTAGAAGACTCTGATGCGCTTTCTGCCTGTCAATCATTTTGCACAATCTCAAAGCAGGAAGCTCAAGAAATCTCAAAGATAGAGGACTCAGCTGATGGAATTTATACTGCTCTTGGGTTTTTGAATTTTATACTTGCTTACGGACATAGCAACTGGATTACATTGATTCAACCCACAGGAACTTTCTCCCACCAGGCTTGCTGTTGTTAACCGGTCAAAAATTAAAGTTGTTACCAGCGATTTCCATGATAAAACATCTTTTGAATATCTTACCTTTAAAGTTGTTGAACGTACCCCGCTTTTCATATTATTAGTTCCTCTCCAGGACCCTGGAATAGGCTTTCCCAGGTAGGCTGAGAAGTGTAATCCATCAATAGATGGAACACACAATACGGTCCCCCTTTTTAAAAATGGGAATCACCACACCTGTCTGCCAATCCCCAGGTACTGCCCCCAACCTCCACGCAGTGCTGAAAAGGCATGTCTGCCATGACAGCCCAACAACATCCAGGGCCTTCAGCATCTCAGGGCGAATATCATCCACCCTTGGCGCCTTGCCACTTCAGAGCTCTCTGATCACCTCAGTGACCTCTGCTGGGGTAATGGGCTTTGGACCCCCTCCAAGTCCTTCGTCCCTGCCTCCTCCACAAAGTGTGTGTCGTCAGGTTTAGGAGTTCCTCAAAGTGTTCCTTCCACCGCTTGACTATACCGCCAGCAGTTCCCTGTCCAAGCCAACAATGGCCTGGGCAAAACCCTGCTTTCCATGCCTGAGCCATCTTACGGTTTGCCACAACCTCTTGTGGACTGCCAGAACCTGCCCGCTGAGTCTGGAGTTCCGCAGTCTAACCAGTCCCGAAAAGCCTACTCCTTCAGCCTGATGCTTCCTTCACCGCCGGTGTCCATCAGTGGGTTTTTTGGTTGCTGCCTGACAGCTGCCTCCATGATGAAGGCCTGGAATAGGATCCACTTGGACTCCTTGTCTCCATCCTCCTTCGGGATATGGGAGAAGCTCCTCAACAGGTGGTGGTTAAAGATCCAATGGACAGTGGTCTCCGCCTAACATTCCCAGTTCACCCTCACAATCCATTTAGGTTTGTCAGGTCTGTCCGGCAGTTTTCCCCACCATCTGATCCAATTCACCACCAGATGGTGATCAGTTGACAGCTCTGCTCCTCTCTTTACCAGAGTGTTCAAAACATAGAGCCGCAGGTGTGATATGAAAAAAATCGATGATTGACCTTTGGCCAAATGTGCTCTGGGTAAGTACACTTATGAACAACCTTATGCTCGAACATGGTGTTCGTTATGGCCAATCCATGACTAGCACAGAAGTTCAATATCAAAACAACGCTCGGGTTCAGATCAGGCAGGTCGTTCCTCCCAATCACTTTCCTCCAGGTTTCTCTGTCTTTGCCAACATAGGCGTAGAATTCGCCCAGCAGAACTATGGAGTCCCTAGATGGCGGCACCTCCAGAGGAACTTTGGATCGTTCTTCGTCTGGCCTCTCACCTGGGACCAATTTGCCCAGGGAGACCCTACCAGGAGCCAATGCTCCAGACAACACAGCTCTCAGGGTCATCGGGGCACACATACCCCTCCACCACTATGAGGTGTCTATCCATAATACATAATATATAAACTGTACATAATATCTCTGGTAGTAATGCTTACTCCCACCTGTTCATCCACTGTAAAATAATTAATTCTAAAATCAAATTCTTCATGTCAGCTCGGCTCTGCCCCTACATCTCTCCTCAAAACCTGTCTATCTCAGATTTCAACCCCGATCTCTCACTTGCTAGTGTCCCTCTGAAGCTAAAAACTGTGGCAATAATACAAATTTTGAAGAAACCTGGATTTTACCCTTCTGACTTCACCAGCTACAGGCCCATTTCCAATCCAAGTGGACCACCTTTTCTGGTATGTCCTGGATTTTTCCAGCAGGGATTATTAAGTAATTTGATAAACCTTGTGACAGCACAAATTCCCTCAACAATTCGGAAATGGGGGGCCTGGGTAGCTCAGCAAGAACTGATGCTTACTAACACCCCTGGAATCCAGGGCATGCTGAATGACTCCAGCCAGGTCTCCTAAGCAACAAAATTGGCCCGGTTGCTAGGGAGGGTAGAGTCACATGGGGGTAACCTCCTCGTGGTCGCTATAATGTGTGGTTCTCGCTCTCGGTAGGGCGCGTGATGAGTTGTGCGTGGATGCCGTGGAGAATAGCGTGGGCCTCCAGACGCGCTACGTCTCCGCGGTATCGCGCTCAACAAGCCACGTGATAAGATGCGCGTATTGACATCTCAGACGCGGAAGCAACTGAGATTCGTCCTTCGCCACCCGGATTGAGGCGAGTCACGACGTCACCACGAGGACTTAGAGCGCACTGGGAATTGGGCATTCCAAATTGGGGAGAAAAAGGGAGAGGAAAAAAAAAACAATTCGTAAATGTGCATGGAACAAATCCATGGCAGCTCAAACTAGCTCAACCCTCACAAATACATTTAAAACAAAAATGGGACAATTGCCATGGGAACTACTCAAGTAACCAAGATACTGCTACCCACATATGACTCAAACACCCTGAAAAAGTGAGTGTGTGCAAATATACAGATTTGAGGCTGAGTTTTTGATTTGTACTGCACCAGAATGCCACATTTAGGAACAATTATTTAGAGTAAATTTTGGTAGCTAGATAGATTGACTAGATAGACATCTCGTGTAAATGCCCACCCAAAGAAAGACGTCAGATCGGAGTCAGGTGAACCTAAAACCAGGTTATAGAGGGACTCCTTAAGACCAATTATTCGACTAGTCGTTCAAGCAACTAGTCGATTTTTTAAAATATGTAGTTTTCTCAGTGATTGGACACTCACCCCTGTACAGCCAATCCTCCACCCACTGACGGAGAGGAGGGGGGTGTGGCCGTCTCTTTCAGGCTGGCAGGTGATCCGTGAGAGGGTGGAGATGTGGAGGGAATGGCCAAACTCACAGCAACACTCTCTTCCATGTCACCTAGATAACAAAGGACAGATGGCAACACGGTGAGCTTTTGTAAACCATAAAATTATATCACATGCATAAAAAGCCACATGCAGAGTTATTATAAGCAATCAGTGCTTTTGTCTCCATGGAAACACACCTGCTGATGTTTGGCCAGGCTCAATCAATCCCACTTTCACCACCTGTGACACATCAAAAGATTCAATTAAATCTGCTTTGACAAATAAAGATTTATACCTCAAATTTTGTTTTAGCTGAACCAATATGACTGAACCCTAGACATCCACATGATGATACCCAACATCCACATGGGTCCAGAATTAAATGCAACTAAAATTGCCTTCATGGGAACCCCAGGAAGCTGTTCTATTACGGTATACTGTTAACTAAATTAAAGCAAAAATTATTTGGACACTTTCTGGTTGTCAAATGTTTTGGAACATGTCCATAGTTACTACAAGGTAGTTCCATGAAATATATAATCATCTCAAGTTGCTTGAAATGTATAGATATCATAGCACATTAATCTACATATTAATTTGTTTAGTGTGTATCTATTATAACTTTACTGCTAAAGAAATTATTAAACATATTATTGTAATTTTTATATTGCATATTTCTGCATATTATTTTCAGATTTAATGAAGTATATTTCAACCCCATTGTTATTGAATCCTCATTTTATGTTTTTGTTCATGGTGTTAGTGTGCAGTACATAGTGTCACACTCAGTGCACACTAAGTGTGACATGCACATGTGTCAGAAAAGCGCTTTGTGTAAAATTAATTCAAAATATGTAAATACGAGTGTAGTTTTTCTTTATCAAAGCAAGTCATATTTCTGTTTTAAACGTTTAACAGAATAATATTATATCAACTGAAAACTCCGGCTCTGAATATCTCCCAGTCATGATCAAACACAGGCGATGCCCAGGTAAAATCATGAGCTTCATCCACGTAGAAGAGCAGTGCCAAAACACAACTCTTGTAAAGTGCTCTTCCGCAAATTACACGCAATTTTAAGTTTCAACCACAGATGTCGCTAGAGAGAACAAAATTCCGTAGTTCAGCTTTAAGCAAATATTGCAAAATACAGTTTTGGGTGTTTATGGGCGCGTCAAATTTCCTCAACTCACCCGCCATGCGTTCAAAAGTCAATTTTGTAATCTTTGTATACAACCATCATTAGTTATACCACTCACCCCAATAAAAGGGACAAACTTCTGATAGGAATCCTCATCCCTCCTGCAGAAAAACAGAAAATTCAGACATATTCAAACACACGACTGTGTCTGTCATGGTATATTAACTAGAGGACGACCAATAGTGGAATTTGCAGAAACCGATAGCTAAGGTGGTGGAAAAGGCTGAAAACCTATTAATCAACCAATAGTTTTTAAAATCGATTTATTGAATAGAAAAACATTTTTAGTCTTTCCTTACTATGACGGGCACAGACACATAGGCTACAAAAGTCCAAAATGGAAAAAATAAATAAATAAATAAATAAATTCCAAAATACACCCGGGACTCTTATTTTGAAATGACGGAGACTTGGCTCCGTTACAGTGCTTTATTTTGAAGTATTTACTAAATTAAGCTTTTTATAGCCTATTCACCAGATGAAGGGTTTTGTATATATTCATCAAATGAGGTATAAGGTTTGCTATTTACTATAAGGTTTACTATTTACTATACACAAGATATGAAGTTGGAGACACGATGTATGTGCTGACGGGGCACATTTTTATACGTAGTTGCATTTTTCTTTGCATGCCCTTCAATTTATAACACTTGATTTATCTAATCAAAAAATAACAAAATATGCATTGAAGTGAGGATAAAACATATGGATGAATATTGTCAGTGATGACAGATTTATACACAGCAAATCCCCAAGAGGTGTCCCTGATTGTTTTATTTCACCTCTAGAGGCCGCTGTTACACTGTAGGACCAAGATGTTCTAACTATAGACTCCTCCAGCGATGGCAGCAAAGTAAAACACTGAGGAATACATTTTTTTTTTTAAGTATCGGCATAGACTTTTGCGCACAAATGAAAAAAGCAGTTCCAAAGAGCAACTAGCGGCACCAATTAATTGGTAAAACCGCTATATTGGTCCACCTCTAATATTAACCCTTTAATATATAGCTCACTAAACACTCAGACATTCACAAAACAAAAAACAGAGTTCCTGACATACGTTCTGTGTTTGCAGGTAAGCATGGCCTCTGCGATGGGCAGCTGGTGAGTGAGAACGGCTCCACTGATGTACTGAGCAATGCGACCAGCTACATCCACCAAATCTACAGAAAAACAGTTATATGACCGTCTCAGAACAGACAGTTCTCTGAATACCATTGTTTTTTAAATGCATTCAGAAAAGCGGAATCTGTGTGTGGGCGAATTTCTGTGTGCATTGATCTGTTGGATTGTCAGTGTGTGTGTGTGTGTGTGTGTGTGTGTGTGTACCTGTCTGTGGCGGTTCTGATCGGTTGAACAGGTCTCTCCAAGCTCCATCAAGGAAAGCTGCGCTGTAGCGGCTGTCAAGGACACCCAGGTGCTTAGCAACAGGATGAGAACCTGAATGAGAGTTTGAGGGAGAAGAAAAAACAACACAGAAAACTGAGAGCTGAAATTAACATCCAAATGCCAAGAGTAAAAAAAAAAAATCTAATTTAAATAGAAAAATTGCACAATGCAGCAATGATGATGTCATTAACAGTGTCATAACCTGAGTGATATCATGAGATGTTGGTCTTAATGTTGTATTCTTACCCAGAGGCACGATCAGAAAGCGGATGTGATTGAGCCAATCAGATGTCTTATTGGCCAATTGGGTGACGAAAAACTGCAACACAGAGCCCAGATAACTTTGACCTCCAACCACCGCCACCTTCACCGGCCGGGGCATGGATGAGTTACAGTTACAACTATAAACAGATAGACAGGCAGACAGAGAGAGAAAGACTGGTAATGAGAATTTACAGTACACAACACATTTCTAAAAAATTAAAGACCCGTTCACACCAAGCACAAATCTTTGCTGCAAATTTCACAGTGAAAAAAGACTTTTGTTGCCTTCAAGTGCACCTGGGAAGCTCCTACGTCCTAGTTGGACATTCGTTATAACTAAATGTCTCTCATTCAAGTCGGAAACAATAATAGGGAAGAAGCCAAATTAAAGCAACACAAAATTAACCTTGACTTCGCTATACGCAACACATAATTTAAATGAATTAAACCACCTGAATACTGTTCACAACACTCTACACTGTCATTTAAGGGTTAAACGTCTGGCGCACCGCGTCACGTGACAACAGCATGATGTCGATTTCTGTGAAGCACTACTACGGCCGCAGAGCCGACAAAAATGCCTCTGGTAAGAAACCTCTAAGTTTTTTGAATGAATCCTGTTTGGTTGTAAAGAGTAGCGTCTCAAGTTTAGTTTGATATCCCGCTTTAATAAATCCATTCATTTTTTGTGCATCAGCACGCTGATAAAAATCCACATATGAGGAAAATCTGACCTTATTCCCTCTAAAGTTGAAAAAAAAATGTTAGTTATTTTAAATAATTTTCAACATCTGTGGGTCATTTTGCTTCATTTTAATATAAACTTTGTTATATTTTATTTTATAACTGTACAACATTAATAAATGTATTTTCACACTAAGAATAAATGTATTCATCCAAAAGCTAAAAAAATATTGCTTTCAGAGGCTTTATATGGAATTAGGATGAAAATAAGTTGTTCTGAGACCAGTGTGGACAGACAGCACACTGGAGGTTAAGTCATTCACTTAATAGGGAGAAAGGGAGCAAGGAGACATCCTATAGCTTTCTATGCAGCCAAGTGCATTCACTCCTAAAATCTGACTAAAAGTTCAGTTTCAGGCTGCAGATGAAGTTTGGACCTCTCAACATGTTTGGCAGACATGGGTGAATGGTAATCAGTACATAGATTACACAGAATTTATAATGCTAAATTTTATTTTAACATGTTT
Source organism: Myxocyprinus asiaticus (assembly GCF_019703515.2). Taxonomy (NCBI): domain Eukaryota; kingdom Metazoa; phylum Chordata; class Actinopteri; order Cypriniformes; family Catostomidae; genus Myxocyprinus; species Myxocyprinus asiaticus. The sequence continues at coordinate 6,713,456 of NC_059344.1, forward strand.
GGCATTGATTTGATGATGCTGGCCGTTACTTTTAATCAGAATGATTTATTCAGCATTATAGAAAACCAGCTGTAATGTCTATAACGTCTTAAAAACATGCATAACCAACACTCCTGAACATATAATAAGCAATTTGATGAACAAAAATCTGACTTTCTATAGCTTGGCATTACTTAAAATTTCACAACTTAGTCCAACTGTCCACATATGTGGACATAAATTTTAAGAAAAACAATTTCCTCTATATTTTTTATTTTTTTATTTGCTTGTTTATTAGGCGCTACTAGTTACAAATCAAAAAGAGAAACGGAAAATGCACACAACAGTCATGCGGGGTCTCAGGAGGATAATGATGGCAAAAGCATGGTATCTAACAAATTACAATGCAAAGAGTGAGTCATAAGCTTATAACTGTGCTGGCTGTTTTGAACCAGGTCTGCTATAAGAAAGGGGGGATCACTTCTGCAAAATATCCAAATGGATACAGTGTACATCAAAACTGAAATAAAGTGTATGAATGACCAAATGACAACAGAAATTATTTTCATAAGTATATTCAACTATTTACAAACATATTTACAAAACTGAAATGGTCCATGAAGCAAACAATAACAAAATAAACCAATCCAAAAACGATGAACCAAGTGTGCTGTGAGAGTGTGCTTGGGAATGAGGTATGTCAGGTAAATGTAGTTGATGAATGAGCCAGTTCATGAGAATGAGAACATTCTTATCTGTGGGTATGATGAGTAATGATGGTTAGATGTCCTCTTCGTCAGCCTTGTGTTTCTTATCGACAGTCCATGGGCAGTTGCAATACTTCACCCAAGTGTAGTCAAATGTATCAGCATTCTCAGAATATAATCCAAGAAAAAAAATCCTAAATTTGAGAAGCAAACCAAACGCTGCGTCTCGTTTGGAAGGATGCGTCCTCCGGAGGTCGCATTTGTTGGCCGCATACGTCATCGAGGCTGTCTAGTTTCATTTTTATTAATTTTTTTGTCTTTCTTTTTCTTATTTTGTATCTATTGTTAATGCCTTTTATGTATATGCACTTATACAACTGTTAACCTTTTTTGCATTCCCAATAAAAAAAAAAAAGAAAAAAAAAAAGAAAAAAAAAAGAAACGAGACAGCCTCGATTAGGTATGCAGCCGACAAATCCGACCTCCGTAGGACACATCCTTCCAAACGAGACACAGCCAACGTTTCTCAAACAAGGATTTTTTTTACTACTTCCTGTATTTATACAAATCTGGAGTGCTAACTGAGACCCCTAGTGGCTAGGATGAGCATAACCACCAACAACAATACATGCCATGTGACAGGCAATGAGACTGTTCCAACCTTAACATTATTTTAAAATATGTTGTCATATATAGCAAATTTATGTTATTGAAATAAAGCACTGACATTGAATTTATTCTGCAAAATCACTGCCTTACATTATGTTTCATGCAAGGGACTCGCCCCTTCCAACGTTGCAACTCAGGTATCATCTAGTTTATGTAAATACGAGTTTGCTTGGTCATATGTGCTTGTAACTCGTAATTACGATATTTCCGGACTTCACTTGTAGGCCGGATTTATTGAGGACTTAAGGCCCTTTCACGCTGCACAAGCTCAAGCCCGTTTCAGGTACTTTTTGAGGAACTACTCTGTTTTCTGCGTTTTCGCGCATGAGGAACTATAGCCTCTCTTAGCCATTTAGAGGGAATTTTTTTAGCTCCTACTCTGGGCTAGGTACTTTTTGGGGGTAGAGGAACTGTGGGAGGTACTGCAGCCTGTGATTGGTCAAATGTGTATGACACACAAAGACATGAAGCAAAAAAATAAGTCAGCAGCTACCAGAAGTAAACAAACTTGTAGCTGCTAGCCTGCTACACAGAGGACTGCGCTAATTCCCTTAACATAAATAACAAAGATAACATACAGCCAACAAAGTATCCATAGATTATTGGCTGTTTCACCTATACTGTGTATGCGAGGCGTGACTTTAATGGCAGACACACTTTGGGTTTTAACCGCATCTCTATTGTGTGACAGCTGCTGCACTAATGGACATTAATAATAAGATATTTATAGAGAGTGGGTAATTGAGAACTATGATAAACTTAACCGTCATGAAATCTAATTTACATGAGGAAAGTATGGTGTGCCAGTTACGGTGTGTTTAACTTGCATCAAGACTTCACAATAAGTTTCCATTTGTTAACATTAGTTAACAGTGAACAATAGTTTTACAGCATTTATTAATCTGGTTAATGTTAATTTCAACATGTACTAATACATTTTCAAAAAGTTGTTTAGTTAACATTAGTTAACTAACATGAACTAACATAACAATATACAAATGTATTTTTATAAACTAACATATTAACATACAAAGATTATTAAATGTTGTAACAAATATATTGTTCCTTTTTTTGTTCACGATACCTAATGCATTAACTAATGTTAACGAATGGAATCTTATTGTAAAGTGTTATCCACAGATGTATTTTTTCATTCAATGGGTGAAACTGCAGCATTTTATTCAGTCAATTTGTTTCACTTTGTTATAACAGTCTTGTTGTGAATAGCGTTGTTGTGTATGTGCGCTTGTGTGACTCACAATTTCTGTATGCGTGTGAGCAGAGCGGACAGAACGGCCTGAATCTCTGCACCAGAACACGTGCACACCATAGGATGCTTCTGGACCTGCAACTGCTCTGTAACATACTGTGCGCACACACGCACACACACACACACACACACACACACACAAACTGTCAATATCAGTAGATCTAAAGCAAAACTGGCCAATTTATAAGCCTTTTTTTGACACACACACAAACATTTTGATTTTTGAACCTGTACAACAGAAAATTAAAGCATGAATGTTAGGTCTGTCTTAAAGGTGCACTCAGTCATTTTTCCTCATTAAAAAAAAGTTTTACTTCAAAAGAAATTAACAATAATTCTGAAATGTATGTAAAAATCAAGACCACATACATGAGAAGACGACTGCAGTCATATCAGTAACCTTATGAAAACTGTTTTATTCTACATAGAGGGGGTCCCCTCATGGGGGCAGCCAGGTAAAAAAAAAAAAAAATTACATGACCAGTTGTTGACCAGACCAATACTACTCACTTAATCTCAGTAACCACCCTGTTATTGGACACTTACTAATGGGTTAAATTAATCACGGCTGACTGTGTATAGTGAACTTATACAATGGCGTTGGCAACTGTAAACTATTGAATTTGAATGATACTGCATCCACACCAGTAGGTGTCACTGTAAAACCAAAACGAACACAAAGTTACTGAGTGCACCTTTAAGCAGTAAAAAGAGTAAAATAATTAATCACAATTATTGTCATGATTTTTTGTAGTGAATGCCTTAAAGGATGAGTTTAAAGGAACACATTTCTGGTTTGGTGTTGATTAAACGGTACTATTTTTATTTATGAGAATGTGGGGCTACATAAGACACAAAAGGTTGTGTAACACTGTGCTAGGAGATATAGTCCCTGACATGTACAGGTTAACAGTTGGCCTCTCTCTGAGATGAGCAGTGATATACATAGCAGCTAGGTGAACAGGTGTTTCACTTTATAGCTATATTGTGTATTTTAGCATGGCTGGAATGCTCTCTTAAACCAATCAACATCCAGGACCAGAACTGTCCATTTTATAACTGAGATTTAGGGGCCAAGATCCGGCGGGGAATAGCCCCTTGTTTCAGTTAGTTTTCTTATTATCATTTATCTGGCTGGGAGTCCAATAAACCATACATACAGTAGGAAAATTATGAAATTTGGCACACTGTTTGTATGAATACTCCCCAGACCAAATTTGGGGTCTTTAGGACAGACTCCATTCTACCACTACCACTTCTAACATTCCCTTTTCTTTTGTGCATATCTTTTGAACAGTTTGGTCTAGAAACAAAATTATTTTTGTCTATTTTCTCTCCTCATGTTGATTGTAAAGGATCCCTTATGTTAAAACTCCACCAATTACAATGGCCGCCATCTTGGATTATGACATTTATCCTTTAAACTTTTAACGTCCATCAACCTTCGTCTGATTCACCCTAAAAGTTGCTCAGATAATATTCAGACCTAGCCACACAGAAATTATTTTTTGCTTTTGTTGAAAAGTTACGGCAACGCAAAATTAACAAAGTCGAAGTAAAATGAGATGTGAAGCTGTATCTCCCCGATGCTTTGTCCTATTGAAACGAAACTTGGTTTGCTTCATTAGGACCATGGTCTGAGGGTACATGCCAAGTTTGATGACAGTGCCACCTATGGGTCAAGAAATGTCAAAAATGGGGCCTGGGTAGCTCAGTGGTAAAAGACGCTGGCTACCACCCCTGGAGTTCGCTAGTTCACTAGTTCGAATCCCAGGGCATGCTGAGTGACTCCAGCCAGGTCTCCTAAGCAACCAAATTGTCCCGGTTGCTAGGGAGTATAGAGTCACATGGGGTAACCTCCTCGTGGTCGCTATAATGTGGTTCATTTTCCGTGGGGCACGTGAGTTGAGCGCGGAGGATGGCGTGAAGCCTCCACACGCGCTATGTCTCCGTGGCAACGTGCTCAATAAGCCACGTGATAAGATGCACGGGTTGATGGTCTTAGACGTGGAGGCAACTGGGATTCATCCTCCACCACCCGGATTGAGGCGAATCATTACGCGACCACGAGGACTTAAAAGCGCACTGGGAATTGGTCATTCCAAACTGGGTGGAAAAAAACAAAAAATGGCTTTTTTTGCCCGTAACTTTTGAACCGTTTGTCCGTATAAGGTTGGTGTCAATTGATTCCTTGGGTCATGAAGATTTCGGCTATACCATTTTTCCCCAACATTGGCCATACTGACTCTCTCTCTAAAGTTTTGAAAAGCTTTCAGTTTTTCAGCCAGAAAGCTGGCAAGATGGCGCCAGGGTGGTTGTTGGAGTGTCGTCGCTCCTGTCCCGTGTTACCTGTCCTGGGTATGTTCGAGTTACTCGTGTGTGTACGCACAAGGGATTAGTGCCTTTGTGTGCTATGATGGCCAAGCTCTTCTTAACATACAATCCTCTGTTGTTGTCCTGTGCACTCGAAATCCTGGTGGAGAGCGATTTTTTTTTTTTTTTTTTTATACCCGCTTTTCTTCACATTTTCTCGTGAGTTTGTGCTGTTTGCCCGCCTGCACTCTCCATTGTAAGAAGTGCCATCCAGGTTAGGATTAAGAGATCTCTGGACATGTCTATGGTGATTGTCGGGTCTGCGTTTAGTGATCTTCGTGGAGATGATGGCTGGCAAAAATACAGCATCCCTCAGTGTTTCCTGGATCCCCAATACAACTGTCTCTTGCCCGTTCTGCCTAATTTGACTTTCTCTATGTGCACTCCAGTGATACCGCAAATCATCAGAATAGGTGCCAATTTCCGAAATCTTTGATCTCTGGAATACTCCAAGCCATTTAAAAGCACCATTTTTCGCTACAAGCTGGAAATTCCTAGAGTTTTGGTAACCGCATGATCTCTTTCCAATAAACCGGTTGTCTTAAATGACTTCATATCAAATAAACTGGATTTCTTATTTGTGACAGAGACTTGGCTGAATGTTGGTGAGTTGGATCCTTTATCCAGGGTTTGTACAGATGCTTCAAAGTTAAATTCAAGGATTTTCAAGCACATTTTTATTTGTTTTCAAGGACTATGCTCGAGATGTCATTAAAACTAATTATTTTGGTTAATTTTAAATAAAAATATTTTAACCATTCAGTTAATTTATTTTTATAAAACACCACTTATTACAAGTACAGCAATGAACATCTTTAACTACATATTCTCACAGTAACAATTCTTGGTTCATCCATGACGAAACGGATGTGCAATTGTAGTGTGCTCCCTTAAAACGCACTTCGCTTTCCAACAAAAGTGAATAACTGGGTCCATAAACAGTAGTCCATATGACTCATGTGCTGTGTTCCATGTTTTCTAGGGTGTGTTCACACTTGTAGTTCGGTTCTTTTGGTCCGGACCAAAAAAGAAAATGATACATATAGTCCTGGTTCGCTTAGCGTTCACACTGGCATTTTTAACACTGAACCTAACGATACAACACAAAAGGCATCAGGAAAAATTCATAACCTGATTGGACAGCTTTTATGACATATATTTTGCGACGGAACTTTCCGAACATCCAAAACAATGCTGGGCAAAATGTGCTATTTATATATGGTGGTATTTTTACCAGCTGAGAACAAACGAAGAGCTAATAAAATGTGTAAAGGAGTCAAAACAGTGCCAGGAATTCCTCCGTTGCACACACAAACGAAGATATGCTGCAAGGACAGCTGATGGCTGTTCTGACACCTGTACCGAACTGTAATGGGCAACATAGCTCCTATGATGAGAAGAACCAGGTATGCTTGAGGTCAGTATTAACTTGAGGGCAAATTAATTCCTATTTTTGGTCCGTTTAGACGTCTTTGGTCCATGTTGCATTCATATATCAATTGAACCGCACCAGAGTTTGTTTGGAAGCGGACCGAGACCCCACTATTCATGCGGTTTCGGTCCGCTTGTTTGGTGCGCACCAAGGTTCGGATGGCAGCGTTCACACTTGTTCAAATGATCCGCACTAACAGAGCAATCACACCCCTAAAGTCACACAACAGGTTTATATGAAGAACTTACCGAAATTACAAATGGGTAATTCTCAACAAAGTTTGACTTTCCAACTTACAAAATATTGACATTTTCCATTTAGTTAATTTTTTACCTATAAACGCTGAGGGTAAACATTTTGTAACATGCTGACATGAATTTTTATTCATAAAGGACAACTTGGCTGTTGTTCTTTTATTATTTAATTTTGTTTCACAAATTAAGCAAGTTAACACTAAGTTAACACTAATGAGGGTTAAATGGGGTACAACACCAAATATTTTTGTGTGAAAATATTAGTTAAAATGTGAATAACTTTTTAACATGCTGGGAAAAATCACTATATACATATGTAAGCAGCCACTGAACTTAAACCTTAATTATTTTCTACAACTTTTTGTATTTAAAAAAAATTTTAAACATAAAAAAAAAAGAAAATTAAAAAAAGGTTTTAACATTGACAAAACCAATAACATGAAATCAAGGGACAAACATTCTTTTTAAATTAAAAATAATAATAATTTTGTTTTGCTTTTTTGCACTAATGCTTTTATTAAAAATAAGTACAAAATAAATACACAAATAACTTTACATGTCATAGAAGTGGTGTACCAGATGAAGGGAACAAGGATTTTTTCAGGCAATTAACAATTTCAAATATATTTTCTGAAAAATTTGCAAAACAGAGTCAAGCCATTTCATATCATTAAAGGTTAGGTTATAAAAATGTTTTTTTTTTTTTCTTCACTATTTCATGACTAAAAAAGTCAAGGGACATGTTTATCAACATATTTTGATATTGACCCAAATGTTGTCAGAAATAACATATTTTGTGAACACAAAGCTTTCTTTACAGCAGGGGGCGCTAGATAGCTCACAAAACTGAATCCTCCACTGATCTGCATTCAAATCATTCAAAAGGTTTTACATCTCATATAATTGTGGAGAGTGAATTGTAAATAAAACTGATAGTTGCAAGGATTCATACTTGTTAAATCCACAACAGCAATATCTATAAAATATATATTTTTTAAATCCTCCAGTAACACTTGATTGTGATTGGCCCATTCTGAACAGCGCTGCCAAAAGTAACAGGTGCCACATGAAAGCGCCGTCTATGCACTGCCTGCTTCAGCAGTGGTCTAGTGGTCTGTCATCATGTTTTTCCCAAAATAAATAAATACATTTCATTTATTAAATGATTTAAGCAAAGTATTTTGAGATTTTCTATAATTCAAGAGCTTTTTAAGCAAATTTAAGCTAAATTCAGGTACTTCAAGTACTTCAAGCTCCTTGTACGAACCCTGTTTATCTGAACTCTCTCCAAGTGACTGTGACCTTTTTTTTAGCTGCTGTTGAAATGTGGGGCTAAGTGGGGGGCTGGCTTCAGTTTTTAAAAATCGTTTCAAGTTCAGATCACTGCCTTCAGAACATTATAATAGTTTTAAAGTGCAATTATGTGTCATCAACATCATTTCCTGAGCGTACTTGAGCAGTTTAAAGACAGTACCACATATTGGACAAAATGCTTAGTTAATTTAAACAAAACTTTGTATGTATCATTGCTTCCTTATCCTAAGTCTTCAGACAATGGCGGAAAGAATTAATGTTTTTTTTTTTTTTGTGTGTGTGTACTGACTCTGAGCTTGGTATGTCTCTTTGGCATAATCTAGACTTTTCGATAGTGTTGCGCAGTGGTTAAAGCTCTAGACTACAGTTCCAAAGGATGGGTGTTTGAGTCCAGCAAAGGGCGGTTTTAAAAATTTTACATCTGTTGACCTTTAAGTCTTCACATTGGGCTTACCACAACATAGGCCGTACTTCACTGCATTATTAAATGCTTCAATTCAAATTCTACTTAACTATGACAACATTTTCTCAGCAATAATTTTGTCCCAGCAACCCAGAATGTCTCTTTGGCATCATTTAGACTTGTCAATTGTGTGGTGTAGTGGTTAAAGCTCTGGACTACGGTTTAAAGATTGGGTGTTCTTGTGATTGAGTCTTACTGTTGTGCCTCTGTTGTACAAGAGCTTTTTGCATCGTGCTTAGTGAATGCCAGCGGGGCTTGGCCCTGATCATTGCTAACTGCAGCTATATTTGTAATTACAATTACTGTATATGTGGTGTCTATGTTTGTCATTCGACCTTACATCTTTTCCAAGGGTAAGTAAATGACAGAATTTTCATTTTTAGATGAAATGTCCCTTTAATGCTATATTAAACACACACACACACACACACACACACACACACACACACACACACTCTTGTACCTGTCCTTGCCAGTCTGTGCCATTGATCAGAATGAGACTTTCAGGAAGAACCGCATCAGATAACAGAATCTGATTTAACTGATCAAATACAGCCTTCCTGAGCACCTGCACACACACACACACACACAAAGGGAAAGGTTACATTGGGATGAGTCAGCCAAACATTAATAATTCAAAGTGACTCTGCAGAACATGTTGAAACAGCACATTAACATTCCTTATTTAAACCACAGAGAGCGCAAGAGAGAGCAGAAAATCACAGAGAATCCTTGAAGAACTACCTTTGATATTTAGTTTATTAATTTATTAATGAATTGTTTTAATAAATGGTATTCATCTTAGGATGTTGGTGGAGTAGAGTTCTATAAAACGGTGTAAAAGTGGTCAGACAACTCATCACATTTTGAGGTGGACAGAAATGCGTGTAACAAATCATAACAAAAAGCTAGACATCTCACCATCACTGTGTTGCATAAAACATTTCTCTAGAAGACAGTGGCTGCAGAGGCCATCAAGGACAAACATAAAGCAACTCTGTTTACCCTAGGCCAGGTCGTGATCACAAATATTTAATCCAACCGCGATTATTTGAGACAATCATGATTATTGTGCACTTCAGATTCTATTTTTACTATCTATTTTTGCACATTTACTCCCAAATAAGGGAACTTTAAGGGAAAATACAAATGCCATTAACTCATTGTGTCTCATTTTCTTGTATAATTTCATTATGTGAGCAGTGCACACCATCTGTAGATGTTCGTGCCAAATTCCCACGGAAAATATGAGTGAGGATTTTAATAGTGGACACAAAGTGCTCCGGTTTCACTTTAAATTATCGCTTGCATAATGACAAATGTTCTTCGTTGCGGGTTTATTACACGCAGTTTTAATGACACGCAGTTCAAAAGATGCGCAAAAACCTCCATTACTAAATCGAAAACGTCACTTTAGGACTAGAAACGATGGCTTGGGCTGTTTCTAACAAGTTATTGGAGAAACAAGGATGTGTGTTTGAGAGAGAGAGAGCGATTAAGCATGTGTGATTACCTGTGTGTCGCGACTCCCAAGCAGTGATGAACAGTAAAGCTATAGCTGTTTAACTTTAGTATAGCTGTAGTATAGTGTTAGCTTGCTGAAGATGATGGAATTTTGCTAAAATACATCCTATTTACTCTGTAAAAATAACCGTCCGAGCAGTGGGTCCCCCTCCGAGTATTTCGCGGTGGCCGGTGCGTATTCTCCTCTGTCATGTTGAATATTTACATTTCCCAACACGGAAACTCCGGTATTAGGTAAGTGCCCCGAGTATGTGTGATTACTCCATCGGATGCGTCTCTCAGCTGTGATAAGCCTTGATGCTAAAGCTGTTCCCATATATAAAGTAATATAATATGTAAGGAATAACTGACGACGGACCGCTGAATTATTGAAAAATAATGCACACCCAAGGTGGTAATTATTTTTCAATAATTCAATGGGCGGAGTCAATAATTCAGCTTATACCATGGTTACTCCTTAAGACATCATTTTGGGTTTTATCTCAAGACATTTCCTGATTTTGTCCCTAAAACGCTCTTGTGAGAGGAACTACTTTCTTCCGCTGGATTCAGCATCTAGCTTTGATAAAGCTCAAGCCTTTGTTGCTAGTTCAAAAACGTCATTTTAGAACTAGCAACGGCAGTGCTTAAGCTGCATTCCAGCACTTATTGAAGCAACAAGGTATTATTTGTGCGTGCGTGCGTGCGTGCAAGAGAGAGAGAGAGAAAGAAAGAAAGAAAAAACAACAGAGATCACGTCTGGAATTATAACTGTTTGTTTGTTGCGGCTCTCGTCAGCAGCTACATCGCTTCAAAAAGCAAGATGTAAGTGTAAGTAGCCTATACTTCTCAGCAGAAATTCTTGTATGTACAGTGTTGCTACACAACTGTTTTATTAAGTCACGGGGGTACGTTGATAAGCGTTCCAGCTCGCGAGTATGCGTGTGTGTACAGTATGTGTGTGTGTCCATGTGTGCGAGCGCGAGAGAGGGGGGTGCTTTTCATTGATATTAAAAGTTATTTCTGATAATATAGAAACTGTTGTATTGATCAATTCGTGGGAATGCTTTTTATATCAAGGCTCTGTTTGTTGGTCGCGACTCGAGTCTCTATGTGTGTGTGCATATGCGTGTGTTTGTTTGTATGTAGGTATGTGTCAGTGTGTGCACGTAAGTTTGTGTGTCTGTGTGCGTGTACGTGTATTTGTGTGTGTGTGCTCGTGTGCGTTTGTGTGACAGGGTGGGTGAGATTAAATTACGATTTCGATTTGATCCAATTCATGTGGGTACATTTCAGTTGTAATGTCCCTTTTACTTACATATGAAAGTAATTCTCTCCCAGCTAATGCTATTAATTATACAGGGGACCTTCTAACTAGGTACATTATGAAAATATAAATTTTACTAATTATATTTTATTACTTTTTCATAATTTTGGTCATATTTTAGCTTTTTAAAAATGAAAACTGGTAAATAAAAATTGTATTTAATAAAAATAAAAATATATATGAACATTTACCAGCCTAAAATAAATAATAAATAAATACATTTTAGTCACATAGCATGAAATTTGGCTGCAAATGAGAGTGATTTCCTCACTGTAGTAGAGGGTTGCACATAAGAGTAAAAGATTAATCTTGGGATTTAAGAATCGATAATGAGATTGTTCAAATGAAGATCACGATGCATTGAAAAATCTATATTTCTACCCACCCCATAATACTCTGGTATCATTAAAATAAAATGTAAACATTTAGGACAGAAAATATTACTACTGCAAAAATATAATATAATATAATACAATATATGATATAATAAAATATAATAACAAAAACAGTGTAAATGTAAAGTTGACAAAGACTATATTCCTATTATGTGCTTTTTATTGTGACAATATGTATGACAATTAATCATCATAATCTTGACAAGCACTTAAACAGCCAAATTTCATTATCACGACAAAATTTCGCAATGGTAGTCACCATCTCTCTTATGTCAAAGAGTCTAAAAATCAGAACAGAAATAATGGAGTCCTTTGTTGACACAGGTTTGCCAAAACTGTTTGACAGCAGTGGCAGATATTTGCATGTATGCCATAGAATACTGTGCAAACAGTTGTGAAAAACAGCCCTTTGTGATGCATATTCACCAGAGCTGCAAACATCTGGCAACTATTTGCTGCAAACTGTTTTATTTGCCTCAAATGACCCACCCAATGATCAGATTTTGCCAGGATCTCACCTGTGTGCTGTGGCCAAGCTCAGGTGATCTCTCACTATCTGAGCTGTTGGTTCGTTCACTCAGCGGTTTACAGAGCTGTCGATCCTTCACAGGAGTGCTACGCTTCCGGGGTGTGTGTCCTCCGTCCAACCTACACACACAAACACACACACTCCATCGATGCATGTCCAAACATGTGTTTCCTGACTTTAAGAGTTCCATCCTTTGCAAACTATACTTTGGGTACAAATTTACAAAAAATGTCTCCAGAAGTTAGCAAAATCTGATAAAATCTCCTTATGGGGAATCTCAAACTGAAAAATAAAATCATAAATAAAGTGAATATTGCTGAATTCTATAGTGATTTGTGACGAGGAGGAGGGCATGGGCGCTGAATCAGTTGATCAACAGGAGAGAGAGATAAAGGGGCGGCCGGAGACGCCAGTTCGAAAGAGAGAGACGCATGCGGCCGTGCTGCACCTTTGTTTATGTTGGTTTAAGTTTACCATTAAACTTTATATTTACTGTTCAGCTGGTTCCCGCCTCCTCCTTGCCCGTCCATTTTTTGGTGAAATGTGTGTGGCACTTCCCCACTCCTATCTACTTAAATGGTGAAAGATTGAAATCTCCAAAACAGTTGGTCAAGATCACGATCAAATAAAATATTTCAAATCAGCAGTAAAATCTGACAACAATCATATCATAATTTGTGCTACTTTAGCTCAGATCACACAATATATACATACACACACAGTATATACTACTGTGCAGAAGTCTTAGGCGCATTATATTTTCCACAAAACATTTGTCTTAAAACGGTTATATTATCTATTCTGCTTTTAGTTTATCAGTAGGAAATATACAATTTAGATTCCAACTTTCCCTTTGCAAATAAAATTGAATAGAAGAACAAGGAGCACTACAACAGATGGTATGGCCCCCACAGAGCCCGGATCTCAACATCGAAACAGCCAGCATTGATAGAAGAACTGTGGCAAGTTCTCCAAGAAGCTTGGAACATCCTGTCTGCCAACTATCAAGAAAAACTGTGTCCAGGTGAACCTAGGAGAATTGGTGCTGTTTTGAAGGCAAAGTTTGTCACACCAAATATTGATTTACCTTGTTTTATTTTTCCTGGACTTTGTATGACAATAATTGATGAATGAAAACTATTTATGGCATTATTATATACTACCTTTTTGAACTGTTGCCTTCTGGCCGGCGCTTCAGAGCTCTGAGCACCAGAACCGTCAGGCACAGGAACAGTTTTTTCCCTCAGGATATCCATCTCATGAACACTTAAAACTGCTCCATTGAGCAATAATTAATGTGCAATACACAGCTTAGTCTTTTATATTATCCAACACATCCAACCTCTTTTGCCATTACATTCCCTTGCACTGTACATAACCGATTTGTATTTAGATTTGCACTACATATGTGTATGTGTGTATGTATATATATATATATATATATAGATATATATATATATAATATATGTATATATGTATATATACTCTACCGTTCAAAAGTTTAGGGTCACTTATTCTTTATTTTGTTTTTTTTGTTTTTTCACATTTTAGAATAATAGTAAAGTCATCACAACTATGGAATAATAGAAATGGAAATATGGGAATTATGTTGTGACAAAAAAAAAAAAAAATCCAAAATAAATCAAAACTGTGTTATATTTTAGCATCTTCAAAGTGGCCACACTTTGCCTAGATTTTGCAGAAATGTACTCTTGACATTTTCTCAACCACCTTCTTGAGGTATCACCCTGGGATGCTTTTTAAACAGTATTGAAGGAGTTCTCATCTATATGCTGGGCAGTTATTGGCTGCTTTTCTTTATTATTCGGTCCAAGTCATCCATTTCAAAACCTTTTTTTTTTTTTTAAATAAAATTTTTGTTTTGTAATTAAATAAATTAATATGTTGGCACAATTATATTTTTGTCTACAAAACTTGTTTCAAACATTTAAGCATCTATATATATTGTCTATTGTGCATTCTATATATACTTTTTTCTTTTCAATATATATTTATTTTTTATTCAATTTTTAATTATTTTTTAAAAGTCTTGTTGCTGTTTTGTATTGTTGTGTACTGGAAGCTCTTGTCACCAAGACAAATTCCTTGTATGTGTAAGCATACTTGGCAATAAAGCTCATTCTGATTCTGATTATTTTTGAAGACATCCTCACTATGCAACATTTTTCACAAGTGCCTAAAGCTTTTGCACAGTACTGTTTGTGTTTTATATATATATATATATATATATATATATATATATATATATATATATATATATATATATATATATATATATATATATATATATGTGTGTGTGTATGTATGTATGTATGTATGTATGTATGTATGTATTTGTTAATACATGGAATTTGTACTTTTTAAAAAGTTGTTGCTTGTCTCTGTGGCTTTGTTCACACTGCAATGAAAAACTAATTTTTTCCTCAAATCTTATCACTAGTCGATATTCCTGTGATTTTCAGGAGTAAGCTTCATTAAAATAATCACCAGCCAGTAGGTCAGCGATGAAGCGCGCATTAGTGTCTCTCAGTGGGAGGTCGTTAATAACTTGACCGTCTGGTCTCCCTGCTTATTTAATGGCTTCAAAAACTGAAAAAGCACATCAAGCATGCTTGAAAAAAATAATTCTGTTGCCAGGATGGGCTCTTGTGTTCTCTTCAAGTGACCAATGAGTTTCTTCTTTTAAAGAAGAACTGATATGACGTCAAGCTGATCTGAACATTTTCATCTCTGATCACACTCAGCTGTAAACCATCACAAATGCTTATTTTAATCCATAGTGATTCTGTCACCAAGTGTTTTTCATGCTCTTTTCTCCTACACTAAAATGACATCAGAATGCAGAGCCACAACAGTCTGTTTTTATTGAACATACTGTAATTTCCTTCTGAAAGCTGCATATGGAAATACACATTCTATGGCAAGCCTCTTGGGGATAAAAACACAATCAAGCACTTTCACATGGTATGTTATTCCATGAATCATACACCTGGCTCATTTGGAGCATTTGTTTCGGAACCTTGTGCGTTTTTCTCCCTTGGTTCAGATCGTATAGGCATAGAATAGATGAACACGGCAATCGCACTCGGATCCACAGCAAAACAATCGGTCCGAGATCATCTGGACAGAGAAGAACTCTGTAGGTCAGCTTATCACTGTAATTCATCATCAAAACGTTACCTTTTGGCGGCTATGTTATAAAGGTCGATTTACACGATCGCTTCTCTCTTTTGGATGGCGGCAGAACAGACACAGATATAAACATGGCTTCACTCTGTCTGTGTGTGATTGTGTGCGTGCGCGAGTGGGAGAGAGAGAGCTCCATGACCGTGAGAGCAGGTACTTTTCAATGCAGAAATAATGCAAAAGCAACCAATGAAGGATAAAAATAACCACAACGGAAAATGTACAGTTTTGGACTGTTTTGAAAGCAAACTAAACCATGAAGAAAATCAAGCAAGCTACAGGCCTGAAAAAAATCTCTAAATCACTCTTTTACAATAGTTCATGCGAGACTTCCGGTTTGGCGATGCAGGGTTAGGATGCAAGAAAGCAGAGCTCCTGACATATTCTTATAATATACACTTTAAAGTGTCATTTAAGGCATCTAAGTCGTTCTTATAAGTATTGTAGTGGAGTTTGTCGCACTTCTAATGACAGCAGGATGAGCAAGAACATATCAGTATGTAGGGCTTTACTGGTTGTTTAGATCAGTGTTACTATCAGAAATAATTAATAATTATTTCTGTAGTTATTAATCAATATTTAAATTAATTATTTGGATCTAACTCATTAAAACCTCATATGGGGCTCCAGTAAATGTAGTTTGCTACGTTTAGGAGCAAGTTTGGTTATTAGCAATAATTAATAATTATCAAAGATCATTATTAATTATTAAAATCAATAGAACATTGATGAGAATCAATGTTAGCTTTTTTTAATCCTTTAAATCAACATTTATCAAAGATAATCGTTAATTGTTAACGTCGATGAAACATTAATTAAAATTAACACTAGCTTATTGATCATTCAAATTCAATCAAAGGTAATTATCAATTATCAAAAATCAATAGAATATTAATAAGGATTAACATTGACGGGGCACCACCCTTAAATCAGGGACTAATAACCGAATATTAAAACAGTCTCAATATTAGATTGTTTTCTTAGGAAAATCGGCATCCGAAGAATATCGATTTTCGGGAAAAAAAAACCCAATGAATGAAGGTTTGAATCCGAGCACTGACATCCCGTCAGCATGACACAGGCGTATGCAAAACAAACCAAAACACTTCTCTTTGTAATATAAACAAAAGTTTATTTATACAGTAATATCAATTAATAATTAATACAATGCAGTCAATAAACTTCCGACATACAACTACAAACTAAACAGTGATATGATTAGATATGGAAATAAAAATAATCCTATAACACAGAAGGTGTGTGTGACAGTGTGTGTGTGTGTGTGTGTGTGTGTGTGTGTGTGTGTCAGTATGGTTAGTGAGAGAGAGAGAGAGAAAGAGATTATTAAGTGACAGCCCGAAAGCTGATTTCGCGATAGCTGGAGATAAAGCAGCTGTGTTCATCACTCAGAGACGCGGTTTTACGAGCGGGGCTCGTAAAAGTCCTGCGTTATTTGACTCTAATGAATGAACTCAGTTTCTGTCTCACCCGCGAAGGCGAAAATGCACAACAATCCAATTTGGTTGGACCACAATACAGCAAAACAAATTTGTGATAATTAATACCCTGAGTGTTAATAATGAGCGGACATGGCGGTTCGTAAACTGTACAAGCAAAAACCTTGAAACACAAGAATAACACGCTATAATATTCTATCTCTGCCCAGACGTAAACCTCTTACTTGAATCGCATGAGGACACAGGTAGAATGTGTTTTCCTCCGTCCTTTAACTCTGACCCGGTTCCTTGAGGCTCGTGTGATGACGGGAGGCCGTTTCCTCGCGCTGTCGGCGGGCGGTACAGCTGTTGATTCTCGGCGGGCTGGCGGAAAACTCAGAAATGCCGACTTGATTGAAGATGGAAGAGAAATCTTTAATCTCTTCACTTCTGTAGGCCAGCGGATGAAGATGCGAATTGCTCGGCGGTCTCCTTCGGATCCGTTAGAGTGTTCGGCTGAGCGAGATGGAGATTGTATGGCTACAGTTTCAAGTCGGACATTACTTCCTTAAGCCACGAGGTTGCACCGGAGAGCAGCAAAAAGCTACGTCCGTATTCGGTGAACTAAGTCGCTGGAAGCAACTCTGGAAGCATTTTAGAATTATTTGAAGTCCTGATGATGTCATGTTTGAGGGACGTTCTGTCATGTGCCTCATCCAATAGGAGTTGAGAGCTCGATCCTTTAGAGGGCAAGGCTTCATGGATCTGTAGTCTGTTTTGGACTCCCTTTGTTTGATTTTGGTGTGATTTTTATCAGTAAAATTTACGACTTAGAAGGTGGGGGCTTGAGTTATGTTTTTATGACTGTTAGGCCTGCCTTTGTCTTCTATCTGAACACATGAGGCCCAACAAGTAGCAAATGCTCCTCTAACAACGCGAACTAGCATAGCTAGCATATAAGCCACAATGGCAAGAGCGGAAAAGTCTGACGGTGTCTCTATGAACCAACTAATAACAGAGCTGACAAAACAACGAATTTCGCTGAAAGAAGATATCTCTTCCCTTATTTGGCCCAGCTTCAAGCGTCCGTAAATGTGTTAACAGAGACAGTCACTGGTTTTCAGGCCCGCTTGTGTGCAACAGAATCGCTGGTGGGCGATAATTTCAACGCACTGACTGCCGCCGTAACAACTATCAAAACTCTGAAAGAACAAAATGCAACACTCTTAGATCGAGTCAAGGACTTGGAGAACCAATCTCGGAAAGCAAATCTCAGGATCCAGAGGACAGCGAGAAAGGCCAAACTACAACCACATTTGTAAATATATATGTTTCCAGTTGCTCCATCCAGCACGATTACGCGTTCACTTTGAAGATGAAACATTACTCTTCAGTACGCCTGACGAAGCTCAGCAGTTAATGATCGACGGGTTGCTTCACGTGAATAAATCTTTGGTGTGGTCGGAAAACAATTATGTGAATTACAGAAGAGCCATGGTCTATAGTATGTAGGAGCACTTGTCCTGGCATAACTGTTGTTTACACTTTGTCATATTGTTTTTTATGTGCTGTTATTTGTCCTGACACAATTGATATGCCCTGTTTAAATAGATTGCTGAGAATTTTCCTGGTTCGAGGTGGTTTAATGTTAAGTTAATGTCAAGCACTTTGTTAAAAAAATTATGTTGGATACCAATTTATTCAGTGTCCAAGAGAAGGAGAGCTACATTATTGTTGAATAGTTTATAAAGGTTTTGCTCTGCACTGTTTGAATGTTTATGCCACTGCAGTCCATTTAAGTGCTTATGCTCGTGGTCCATTTTGCTACTTATGTATGTATACCTAATTTCATATTGTATGCCTTGATTTACTTATTTAACCAACCATGCTGGGAGCCCTGGGGATAAGGTATGCAAAGACATGGACTTGAACAATCAGGAGTCATGTGACAATGGGGAGCTGTGGTTTGTCTTTGTTCAGAGGGCAAATCTAGAAAGTGCAGGTTTTTTTTTTTTTATTTGTTGTATGGTTTACCAACTGCTGACAGATAGCTTTCTTTTAGCGAATAAAACAGATTAAATATCACCATCATTATTGTGGGAGACGTTCAAGGTTGGAATAAGGGGAGAAATTATACCATATTCATTCTTATGCAATAAAGTAAAGAAACAAGCACAGGAAAAACGTAAGGATGTACTGTCACCCTAAACAAGCAGATATTACAGCTTTTCCTACTTGCATTACAACTTGTGGACAGTTTTGCTGCTTCATTTGGTGATTGTTGTGCTGCACTGATAGACTGAACACCGGGGCAGGTGAATGCTCTGACATCGCGATCCGCATATATCTTCTCCCTCGTAATGAATATTATCCATAACAAGCAAATCAAACAGAAATAGAGCTGTTCAGGTTGTAGTCCAAAAACCTGGAAGACCATTCGTTTTTTTCAGCAGTGGGTTCTTTTTGGATTTTCCTATGGGGTTTTATTATGGTGGTTTTGAATGAGTAAAATAAGGTCTGTGGTCAACATTATATGAAGATACTTCTACAACATAAATTAAACACAGTCATTGTGGCGTACATAAATCGCCAAGGGGGGAGTGCGATTGCGTCTGATGTAGGCTCTTGCTTGTTGTATTCTTTGGAGTGAGTGTCATCTCCAAGCGATACATGAGACCAGGGCTGTAACCACAATATACATTAAGGGGGACGAGTGCACTCCCCTCACTACAGTCCATTATGCACTTCTGTGTAATTGTCACTAAGTTGTTGCGAGAATAACATAACGGGTTAAAAAAAGTAAACTTTTTAGCATGCTCAATAGTCTAACACCGCTTGTCAATGTCATTTCAACCAGTCATGGGACTTAAGAAGCTATAGTGGGAACCTCGTGGATTATTCCAGCGCCAAGCATCAGCAAGTAGTTAATTTGAAAAGTGTTAGTGTCATGTAAGATGTAAGGATCTAACTAAACATGCAATATTTGCACTGTTTTATGATTGAAATGTTGTTCAAATTATACTCGTCTTTTCTTTGGGACAGCACAAAATAAGAAAGAAAAGATGACTGAAACAAGCAAATTGCTAGCGATGCAGAGACAGTGTTTGCTTGTATTGTGTGAACTTAAAAAAAACATGTATCTTTAAAACCAAAAATGATCAAATTTTGGGCTTTTATTGCATTTATAGCCTTTATTCAGAAAATTATTGCATTCAGTGCCTTAAATATTTTGAAGGAATTAAGAGGCTCATTACACCCGTGACCCCCACCCCCAAAATGGTTTGGTCCCCCCAGTGTTCATGGTTACGGCTTTGCATGCGACGAACATCCCCAGTCACCTGAACTGCAGGGCAGACTTGCTCTAGCGTCAGGGAATCAGACTGGGGGGAATGGAGACTTCATCCTCAAACAGTTCAGAGGATTTGGGAAGTATCTGGGGAAGCTGAGGTGGACCTGTTTGCCTCCCCATATACAATGCATTGTCGCTTCTGGTTCTCCATGACTCAAGCTCTGCTGGGCTTAGACGCCCTAGCTCACAAATGGCCAGCGAAATGCAAGTATACATCTCCTTCGGTCCACTCGTTACACCAAGTGATGTGCAAGGTTTCGGGAAGAAGTAAACTGTGCTTTGCACCGGAGTGGCCCAGCTACCCTTGGTTTTCGTAGCTGGTAGAGCTGTTAGATGCTCCCCCATGGGAAATACCCTTGAGGAGGGATCTGCTCTCGGAAGCTCGAGGCATGACCTAGCATCCCCTGACAGAGCTTTGAAGAATTCAAGTCTGGCCCCTGAACGGGACAAGTCAGACACTCAGTGCTCGACAGCCAGTGCTCGACACCATACTACAGGCTAGAGCCCTGATGAAGTGCCACCTTTTTGCTGACTGGTGCTCCTCCCAAGGTGAGGACCCAGCGCGTTGCCCTGTGAAGATGATACTTTAAGTTTTCAAGAGCATTTGGATGCATGACTCTCTCCATCCACGCTTAAGGTGTATCCTCCTGAGGCCCGAGCGTGACTGCTGTGTGCGTTTTTCATTTCCCTTTTTTATTTGTAGAGCAAATAGTTTTCCTAAAAAATTTATGTCCTCATATGGAGACAGCGGAACTAAGAATGCAAGCTATAGAAAGTCAGATTTTTTTTTTTAATCAAATTGTTTATTATGTTTCCATTAACTACTTTAAGTTGTTACGACCACCAACAACTGCACAAGTTGAGCCTGAAATTCCTTTTTACTCCAAATAACACTTAAATGGTTGTTGTTATCCATTTGGATAACTCATTTCGGTTAGTTTTACCTCGCGTCTTAAAACCAATCATTACAATCATCATGGCGCCGCCCAGTGGTTGCTTGAGTAAACTGTGGATATAGCAGGAACTTCCCACATTCATCTTTGAATGGTATATAGCATAAGGTCCCCATTTAGATAGTTGGGTATATGCGTGTGTGTGCTCTGACCTGGGTGACGGCATGGACTGTATCTCGCTCTTGCTTGTTTTTAATGGTGTTCGGGGTTTCTCAGCCACAGACACCATTATACAGGGACCGACTTCACTAAACAACTCCTGGTCATTCAGCTCCTACAAATACACACACACACACACACATTAAACCCAAAAGAGCATTACAAAACAAATAATAATAATCTCTGTGTTCATGAGCTTAGAACAGGGTGAGAGACACATTGTGTGTGTGTGTTTGTGTGTGTGTAAAATATGTGGGTCAGTGTCTCACCAGTGTGTCATTCTCAGACAGCGGCTCCTCCAGGTTGCTGCTAGGAGAGTGTTTGAGTTTATTTGATGGTGGCTGCTCCCCCTGCTGGACACACAAGGGAATTACATTCACTTAAATCAACTAAACACTCACCACTAATGATCATCCATATGGATTTAAGAAGCAGAGTGGCTGATGGCCAAAATAATGGTGGGATCCAAAAGTCTGAGACCACTAGTGAAAATTCTATTTAGCCTTTCTTCTAATTTGAAAATTACAAATATATTACCAGCACAACAATTAAGAGTAAAAATTGACAAATGCACATGAATTTCATGAATTGTGCAAGATGCTTTAATGAGTATGAACTCAAGCTGGCATAAACTCACGATCGTTTTAAATTAAATATTTTGAACTCACAAAACAAAACAAAAAATTAGAGGTCGACTGATAGCGGATTTTGCCAATACCGATAATTAAAGTGGTGGAAAAGACAGATAATCAATTAATCGGCCGATACTTTTTAAAAATTGATTTATAGAATAATACAAAATTTAAAAAAAACTTAGTCTTAGTTCCAAAATGCAACTATCGGCACAGATTAATCGGTAAAACCGATATATTGGTCTATCGCTATTTAAAAATTAAACCGTATTTACTCCAAACTCACTTCAAATATTCAGAAAAAAAAGAGACTGTATATTACCAATTGACTAGGCAGTTTTTCCTAACTGACACAAAGGAGAGAGAAATCTTATTAAATGACCAAGCAGGCAGAGTTATTGGCCAATGCCCATAATCTCAAAATGGTCAATATCGGATTTATCAGCCTGGCTGATATATTGAATTATCAATGCTCACCTCACACATGTACAAAAAAAAAAAAAAAAAAAAAAGAGAACAGATACATCACTAAGCTACTTGCCCATTTAATTTGTACCCTAGACACTAAGGGTACGTTTACACGACAACAATGTACTAAAAACAGAAAGTTTCGCGTACAGACGATAACGTTGTCAAAACGGTCCCCGTTCACACGGATCCACGAAAACGACTTAAATGCTGTATTATGCATGCCAGGCCAGTAGTTGGCGCTGTCACTTTGTAAAGAAACACTACACGCCTGCGCACATAAGCATTCTTCCACAGAGCGGTGAATACAAACAATGAAGATGGCGAAAGTATCGAGCAATTTTGTCTGGATGGACGATGAGGTTGCTTTATTACTACAATTACTTTGCTGGAGAAGCGTCAATAAACTCAAAATCTTGAGCAGCACAAACACAGTCCTGTAGTCCGCCATTGTAGTTTTGAATCTCTTGCGAGTTGTTTTCAAGTACTCGTGCGCATGCCTATAGACTAAACTCTCAAGATTATTCAATAAACTCTGCTCATTTTTACCATCACTTCGTCTCCTGCCTTCTGTATTCCCCCTGCTGACTCTTGGGCTGGTAGGAGAGTAAGTTAACATAACAAGCTGTTGATGTTGACTGGTTTTGGATATCAGACAGAACTCTGATATATGGATATCTTCTGACGGAGAGAGAGGTCTTGTGTACACTGGATCTAACATGCATTTTCACTGCCTCATGTTTTCATATTCTAAGCATATCATTGAATACTGTACATAGCATCACATCTCTGTCTATAGGCTATATACATAAGCGGTGGATGAATGAATTGCAAGATAAAGCTACATCAGATAAAATTAAGTAAATAAATATTTAAAATACAAATACATTTTCCCCATCTGAATCCATATATTAATTTCAAGATTTTCAAATTACAGGTTCTGCCTACTGTACAATGTTCACACTCCATACAAAACACTCCAAATGAATAAATTGTTGATTATTGTTATTTACACTGATACCAGTATTCATATTGATAATTATAAATCTCAAATTGATGCCTATCCATCCATCATTCTTTATATAACACGTAATACTCGTGCGCATGACGTCATCGTTTTCACAAATTCGAGTTTTTGTATGTTTACACGGAAACGATAACAGTATCGTTTTCAAAAACTTGCACTTTGAAACCCGTTTTCAAAAGTTTGCGTTTTCAGTCCCGAAAACGCCGTTGTAAACGAACAGCCAAAACGCATAAAAAGTTTTCCGTTTTTAGTTGAAAACTTTGAAGTGTAAACGGCCCCTAAGAGCACATGGGGCAGGGTTTTGATGAATGAGCTAGTTGTGATGTAATTTCTGATCTGGTCCACAATCTATTGAGCCCTGGCAGAGTTCAGTGCAAGCTTTGACTCACTGAACACTTCTAACACCTCAGAGCTGAATGTTAATGGATGTGTCAGTGGACAGCAGCAAGTTTTTTAAGCTTTCACACCACCGCTGGCATCACTAATTATACAGCTTGCAAGGCAGCAAGCACACTCTATTGATAGTCTTTAAACATTCTGGTTAACGGTTAACGTTTGTTCTTAACCGTATAACGCAAGTATTAAAATTCTGAAATTTCATTTACATAAAACCAAGGCCTAAAACCTAAGCTTACTCTGGCTGCCTTGAAAATTAAATTCTACTAGATACTAGTAGCGTAGAAACTACATACTACAGCTTTAAGCTTCCCACAAATACTCATGCAAACACACACTCACAGGGCTGAAGGGGTCTCTACTCAGACTTCCTTTACTGTTCAAGCTGCCGATTTCTGTCTGAGAGCTCGACTGAGACATTCCCTCGAAGAATGGTCTGTGAGAAACACAGTCAGGGAGGGAATGGGAGAGAAAGAGATTGCTAAATTAATATAATATAAAGAAAGTTAAAGCGTAAAAACACACAGGCAAAGCTGACTATATCCCATTTCTGTGTTCATAACTTTAGGTCAGCATAAAACTGCATTTGCAACCAATTTTACTTCCATAATGTGACACATTTCTGAGCGAAACAGGATATTCAACAAGAAATAAATGAAAGTGACTTGATTTTGTCCTTCAGGAATTGCAAAAAAAATGAATAAAACATAGGTCATAAAAAAGTTAACACTTATTACACATTTTCTGATAAAATAAACTTAAAGTCCTCCAGTCCTCTGATGAACTCAAGGCATGAAAATATTTCAGCAAGTAAAGGCCTGTCTTAAAGATTCACCCAAAATGAAGAAACAACAGTGAAGATTATCAGCAAAGACAACTTTGACAACTGACCAAGACAACTACTGGATCATGAGTTCATTATCAATGATCAAGGCTGTGCATTTTGATTGGACGGTTATGAGGTTTAAGCAAACAGAAGTATTTGGTTGTTAACCTCTTCAATTCCAAAAAGGGTTGCTATATCGCGAGAAAAGTTTTGCTTAAAATGTTCAAGTCCCCGGATACATAAGTCAGATATATGTGGCATCGTTTGAAAGCTTAGAATCTGAACTTTTCATAGATAACCATCATTTCTGCATTTATGTTGCATGAAATAACAAAATAAGGCTTGAAAATATCTGCATCGCAAATAAGCATCACCTACTGGTAATGTGGTAGAAATATTCAAATGAATATAAAAGTCTTTCAAATAACACTTAAATAGATAAGTCAAATATCAAATTACAGCGCTCATTCTCAGGAATGGATTTGTACAGTTTATTTTGTTGCCCTAATACCACAGTTCAAAAGATTATCAAAAGAATCACAAAGTGAAATATGATTTCTGTAAGACATCAAATACAAACATCTCAACCTCAAACCACCCCAAAAAGCTAAAAACTTTATATCTGCTCTTACCTTAGGCAGTTTTCTACAAAATGATTTTTTACTTGTCTGTGAGCTTGCTTGTGTGAATAATCTAATGTTTTATCTTAGATGTCCAGAAAAAAATGTGTGATCCAGCAGGAAAAACATGTTAAACAATTCATCAGAAATATATTTTATTATATATGTTATATGGGGAGGGATCTCAGCTTTCTAATGACAACTAGATTGAGCTTATAGTCCACTCAGAGGCCGAGATATTTGATGAAACAATGGGGATAGTGAACTGAAAATTAGACTGAATATTTATGGACAAGCACATCTGTGAGGGCTAAAATGTGTTAGAGCGACCACCTACATTTCAGATCTGTATATTGTGATGGAAGTTGATAGAGGTAAAGTTATTTTTCTAGTACTTGCTGCCATCAAGTGAAATAAAATAAGACCTTTGGAGGGATATAGAGCAAACAGAACCAGAATTCCGTGCTTACAACTTTAGGACAACAAAAAAAGATTTTCCTTTTTTTCAAACTTTTATTCATCATAAGATTGTAAATATACTGTATACAATATTATTTATGAACAACTGAAGTCTTTCTAAAAAAAAAATACAATAAAAAAATTGGCAATTAGTCCACAGTATGTATGACTGGTGAGCTTTTAAATTTGAATGTGAAAAATTGCAGGGAGCAGCCCAAAAATGTCCCACAGTTGAAGAGGTTAAAGAGCTGGTAGAGAGCTGATGGTTACGTAACAAGGGCAGACAGCCTGAACTCGCCACCAGAGGACGCCGCAGACAGTCTGAATTAGGTCTGTGTGAGTGTGCGTGTTACCTGAGTTTAGGTTTCGGAGTGCTGAGGATGCTGTCGGTCTCCTCCATCTCTGGTCCGCTGTCGCTGGGGTTGTACATCTCCAGACTGTCGTAGAGTTCATCCAGATCCTCCTCCACTTCCTGAATCTGCTCTCGAGACACATGCTCTAAACCAAATCCCACCTTCAAACACACACACAAATGTAGTTTTATTGCAGATGCAACTTGGTTTGATATTTTGTTTTCGAATGCAATGACATTCTGACATTTGTATGTGTCCAAAACAGTTTGAGGGGGCCAATGTATAACAGCAGTGAAGCTCAGATAAGACAATTTTTTTGAGAGAAAAGTGAGAATGGGAAGGTGTGAGACTAACAGACGGAGGTGAGACAGACCGAGAGAGAATGAAAGAAACATTAACATTACAAGAACATGAGTGTACAGAGAAGCGTCATCACAAGTCATTTTTCAGCAGTGTTCAAGCGAGCCGTCAGATGAGAAAAGCAGAGAGGAGCGAGACGAGAGGAGACGTTACCTCATCTGACACCTTAAACCTCTTCAACAATGCCACAAACTTCTGCTTGATGTTGGGTTGCTGGAGGATAAAAACAGAATTAAAGAGACAGATCAAAACAAGATTAAAACATAAATAACCTGCCAACCCAACCCTTAACTCAAATAGTTCTAAATAGACCCTTTTTTATTTCTTAATATGTGTTCCTGGTCTTACTGTACATGATTCATCAATGCACATTATAAATGTTCAAAAATATGTTTTGGTAATCTTTTATCATTATAATAACTCGCTCTGACTCTGAAACAACTTCCCTTTTTGGAAGACAAATCCCTCTTATTTTCAACCTCTAGCCTCCAACCACCATACCTGAAGAGCCCAATTTTACCATCCAATCAATTCTCGATGGATAAAGTTCCATCCTACATATTTCTCTCTGGATATCCTGTTTTACTTAGAAATGTCATATTGCCAACACCATTTCATGTTGATTTTAAAGGAGTAATATCATGGGGGGCCTGGGTAGCTCAGTGGTAAAAGACGCTGGCTACCACCCCTGGAGCTCGCTAGTTCGAATCCCAGGGTGTGCTGAGTGACTCCAGCCAGGTCTCCTAAGCAACCAAATTGGTCCGGTTGCTAGGGTGGGAAGAGTCACATGGGGTAACCTCCTCGTGGTCACTATAATGTGGTTCGTTCTCGGTGGGGCACGTGGTGAGTTGAGCGCGGATGCCTCGGTGGATGGCGTGAAGCCTCCACACGCGCTATGTCTCCGTGGCAACGCGCTCAACAAGCCACGTGATAAGATGCTCTGGTTGATGGTCACAGACGTGGAGACAACTGGGATTCATCCTCCGCCACCCGGATTGAGGCAAATCACTACGCAACCACAAGGACTTAAAAGCACACTGGGAGTAATATCATGAAAAACAGGATTTTTCTTGCTTTTAAAATTTAACAGTTTGTCGTACTAGGTATCAAAGTAATAATAGTTCTGACTTTTTCATTGAGTTTACTTAAATTGTCAGTTTCCAAATCTAATTTAGTTTGTCAGGATGTGTTTGTTAATTAGTTTGTTTGGATAATTAATTGTTATTGTATTTTATTATTATTATTCTTATATATATTCTTTTTTTTGTGATCATCATTTTTGATTGATTCTATTTAAAAAAAAAAATGATAACAGAAGTCGGTAATAGATGACAGGCTGGGATTTTTTTTTCCTGAAATAGTTTTGCCTGCCCTTGCAATAATTTTGCGTTCCCTCGCAATAAATTTACCATGGTTTTACAACAGTAACCATATTGTAACCTTGATATTCATAATAAAGCCATAATAAAGGCATGGTTTCCACCAAAAATACATGGTTAGCCTACAACAGGGATACTACAATATTACAATAGAAACATTATTTCCGCCAAAAACTAGGCTTACAGTCTACAATATTACTATAGCAAAACCACCGTTAAACTATGGTATTTGTATAGTAAAACCATAATAACCACAACATTATGGATTTTATTTCCATAGTTTTCGTTTTACTGTATTATCACTATGGTTTCACTACGACTATCATGGTTAAAATATGGTTACTGTAGTAAAACCATGGTAAATCTATTACGAGGGAATGCAAAACTGTTGCGAGGGAAAATCCTGCCCTGTCATCTAAGTGGCTCCATCGTAATGGATTTTCAAATTACTAATATTTAAAAATAATTTACACATTTTGTCAACCACAGTACGGACCTAATGCAAATGAAAACAAAAAAGAATTCATGGTAATTTCATTTTAGTTAGTTGAGCAATTTGTGCATTACAGCTGTTGTTTAATTTTAACCTCTTAAACCCTGAGCGACCTAGTTCCGGGCCCTCTAGGGGGCGCTGATCATGAATAAATATATATTATGGTGTTACTCAACAACCACTTGCTTGATCGGCAAAAATTAGGTGTCGTTTAAAAGCTTAAACTCTTATCTTTACAATGAATGTAGCTGATCTGACCTATTCTAAAATACTGCTTTTAAATTTGCAGATTAATTAGAACTGTTCCATTTGTATTTATTTTTTTATTCATGCACAGCAGCCCAGATGAGTTTGAATCAATCAGAATGGATATTCATCGTCATCTGCTTCCTTTCAAAATGCAGCCAAAAAAGGCAAAACGGAGGTAAAATGAAATATGCCTCCTTCCGCAGTTATACCAATCATTATCAGAGGTAACCATTCAAGCCAATAAGCTTTCAGTATCACATTAATGTGTCACAAAGCCTGCTTGTGGTTAACGCAACAGGTGAAGAGAAACTTTCAAAATTTGCCAAAATATCAATTAAATAAATTATTGGGAGGATCTGAAAACACACGAAAGACTGAACAACAGGATCATATATACATTTATTATATACAACTTATCGTACAGTGGCAAGAAAAAGTATGTGAACCCTTTGGGATTACCTGCATTTATGTATAAATTCTTAAAATCTGGTTTGATCATCATCTGCGTTACAATAATGAATAAACAGCACCTGTTTTAACTAATAACACACAAATTATTGTTTTGTTCTTGTACATATTGAATACATCATTCAAACATTCACAGTAGAGGTTGGAAAACGTATGTGAACCCCTAGGCTAATGATGTCAACAAAAGCTAATTAGAGTTTGGAGTTGGCAAACCTGGCATCCAATTAATGAAACGAGATTGGAGGTGTGGGTTAGAGCTACTTTGACTTATAAAAAGTACTCAAACATTTTGAGTGTGCTATTCACAAGAAACATCTGCTGACGTGGACCATACCTCATAAGAAAGCGATCTCAGAAGACCTACAATCAACAATTGTTGCTTTGCACAAAGCTGAGAAAGGGTTACAACGTTATCTTGAAGAGCTTAGATATTCATCTGTCCACAGTGAGACAAACCAACTATAAATGGTAACGATTTAGTACTGTGGCTACTCTCCCTTGAAGAGGCCGTCCAGCTAAGATGACTCAAAGGGTACACCACAGAATGCTCAATGAGGTAAAAAAAAAGACCCCTAGAGTGACAGCTAAAGACTTGAAGGAATCATTGGAACTGGATTACATCTCTGTTCATGAGTCTACTATACGAAAACATTAAACAAGCATGGTGTCCATGGCAGGACACCACGAAGGAAGTTGCTGCTTTCCAACAAAAAACACTTTGCTGCGCGCCTGAAGTTTGCAAAAGACCACCTTGACACTCCACAATGCTACTGGGAAATTTTTTTGTGGACTGATGAAACTAATGCATCAAATCCATTCCTTCCTTCTAATGTCAAACAATTTGTTGCAGTGTAAAGGCCCATGCACACTTCATATGAAATTGAAAAATAAACGGGTGTGACATCATTTAGAACAAAATCTGGCCAAAATGAAGGTGTTTTTGAGTTCGTTTTGGTGGTTCAACAGCTCGCCACCATGACCTTTCAGGAAAACTTCTAGCCAGCTGGTAGATATACTATAACTACCAGCCGGAAATAACCACTGAAACAGTTTTGTCTATCTACATAACCTTGGTAGATTTACTATAACGTTCATCTATTGCTGTAGATTTACTATAACATTCACAACTCAAACCTTCCTTTTCAGTCTGCCCAGCCAATTAAGTAATAAGAAACAAAACGCAAGCTGGCACATTCAGATCTCTTTGTGGTTGTGATGTCACAACCATGAACTCATTAACATATGACTGCCCAGTATGTGGAGGTTAGTTAATGATAACAGAGGTCATGTACATATTTACTTAAAGGTACAGTAGCAAAAACCACATGTTTAATTTTAAGTGTCAGAAATAAATTATAACCATTTCTGATGCAAGAAACTTTCTTGACTAAGATCAAAAGTGGATTTGAGGGAAAATGTAACATGCACAAATGTGTAGAAAGTGACCTCTTTAAGTGTAATGGCTGCATGTACGAGAGTGTTAAATGGAGCTCAGTATTGTAATTTACATCCATTAGTAAAGCTACTTGGAGAGTGTGTGTCTTACTCTGGTGATGGATGCGTTGGAGGTGAGTTTGCGTCTGGGTTTCTTCTTCCTCACCTCATCCTCTTCATCATCTAGATACTGAAACAGACACACACAACCTATTTAAGAAACACACTATACACACATAAACAGACACATTATTTATAGTCCCTGACACGTGAAATAAGGTTAACAGTTGGCCTCGGCGTGAGCTGCACAGCGGTATAAACAGTAACACACAAAATTAACTTACATGATGAACGGGGTCATCACTGCCCTCTTGTTCAGATGAATAGCTCTCCTCCTCTTCCTCCGAGTAGTTGTCAATGTCTGGAGAACGATCTGACCCAGAAAGGCACAAAAGAAAATGTATGAGAAAACAAGTACATGAAAAATAAGTTCATCTTATTTAGTGTTGTACTTGGTATGCAAGAGTTTCTCCCTCTGACTATATGAAGACTGTTCCATTGTTACATCAAACAATCTGTTTGACCGACCAACGGCTGAAAGGTGGAGTGTTCAGGAGTGTTTAAAATTGCGTTCGATGCCACTAGTGCACACTTCAGCTTTACATGCAAGGGATTAAACCTGATAAAATAAATGCTTTGGCTTAAAAGAAATGTTGTTTTCTCTGCTGAAATATATCAACTCTCACCGTTCATCTTGGCTTTGGGCCCCTCGTGGTCGATGGGTTGACTGGAAACAGAGTAAACTCTGATCTCAGCCACAGGGACAGACACTTCCTTCAGCTGACTGTGCAATCCCAGTACCTGAGCACCCTCCATCGGGTGTTGCATCACCTAACAACACAATCAATCATCAGTTACCATGTAAATTAATGAAAGATGGATTCAAGCTGAAATACTGTATGTTTTGGTGTTTACCTCTGCCATGTTGATGAGTCCGTGCGCGAGGGTCTTGTAGCCCAGGATGGTTCTGTTCTTGTATCTCTTCCTCCTCTGCAGCATGATCTGGAGTTTGTTGGCATCCCGTTTCAGGAAGTGAGGATACTGACAACCGACAGTGACATGATGAAGAAAACGAGTTAAGTTATAAAGTCACTAAGAATCTGTTACAGAACCTTGAGAGCTTCCAAAAAGACAGAACTTTAAGGCATCATAGATGCACTCCTGCAGAACGGCCTCTAAAATACCATCTTTTGGCAAAATTCTAATACCCTGTCTACACCAGATGCATTCGTTGACATGCCACGCTACAATGGCTTGAGGCTGACTACACTGCGAGCATCGAAGTAAACATTCTATATCAGCACCTTCTGTAAGGCTGAATTACCCCTTTACTGACACAAAAGCAAAGATGTGTATAAAAAGAGACATTATCAATGACAAATGGATTGCGTGGATCTCGTCTTTGGACACAGAACGAGTAAAACGAAACTCAGCAAGCTGTGAAAGGATATCTCTTAACTTTGCATATTAAAAGATCGATCTTGGGAGTTTAAGAATGGCTATCGAGATTGTTCAAATGAAGATCGCGATTAATTAGAAACATTTTTTTTTTTACCCAGTCCAATGTTTTATAAGTTCAAAATAGAAAAATCCAATTATTTTTGCATAACTCCTGGTATCTGCTTACGGGAATCACTGTTCTAAATGATGTGCAGAAAGCACAGACCAGTCACCTTGTGAGCTTGAGTATACTTCAGCAAATGTTAAATGGGTTAATAACTTGTATCTTTATTTTCAACGGAAATCCACTGGTATAAACATTTACTTATTATACTGTATAAGTATTATTGTTATTGTTATATATTATAATTATATTGTTACTAAAACTGTGGATACATGCATTTGATATTTAAATTAAACAAAAGATATTTTAAATCAGACAAAAAAATCTAAAACTTGCTGCAAATTTGTCACTTGTTATTTTCACATGAAAATGAGCTTTTCATTCACCGCAAACGTTTGTCAGAAGTTTGCAGCTCTTCACGGTAGTGGTGAACCTCCAGAAAACCTTTGGCAACAATGGACAATTTGCCGCAAAGATAATTTGCATGTGAAAATGATCAGTGGCGAATTTGCCATGAACTCTCGATTGTCGTAAGGGCAGTCAATCAGAGACCAGAAACATCACAAGCTAGCTTTAATGTAACAATCAGAAGTTGTTTTTATTTTTTTTATATGTGACAAATAAAATTCAATTAAAAAATACAGCTGCAAGCAGTGATTACAGGGCCAAGAACACCAATGGCAAACATTTACATTGAATATAGAATTCCGGTGATGATTTTAAGCAGAGTGGTTAAAAAAGACATTAGTTTTATTAACTTTAGTGTTATACAAATGCTTATAATTTCTGACCAATTGGTAGCGCTGTCACCAAATTGATATGGTATTGTAAGGGCTTGGTCACAATGCCATATATGAAGTTTCATGTCAAAACACCAAAGGTTTCAAGAGATACAGCCTCAGATCTTTATTGGCATCTTGCCATAAAATTTGTTGATGCGTTAAACGAGAATGGTTTGATCACTCAAAAAGCTTTTCATAACTTTTTGTCATGAGTATCTCTAGATGATACATGCAAAATTTTGTGAAAATCGGATTTAAGTTCTAGGAACAGTTTGAAAAAGTAAATTTTCAATGAAACTGAATTTAGGCCAAACTATTCAGAAGTTACAAGCAAAAATAGCCATTTTCTCATCTCTCCTGACCACTAGGTGGCACTGCGCCAAAACGCTGCAGGTTATGGTTATGATGACATATACCAAGGTTCGTGTCAATATGCTTAAGCATTGCCTAGTTAAAGCCCTTTTGGCATGCTTGCAGTCAAATTCTTTGAAGCGTAATTCGCGAACGATTAGGTCTATAATAATAAATCTCAAACCATTTTGTCATGAGTGACTCAAGATTTTACTCATGAAATTTCAAGCAAATCAAGCATATGGCCTAGGAGGAGTTTGAAAAAGTAAAGTTTTTGAAAATTCAAAATGGCGGAAAATCGAGTGGGCAAAGCTGAAAAATGATGCAATGTTTCGTTATGCGTCATGACCATTATGCATGATTTTCCTCCCTAAATCACTTAAGTGCAGACATCGCCCCACAGTCATGACTAAACCCTCAAGAACATTTTCACTGGTCATCTCAATCACGCAGTCACATGAAAGATTGTGAATGAATCTGATGCCGACAAAAACAGTAAGATACGCCTGCTGGTAATTTACAGTAACATTTTAATTTATTGTCAGAATTACGTGTTGCTTTTTGAAGAATTCAATGCGAGGTTTTTTCTTTTTTCATTTTCATCTCCATCGTATTAAGTCCATGTTATGAATTCTAGGATAGGACTGCATGTTACAAAGTCATATTAATTGCAAGGCTTTATTAAAGAATGATGAATGACTTAAAGCATTGAAAAGAATGTTTTTTTTTTTTTTATAAACATTTTTATTGTGTTGGCAGGGCCACAAATTGTCAGAATTTGTGGCAATCAATTGCTCACATCATACCAAGCTTGAAATGGTAAAAAGAAAATTTGTTTTTTTTGCATAGATTTAAAATTATATTTTTGGACACTGGTTAACACCAGCAAGTGCACAGAAAAAAACATGTCATAATCAAATCCCTTTATTGTCATTCCAAGCATATACACATGTGCAACAGTGGGTGCAGTTCCAAGCAACATAGTAGTATGACAATTACAATAAACATCTGATTTACACATAACACAGTTTTACACATCTGTTACACAACACAATATATAATATACACCTAATAATATACAATATACAGTATACACAAAATAAGATAACTGTATACAATAAAAATACACTGCCCCCCCCCCCCCAATGTAATCAGTGGAAATAAATATGAAGTGTTGTGTTGACATTCAGCTGTCGGTTGATTGTCAGTTGCCAGTGTGTTATTAAGAGAAGTATAAAATGTGTGTCCAGTCTGAGGCTAATAAAGTGCGGTGCTGATATATGTATCGTGATCAATCAAGAGTTCAAAAGTCTGATTGCTTGGGGGAAGAAGCTGTCATGAAGTCGGTTGGTGCGGGTTCTGATGCTGCGATACCGCCTGCCTGATGATAGCAGTGAGAGCAGCCCATATGGCTGGAGTCTCTGATGATCCTCAGAGCTTTTTTCACACACCGCCTGGTGTATATGTCCTGGAGGGAGGGAAGCTCACCTCCGATGATGTGTCTGGCACCTTTTTTAAGGTTTTTGTTTGTTTGTTTTTATAATTTGTAATTTGTATGTAATGTCTCATTTTGTTTATCCATTTCTGTACTTCTGACATTTTTGTATTTTGTGTATTTTAAAAAAAAATCCCACTTGGCGTAGCATTGTGTGGCCAATCAACACTGTGATTAAGATGACCAATGAAAAAGTTCCTGAGGGTTTAGTCATGACTGCAGGGTGTGATTTGTGCTTTAGTGGTTTGGGGGGGGGGGGGGGGGAAATCATGTGACCAGTGTTTTGAGGGGGGGTTTGGGGGGACCCCCCTTAAGAGTTAAGGGACCCCTCATAAGACCAAAATAATGTAACTTGGAAGTAACTTCAATGTAATTAAGTAACTTAATGTAACTTCATTCCAATAGGAGTCGAGCACCACACTAGTGAGATTTATTCTTTCCAGAATGAATTAAAAACACCCGCTAAGCTTCGCTCACCACGCACCAGTTGACACGTGCCATTAAAAGGTACTGGTACGTGTCATGTTCCTGCAAAAACCCCACCACATGCAGAGGTACAGTAATTTGGCCCATTTTTAGTGTATGTTCTGAGGTGACGCGCTGCATTGCTTCCAACGTTCACAGTGTAAGGTGCTAAAGAAGTGTTCAAAAACACACACACCTGCAATGAGAACGTGAGCTGCAGGTCTGTTTCTGTCTGGCCAGTTGATGGCAACAAGATCTCATTGGAACGAAGGATTCGCTTTGAGCCCTGAGAGAGAGAGAGAGAGAGAGAGAGAGAGAGAGAGAGAGAGAGATAGGTGAAGGAACAGAGGAAGGATGAATAAAGAAACAAGTGCTTAAATTGCTAGAGTGATTAAACAGAAGAAAGGGTGTTGTCTTCTGGATATCAAAAAGAGAAAGCAGGGAATGCAAGCCTCTTACAAAATCACAATCATGGTATCAGATGGTGATACCATGGTACTTTTATATATACCATGACTTTGACTAATTACCATTTTGATGTAACACAGTTTTTAAATACCACTTCAAGGTTCAGCACCAATCAAAACTTTGGACATACCAAACTCATGCTTTATTATTAGCCCACTATTTCACACATTTTTAAATAACGGTGAAGTCATAAAAACTATCAACACAAATGATAATTATATCATGTATTCACTTCTTCAAAGTTGCCACCTTTTGTCTAGATACAGCTCTGCACACTCTGGGCATTCTCAAACTAATTTCATAAAGTGCATTCTGGGATGCTTTTTAAACAGTATTTCCCACATATGATGGCCTTTTGTGGGCTGCTGATTCTTCACTATTTGGTCCAAGTACCTCATTAAAATATGATAATATAATTTTGTGAAGAAATTCATACATAAGCAGAATTTATAATTGTCTACAAAACAAATTTCAAGCATTTAAGCATCTAGATCAGGGGTGTCAAACTCGGTTCCTGGAGGGCCACAGTCCAGCTAACCTGAAGCAGCTAATCAAGGTCTTCAGGAGTGCTTGAAGATTACAAGGAGGCATTTTGGAGCAGGGCTGGAACTAAACTCTGCAGGGCTGCGGCCCTCCAGGAACTGAGTTTGACACCCCTGATCTAGATCATGATCATGACAAACATAAATTCAGTCAAAAAGTGTGTCAATACTTTTTTCTGGTAGTGTACTTCAAAAGGATGCAACTGTATTACCATTGTATGTCCAAAAACTATGCTATAACAATACAATTACTCCTTTTTCACTGTACATCTAGCCATTACAGTCTCTAGGTACGATCATGATTTCAAGCTCAATTACACTTCCTAGCACTTGACGCACGCACAGAGCGCTAGATGCCGCTATAGGATGTGTAATCGAGCTTGAAATCATGATCGCCAAGGAGAATGCTGTCAAGATTTACAGTGAAAAAGAAGAATATTTTAGTCTGTTCTCACTTAAACCAATTGCATTGCTTCAGAAGACATTGATTAAATTATGCATTATGATGCCTTTGTGATATTTGGACCTTCAGAGTTCTGGTCACCATTCACTTGCATTGTATGGAACCTACAGAGCTGAAATATTCTTCTAAAAATCTTTATTTGTGTTCAGCAGAAGAAAGACATACATCTTGGATGGCATGAGGGTGAGTAAATGAGAGAATTTTCATTTTTGGATGAACTATCCCTTTTTAGTCAAGAAGTTTTCTCAGGGTTACACCAAATGGCCTAAACAAAATGTGCCTTTTTATTAAAATGTCAAAATATTGATAATGATATGACAAATATATATATATATATATATATATATATATATATGCACACAAATGTATTTATTTTTATTCCCCAAACAGTCTCGAGGGTATAAAGAGGGCCTTCTCTCTCTTTTTTTATTTTTGTATTTTTTTTTATGGCTACCTGTATGTTAATTACACCACAAGAAATAAAATAAAATTGTTTCACTGCTTATTGTTTTAAGAAATAATAATAAAACATTATTGTACACTACTCAGCTTCTAATGAGACTTTTTCTTTGTTTTTAATGAGATTATTACAGTTACACAACAAGATTTTTTTTTTTTTTTTTAAGCCCCAGAAAAAAACATCAAAATGACTTTGAACTCAGCAACTGAAAAGAAGTCTTTAAGAATAATGAGTGCAGGAACATAAGTAAGGAGAAGTGTGAGCACCTGGAGTTTTACAGCAATAACCACAGAGGTCAAATCTTTATCCAGCTCTTTAAGCATGACCAGCTTCTTCAGCGTCAGGTTGAAGAGTCTGTGAACACACAGCATGAAGAAACTGTTAAAACACACAATGCAAAGCTACAAAGCTCTGATCCATTCATCAGTAGGTTAAACAGTTTAACACCCCTTATAAAATGGATATTTACAACTTAAATTGTGAATAGTGAATTGTACTAATTGAAAAACTAAACATTGCATTAACAGTGCTTGCACGTTTTGAAGATGCTGTTTCACATGGTTGTATATGAAAGCTTTGAATATTTCAATTGAAAACATTTCAGCATTAAACATTTAAGAAAAAATATTCGCCTTCCAAAGTTCACATCCAAAATATTTATTATTATTTACTAGGTTACATTCAGTTCATTATATTTTACTTTGCAAATGTGGCAAAAATTTCAGTGGTTAAAATTTGTTTGGAAATTCAACCTTGTACATCCTGGCATTGCATGTGCTGATGCACAATTTTCTGTGATGGGAGAAATGTGCCTCAGGTTGTTCCTAGCAGGGTACTCAGCCTTACAGGCTCCATATGGTTAGGATTAGGGTGGAGGCAGGGTTAGGGTATCTGGAGCCTGCCAGGAACAAACAAAGGCACCTTTGTACAATGGGCCCAATTTTCACTTGCTGCTACTAGCCTTCACCACTAGGTGGTGCAATCGGGTGTTGATGAAGACAAAGAGCAACAGGGAGAGGTTCTCCACAAACAAACCTTGATCACAATCTGTATATCACGTTCAGCTCCGACTAGTAGGGTTATAAAAGTTCCACATGCATTGTTGTCAATGGAAAATAGTCAGCTTTTATAAATCAGTTAAACTTAGCTGAACTTGACAAAGTCATTTTAAATTGTTTCTTCAGTGTTTCTGCTTTAAAGAAACTGTTTCTTGCTTTAAATAAAGCAATATTTCCAGCCAAACATTTGATTTCTTAAAGTATTTATATCCTCCCGTGTTGAGTGCAGTGATTGGGGAAGCATTCACTGGTGACCAAATATACAGTATATAACAAGAATGGCAGTCTGAGTTTAAATTTGTTGGTACTAATCTGATTTGAATGCATTGTAAATAAATAAATAAATAAATAAAAAAGATGAAAAAGTAATGGTGTCTACAACTGTATTATGCTTAAAATATAGAAGGACGATTAATCTAACATGCTAAAACAATGACAGTAATATTTAAAATACATTTTTTAGTCTCTTCGGACTTGAGTTGTGTTCATTAGTCTATTAGACTATTAGCCTGAATAGCAGCTCCTCTTTTTTTCTCATAAACAAGGAAAACTGGCCTGACAATTTCCTCACTCAGATACAGCTGTACATTAAAATGGAAGATGACACACATAGTAAAGCGTCATGTCAAACTGAAGAAACTGTTAAAAATGATTATTGTTCACTGTCAAGTCAGTTTAATTGATTTATCAAAACTGGTAATTGTCCAGGTCCTCTTCCTGTTCCTTATTGATATTCAATAATACTGGATTGCACCACCTAGTGGTGAACAATAGTAGCAGCAAGTGAAGATTGTCCATCTGCATTCTACATTTGCTACAATGCCAGGACGTAAAGGTGAATTTACAACATAATTTAAACTATTTACATTTTAGAGGCAAATTTAGAAAGCAAAATATAAATGGACCGAATAATAACTGTTGAATAATAAAGATAATAAAAATAATTATATTTTGGATGTGAACTTCGGAAGGTGAATATTTATTATTGAAAATGTAATGATGAAAGTTTGTGCAAAATGTTTTCAATTAAAATATCCAACCATATAAAACTGCATCACCAAAAAATGCTAGCACTGTTAATGCAGTGCGTTTATTTTTCAATTAGCTCAATTCAGTTTGCTTTTTTCCCCAAAGATATTTGACATCAATATACTTCCACAGCAGTTGAGCAGAAATGTCTGGGTCATAAGAAACCAAAGCTTATTTTTAGGACCATTAAGATTTTTGCATTTTGCCATGCAGCACTATAATCACTTCTGGAGCGATCTAGTTGTGTCACTGATCATGCAAAAGGTACGTTCACACTGACTATATCGTTGATCAACAGTAGGCAGATTTGTATATAAAGCGGTGAGACATATGGTTTGTTATAAGATCAACATGTAAAAATCAATGTGTGCAAATTTTGTTTTTGTCTTGTTTTGTAGAATGAGTTAAGGCTACTGACTGAATTATTTACGATTGCTCTTGAGAAGCCCCTGAAATGGAGGCTCTTCTGTCATACAGATCAATAACAATCTAAAACAGCTACTGACCAGACAACAACATAACCAGAAATCAATAAAGCACACATTTATTTTAACATCAATGCTGGGGGTTTTTCATTTATAAGGCATTTGCCTAAAAAAAATAATAAAAAAAAGTTAAAATACCTCTTCTATTCAACAATTTCAAAGCATATCACAATTCAATGTCTCTTTTTCAGCATGAGAAAGATACTAAAAAGTAAAGTGCAGAAAAAAAAGAAAAATAAATTCTCTGTGAAAGATGCAGAGTTAACAGACCAACATTATACATGACAGAAAACAATTTTAAAACAGTACTGAATATGAAGTGTTTTGTTCTGTTTATATCTGCAACATATTTGTCTCATCATCGATTGTTTTACTAGATAGTCACTAATGTCTTCATTGTTACAACTTTGCTGTCTTATTTCTGTGTATTATAAAAGGGTTGAAATTTTAATAAAATGTAGTTTTTGTAAACTATAACAAACTATCGTTTACCTTTTTTACTTTTATTTTTTATTATTTTAATTAATAAAGTTTGCACAAACATAAATTTCAAACTACTACTGTAATTTTAATTCAATTTACAAAATTTGTGTAATTTGAATAACATAAACTGTTTTTTTAATTAATTTAATTATTGTATTCTTATTCTTATTTATATATATATATATATATATATATATATATATATATATATATATATATATATATATATATAGACAGACACAGATATAAATAGTGTATATGTTTTGTTTTCTCATTTGTAGGTTGCTTCACACATTTTTTAATCTATATGGGCATATAAAATGTACTAATTTCAAATTATGATGAATTCTGAATATTTCTGTGCAATTTCAATTAGATATTACATTAATATTTTTTGATAATATTTAGAAACATTTCTTGTACACTGTATAATACAAACTGTTGTTTCCATTTGTACTTTTATAATTTTATTATTTAATCTGTTTTTTATCAGTGTATATACAGATTAAAATAATAAAATTATAAAAGTACAAACGGAAACAACATTTTGTGTGTGTATATGTATGTATGTATATATATATATATATATATATATATATATACACACACACACACACACACACACACACATATAGTATATATATATATATTAATCGGTACATAGTTAACTTGGTACATAATCGGATAGTTGCTTTTTTTTTTTTAATCGGTTATTGGCCTTTTCCACCACCTTAGTTATCGGTATCGGCAAAATCCACTGTCTGTCGACCTCTAACGTGGACGATCGGAGCTTGCCTTACGTAGCGGAACTGTTGGGGTAATCTGGCTGCAATCCTTGTCTGACAAACCTTTGTAATTCATTGTAATATTGTTAACTAGTTAAACATCTGTGAGGACAGCACCTTGCAAATGTAAGTTGAATGCTTAATCATCACCCCATGCTGTGTCAATTTTGAGATTATTTGAGATATAAATGTTGGACCGAGGTGGGTAACATGCTAAAGCTAACAAGAGCACATCATGTGTG
The DNA here is from genome assembly GCF_019703515.2 of Myxocyprinus asiaticus. Classification (NCBI taxonomy): domain Eukaryota; kingdom Metazoa; phylum Chordata; class Actinopteri; order Cypriniformes; family Catostomidae; genus Myxocyprinus; species Myxocyprinus asiaticus. The sequence continues at coordinate 6,754,671 of NC_059344.1, forward strand.
TTTAAAACATCAATTTCTTAAATTGAAAAATTGTGAATGCTTCCATGTAGTAAAAAAAAGCTACTGTTCCATAATAATGTGTGTTTGGAATTAACTTATAACTGAATCATTCCTGTAGCATGTTGTGTTCCTCAAAATGGCAGAAATATGTCTTATTTGGGTTATTTGTGGTTTGATTGGTTTAGTCAATAACAAGTTCACAAATGGACCATCTTGTAGCCATGACAACACTAACAACAATGCAGCGGTGAAATTGCACTGAATGCACAGATGGCAGCAGTTGTCCTTGTGGGCCACGATCACAGCACACACACACACACACACACTAAAACAGGAGTCGGGAACCTTTTTTCAAGAAGGAGCCAATTTTTTAATTTTTGGTTGATGCATTTTTTTGAAAGAGACATAGCACAAACTAATAATTTACTGCTTTCAAAAAACTACATTTTCAATCAAATAAAATGTTTATTATGCCTATAAACTACTCAAAAACAAATATGCAAAAATTAATAGGTAACATGTTGCAATATGGAATTGAGTACACGTGGTTGTACGGGTCACCATGAAATTACTTCATTTTACAATTGTTCATGAAAAAGTTCACTTCCCTTTTAGGCTGGGTGATATGTAAAAAAAATCGTTTAACGATAGTCATAAAAAAAAAAATACCGCAATATCCGATTATATCTTCAACCCCCCCTGCCCAGGGTCAGTGAATATTTTTGCTTTATTGATTTTGCTCTAAAAATTAATTTATTGAAACACAAAAAAACTTAAGACATTTTCTAAATTCAAATTGCACTTTAAATTAAACGAAAAAGCAATTAAAATAATGAAGTAATCAAAAAATCATATACACTATAACCACCTCCCCAAATCCAAACATTTACCATCTCCAATGGCCCCATCTGCCATCACGCAAGCACCCGTCAACGACAACAGGTGGAAAATTACTTATAGCCTACAAATTAAGAACTAAAGACAATTATAAATGTAAAGTTATTAATAATCATCATAATAAATAAGCCTAATAAATTCCCATGTGTTCCCAAAAAATGCTGCCAAATGTGTGTTCTTTTCAAATGTGTATGTATTGCGTTTTGGTAATACAGTTTATGCTGCCTAAAGAAAACAAAACAAAACAAAATTTTAGGTTCAAGGTGTCTCATATTATTTTATGATTTAATCACTTTCCTCTTTGTTTAATATATATACATACACTGGTGGCCAAAAGTTTGGAATAATGTACAGATTTTGCTCATATGGAAAGAAATTGGTACTTTTATTCACCAAAGTGGCATTCAACTGATCAGAATGTATAGTCAGGACATTAATAACGTGAAAAATTACTATTACAATTTGAATTTTTTTTTCAGAACTTCTTAAACTATTTCAAAGATTTCTCATAAACAAATCCTCTACGTGCAGCAATGACAGCTTTGCAGATCCTTGGCATTCTAGCTATCAGTTTGTCCAGATACTCAGGTGACATTTCACCCCACGCTTCCTGTAGCACTTGCCATTGTATAGCCTTCATTCCTCAAAACAATGATTGACTGACGTGTTTCTAGAGAAAGCTGTTCCTTTTTTGCGATTTTTGACCTAATATTGACCTTAAGACATGCCAGTCTATTGCAAACTGTGGCAACTCAAAAGAAACACAAAGACAATGTTAAGCTTAGTTTAATGAACCAAATAGCTTTCAACTGTGTTTGATATGATGACAAGGGATTTTCTAGTACCAAATTAGCAATTTATGCTCAAGAAAGCCTAATTTTAACTGCAGCATGACTGTTTTGTGAAATGAACGTCTCCTGAACAGACATTCAAAAATCATAATTTTTCATATGAATCTACCAAGCAGGTCTATAATACCTGGAAAAATCTATCTAATAATATTTGCAATTTAAATGTAGCTTGCAATAAATTTCATTTCGTCAGGGTACACGGTTATGCTGCTTTCCATTCAAGCTGGATGTGGGATATTCCTACTTGATATCTCCGACCATAAATGCATTCCATTCCCCGATATTCGGAACTGCAATGCTCCCGTTAGCTTAGCAGGAGTTTGACTATAATTAGAGATGATGTCTCCTATCAACCCAACTGATAAACAATGCTGCAGCGCTAGCATTTGTGCTACAGGTGTACAATTATCAAAAGAGATAATGTTTTATACACCTGTTTCTGCAGGCGTTTGTTAAACAAGCTTTAATATCATGTAATGTGGAAACTAACTAATTTATCGATATTACTTAATAAAGTGAATGTTTATCACTTACTTTGTATATCTCCCTGAGTGTGGACATGTTTGTATGACATCATGCCCCTGCATCTCGGCGAAATCGGAGTTGAGAATTTCTGCACGAGCCACAAGTTGTAATTCTGACTTCAAGATGCATTCCATTGCACTTTTCCTAGTAGGAAGTTGTAAAATCCGACTTTCCGAGTTGAATGGAACGCAGCACTACTTTTCAAAACTTGATCCGACACTGAATGCTCAAGCAGCCTAATTTACACTTTGAAAATTCCTGATGTTGCTATAACAATGCAAAAAGCACTTACCAATTTACTTGAAGTGAAAATCAGCCCTCCTTTCCTGTTTAATAAATGAAGCAATCACACAGTCATGCAGAACATCTCGTGTTTTTAAATCCATAAGGATCTCTTTCTCAGCGGTGATGTGGCAGTGACAGCCAACTCGTCAGCAAGATCTCGTGTTTTTCTCTCTTGAATTACATACATCACTTAAAGCCTGATTGCGTCACTCAAGGCCAGCTAGAAGGCCTCGACTGGGACCTTTACTAAAGATCACACCCACCAAGAACAAATAAATCAATTTGACTGGCTGATGAATCTGACAATCTGACTTTAGTTGCCCATTCATTTGCACTGTTGAGGGATTCTGAAGAAATTCTGAAGGCCTGACGGGATGGAGCTCAAACTCACACGCTGCTTCGGGCATGCGATTTGTGAAACAGTTGTCACACTTTGCTTGTAAGCATCAAGGAATAAATTCAGACTGGATAAACTTTTTGTTTTTCTCTATTTGTTTGTAGATTAATTAAGAGTGGAAAGCGATTAAAAATACATAGGCAAAAAGGTGATTGACAATGAAAGGAATTATGAATATTATGTATATTATGAAAAATATTTCTTTATTTGGCATGTTAGGCCAGCAGAGAAGGCTTTGCTGGCCCTGAGAAATCGCCACTATATGTTACTAAACCTGCAGAATTGCATTCACAATGTGTAAGAGCGAACTGCTCCGTGGAAATATAGCGAACTAAACTCACAGCACCTCCTGAGATGATCGGAGATCATTTGCAGCATTTTCACAGACAACATTATTCTTGCAAACTGTTTTCAGACGAATGAAACGGAAGAAAGTAAGAGTGAAAACTCTTTACATGTGCTTGTTTCACGAGACAGGCTCGTGCTGCATGCCTCTGAACAAACAGTGAATCAAAAATCAAAAATCAAATCACTTTGTCACACAGCCATATACACAAGTGCAATGGTGTGTGAAATTCTTGGGTGCAGTTCCGATCAACATAGCAGTCGTGACAGTGATGAGACAGTACCAATACAATAACATCAAATTAACACAGCACAATTTAAACATCTGATATACACATAATTACACTCAACAATATACAAATAATAACATACACTGTACAGTATACAATACGCACTATATAGATACACATTATTCAATAAAATTAAAAAATAAAAATATATAAAAAAAGTATATATAGTAGTATATATAGAATGTACAGTATTGTATTGTATTGACATTCAGGCTGTCGGTTGATAGTCAGTTGTTAAGAGAGAATATAATATAATAATAATATAATTTATGACAGTCTGGTGTAAGATATAAGAGTAAGGGTAATAAAGTGCAGTGCTGATGTATTTTGATCGTGGGAGATCAAGAGTTCAAAAGTCTGATTGCTTGGGGGAAGAAGCTGTCATGGAGTCGGCTGGTGCGGGTCCTGATGCTGCGATACCGCCTACCTGATGGTGGCAGTGAGAACAGCCCATGGCTCGGGTGGCTGGAGTCTCTGATGATCCTCCAAGCTTTTTTCACACACCGCCTTGTATATATTTCCTGGAGGGAGGGAAGCTCACCTCCAATGATGTGTCTGGCAGTTCGCACCACCCTTTGCAGTGCTTTGCGGTTGTGGGCGATGCTATTGCCGTACCAGGCGGAGATGCTGCCAGTCAGGATGCACTCTACAGTGCAGGTGTAGAACCGTGTGAGGATGTGGTGGTTCATTCCAAACTTCCTCAGTCGTCTCAGGAATAAGAGGCGCTGATGAGCCTTCTTCACAATGACTTCAGTGTGGATGGACCATGTGAGTTCCTCAGTGATGTGGACACCCAGGAACTTGAAGCTGCTGACTCTCTCCACTGGTGCTCTATTGATAGTGATGGGACTGTGCTCTCTGTCTTTTCTTCTGAAGTCCACCACAAGCTCCTTTGTCTTACTGACATTGAGGGAGAGGTTGAGCTCCTGACACCAGTGTGTCAGAGTGTGCACCTCCTCTCTGTAGGCTGTTTCATCATTGTCAGTGATCAGACCTACCACCGTCGTGTCATCAGCAAACTTAATGATGGCACTGGAGCTATGTGTTGCCACACAGTCATGTGTGTACAAGGAATACAGTAGTGGGCTGAGAACACAGCCCTGCGGGGCTCCAGTGTCCGCTTGACAGGAAGTCCAGGATCCAGCTGCACAGCGAGCTGTTTAAGCCCAGAGCCCGGAGTTTCTCATCTAGCTTGGAGGGCACTATGGTGTTGAATGCTGAGCTGTAGTCTACAAACAGCATTCTCACATAAGTGTTCCTTTTTTCCAGGTGGGAAAGAGCAGTGTGTATTGTAGATGCAATGGCATCATCAGTGGAGCGGTTGTTGCGGTAAGCAAACTGCAACGGGTCAAGAGAGAGAGGCAGCACAGAGCAGATGTAATCTCTGATTAGTCTCTCAAAGCATTTGCTGATGATGGGGGTCAGAGCAACAGGACGCCAGTCATTTAAGCAAGTTATTTTTGATTGCTTTGGAACAGGCACAATGGTGGATGTTTTAAAGCATATGGGGACTACAGACAAAGAGAGGGAACGGTTGAAAATGTCCGTAAAAACACCAGCCAGCTGGTTCGCATGCTCTGATGACACGGCCCGGAATGCCGTCTGGGCCCGCGGCTTTGCGGATATTCACCCGTCAGAAGGATCGGGTTACATCCGCTACAGAGACGGAGAGTAAACTAACCTCTGTAGCTTTGGCCGCGAGAGCTCTCTCCGCGAGGGCGGTGTTATTTCCCTCAAAACGAGCATAAAAAGTATTTAGCTCATCCGGGAGAGAGGCAGCAGTGTTCATGGCGGAGTTTTAAAGTCTGTGATGATGTTAATTCCCTGCCACATGCTTCTAGAGTTGGTGGTGTTAAACTGTCCTTCAATCTTGCTCCTGAACTGGCTTGTTTATGCTCCTCCGCGTTCCCGGAATTAAAAGCGGAGGTCTGCACATTAAGTGCCGCGCGAACATCGTTATTCATCCATGGTTTCTGATTCGGATAGATCCGTATTGTTCTGGTCGGAACCACGTCCTCCACGCACTTTTTGATGAAACACATTATGCTATCAGCGTAGAGCTCGATGTCGTCATCAGAGGCGGACCGGAACATCTCCCAGTCCGTGTGATCAAAACAGTCTTGTAGCGTAGAATCTGATTGGTCTGACCAGCACTGGATCGTTCTGAGGGTGGGTGCTTCCTGTTTCAGTTTCTGCCTGTAAGCGGGCAGAAGCAGAATGGAAGAGTGGTCCGATTTGCCAAATGGTGGGCGGGGGAGGGATTTGTAGCCATCCCGGAAGGGAGAGTAGCAATGGTCCAAAACCCGGTCCCCTCGTGTGTTGAAACTAATATGCTGGTGGTATTTTGGTGCGACTGATTTTAAACTGGCTTTATTAAAGTCCCCGGTCACAATGAACGTGGCCTCATGGTGCGCGGTTTCCTGCTCACTTATACTCCCATACAGTTCCTTGAGTGCCCGGTCTGTGTCAGCTTGTGGGGGGGATGTACACAGCAGTGATAATGACCGCTGTGAATTCCCTCGGTAGCCAGAATGGTCGACACAGAAGCATGAGAAATTCCAGATCAGGAGAGCAGAAAGACTTGATAGAATGTACGTTCCTCTGATCACACCAGGAATTGTTGATCATAAAACATACACCACCACCTCTGCTTTTAACTGAGAGGTCTTTCGCTCTGTCCACTCGGTGCACAGAGAACCCCGCGAGTTCAATGGCTGAGTCTGGAATCTCCGCAGATATCCAAGTTTCTGTAAGGCAGATAATGCAGCAGTTCCTTGTATCTCGTTGGAAAGAGATCCGCGCTTTCAGCTCGCAGAGCTTGTTATCCAGAGACTGAACATTTGCCAGTAGAATACTGGGTAGCGGGGGTCGATTTGCGCAGCGTCTTACTCTGATGAGAACGCCGGCTCTGTTTCCCCTTTTCCTTTTCTTGTAAGACGTTTGGAGTGACACATTACAGGTCGCCCGCCTGTTGCGGGTAGATGAGCAAAATTACTCGCGCTTGAAATACATTTGGACGAGGAGCTTGCGAACTGGATTGAGCCTTGTCGCATTTGGCGGGTGCTATTTCACACCCTGGGCGCACATAAAAAATAACGAATATTCATAAAATCACTCATAACAAATGCACTTAACCAGGGACATAGCTAGGCCTATTTAACCCCCCCCAAGTCAATATATTTTCAATATCAGTCAATAGATTTTATCTGTGATTTTTTATTCATCAACTGTTCCACTGCATTTTAAACTTCTTACCGTGCAGGCACTAGGCTGCAGCTGCAGAGGCTGCTGCATGCACTAGTGACTGTACACAGCACGCTGAACCAGGACAGAAGCAGTGCTTATTGTTTTCGCCATCTATGTTAACAAATGAATGTATTTACATCGGAAGCAGAAGCAGCGCGTGAGCTGCACTGCAGCGGGAGTTTGGTCAAGTCTATTTTTGCAGCACAGCTCACACTGATATAGTCACACTGCACTGCTGATGGACATCATGAAGAGGAAATTATATAAAAAGTAGATATTGCGCAGAATAAGCATATATTTGTAGTCTTGTGTGTTTTTATTTTAATTACAGCTCACAGAGAATCCAAATAATAATAATAATAAAATAAAATCACAAAAACGAAATTAAATTTATTTTTTTTTTTTTTTTTTTTTTTTTGTGGTTTTATTACCATTATTATTATTTGGTTTTCCTGTGAGCTATAATTAAAATAAAAACATATATACCATATGACATATACCATATATCTGCATACAGTTTAAGTCAGAAGTTTACATACACCATAGCCAAATACATTTAAACTCAGTTTTTCACAATTTCTGACATTTAATCATAGAAAACATTCCCTGTCTTAGGTCAGTTAGGATCACTACTTTATTTTAAGAATGTGAAATGTCAGAATAATAGTAGATAGAATGATTTATTTCAACTTTTATTTCTTTCATCACATTCCCAGTGGGTCAGAAGTTTACATGCACTTTGTTAGTATTTGGTAGCATTGTCTTTAAATTGTTTAACTTGGGTCAAACGTTTTGGGTAGCCTTCCACAAGCTTCTCACAATAAGTTGCTGGAATTTTGTCCCATTCCTCCAGACAGAACTGGTGTAACTGAGTCAGGATTGTAGGCCTCCTTGCTCACACATGCTTTTTCAGTTCTGCCCACAAATTGAGGTCAGGGCTTTGTGATGGCCACTCCAATACCTTGACTTTGTTGTTCTTAAGCCATTTTGCCACAACTTTGGTGGTATGCTTGGGGTCATTGTCCGTTCGGAAGACCCATTTGCGACCGAGCTTTAACTTCCTGGCTGATGTCTCGAGATGTTGCTTCAGTATATCCACATAATTTTCCTTCCTCATGATGCCATCTATTCTGTGAAGTGCACCAGTCCCTCCTGCAGCAAAGCACCCCCACAAAATGATGCTGCCACCCCCATGCTTCACGGTTGGGATGTTGTTCTTGAAAGCCTCACACTTTTTCCTTTAAACATAATGATGGTCATTCTGGCCAAACAGTTATATTTTTGTTTCATCAGACCAGAGGACATTTCTCATAAAAGTAAGTTCTTTGTCCCCATGTGCACTTGTAACTGTAGTCTGGCTTTTTTTTATGGCAGTTTTGGAGTAGTGGCTCCTTCCTTGCTGAGCAGCCTTTCAGGTTATGTCAATATATGACTCGTTTTATTTTTCTGACGTCTTGGCTGATTTCTTTTGATTTTCCCTGATGTCAAGCAAAGAGGCACAGAGTTTGAAGGTAGGCCTTGAAATACATCCACAGGTACACCTCCAATTGACTCCAATTAGCCTATCAGAAGCTAATTGCCTAAAGGCTTGACATCATTTTCTGGAATTTTCCAAGCTGCTTAAAGGCACAGTTAACTTAGTGTATGTAAACTTCTGACCCACTGGAATTGTGATAGTCAATTAAATGTGAAACAATCTGTCTGTAAACAATTGTTGGAAAAAGTAATAATATGAAGTCTGTGGAGTGGTTAAAAAAATGAGTTTTAATGACTTCAGCCTAAGTGGATGTAAACTTCTGACTTCAACTGTAAATGCATAACTAGTCATAAGATCTGAAAACAAAAAATCAGTTTGCTACAATTTGCTACGGGCAAATGAGTTGACCTCTGCAGCCATCTGCTGGTTATATGTTGGAATTTAATTTCTAACGGGTTTTTTCTTCTTCTCTCCAACAGATGGCAGTAATCTGCACACAATGCATGACAATATGTCCATGAATAAAACTGTTACATAGTTAGAGTGTAAAAGTGAATTTAACATTAAATGTTCTTATTTTATATAAAAATGAATGGTGTTGTTTAGTAATTTAGAGGTAAACATGCCACAAACCCCACAAAAACGTCATAACTTTTACATTTTTAAATAAAACGTTAGTGATATAATTTTTTTTTTTTTTTAATCATGAGTTTGGTACAAATTACACTCTTAGTGTGTGAGGGTCAAAATTGACCCCTAACACACAGCATGTAAACCCTTAACGAACAGAATACAAGGGTTAAAATAAAGAAATTTTGGATAAGCTTCGGAGTTTCTCGTACCGCTTCGCATTTTCTTTCCACCATAAAAACAGGTCCTTGTCTGTAGGTATGTATGATTAACAAGAACTGAATACCAATTGACCTGTTTCATGTGACATCACTGTATGACCACGACACCATTTTTGTTACCAATATTCCATATACCTTCATTGTGCTGCGCTGTGAGACATGACAAAAACTAGTTAAATGAAGCTCTTACATTCATACAGATGGGATCATCTCAGATGTTTTTAAATACTGTGACTAAATCAGACCAGAAAACAACACAAAAACATTTGTAACTTCTGAATGAGAGATGTTTACAGGGATGTGCTGGTGGGCATGTGTACTCATCTGTTCACACATCAGACTTGCCTGCATCCGTGGATGAATCATGTATAAAATATCTTTAAATGTCGCGAAAAAATGCAAAAGTTCAATTTGGCAATATTTGTGCTGTCTTCAGACCTATATGAACTTTTTCTGGGATTTGGCATGGATCAAAAGCAATTTTTAATGTTTTTCTTGATATCGTTTTTCAGGTGTTTTTCCATTCACTGCCATTGTTTCCTCCCGCTGATGGTCACAAATATGGCAGCTGCAGGGAAAAGTGACCACTGAAACAAGTCAATAGAGTAGAATTCAATAAGAATAAAAATATCACAAGTATTGTTACACTTGTTGAAAGCGCTCACCAAAGACGCCATGATATCTTCTCTCTCCGACACCTTGACGACTCACATCCACAGCGCCCCCCAGTGGGCGCAGTTGTAACTGTGAGATTTGGTGAGAGATTCAGAAGGAAAGCACAGTATTCAGCGCTGCCCACAGCTGGCAAATGCGCAAAGGAATATCTATTTGAGTATTTAATAGAAACCACATAAAAAGGCTCTGACAATCACACAGCATTTTAGCACGGGCAGGCACCATTTTTCTAAGAAAATATAAAAATCTATTAGGCTAATCTTATTTTTCTATGCCCATCTAGCCTTGATTACATAAACAGAAAAGTGGTTTCAGAAGTTGTGAAAGTTATCATTTTGATGATAGATTCAGAAAACAACTTTTTAAAAATGTTTTATATATATATAATGTGCACTGATGACTTGTGAGGAATGTGTATTAACTTTAATGAGGCCAATTTTTTTCTTGTCTTTATTATTGCCACTTAAACTTCAAAACTAGGACAGGAGGAGCAGTAAAAGGATGTGTCATGTAGTTTCTGAGCTGGGCAGAAGACAGGAAGCCAAACCACATAGAGGACTTTCCAACAAGTGTCTTTAACAATAACAAACCTGATAAATGACTCGCAAGACCTTCAGTTCAGGTGCAGTGAGTGTGAGTGCAGTATATTGACTGAGTGTCTGATTATTTCTGGTGTGAAAATCAGATGTTTGACATCATGTGTCTCCCCGCATCATTCTAGAGTGTTAGATATTCAAAAACAAGTGCTTTACCAGGTGAATCTCATGAAGACTGCCAAGATATGTCCAGGTATGGGATGAAATATTCATTTATTTCTCAACTATTTGAAATCTGAAATATGACCTTACACCTCTTTGTGAAAATCACCCCAACAGTGTGTGTGTGGTAGACTGGCTTGGAGGTAATGAGAGGTAGATGGCAGGGATGCACCACCTACTCGAGTATAAAAAAAACAGTACTCGGAATATTGCAAATTAATTTTCGTTTGTGCATTTGCCTGCTGTGAGCAGCACTGAATTACACTCTTTTTCCTCTGAATCACTCACCAAATCTCGCAGTTACAATTGAGTCCACTGGGGGGCGCTGTGGATGTGTCATCGAGGTGTTGGAAAAAAGATGATGATATCATGGTGTCTGTGCTATTGAAAGCCAAGTCTGCCAAGTGTGGCAATAATTGTGATTCTTATTTAATTTTACTCTATTTATATTCAGTTCTTATTGGAGTCATGCAAACCAACGGACGAGGATCTACTTTTATGGTGGAAAGATTGAAGTAACTCGGAGGCATATCAGACCAGTATGTGTGTGCGCTAATTCTGAACACCGTCAGAGCACATTTTATAAAAAGCTAACTTTCACCATTTTTTTTCTGAATAATAACATGTGAAATGAAATGGCGTGATAGCCTTTAAGTAGACTCATAGTTTATATATGTGCTTTACCGTAATATATTTTTACCGTAAAATATTTTTGCTGATATTTTTTTTTATCTTTTTTGTTTTCAATTTTTATTAATGCATATTAAGTACATTTTCATAGTTTAAGTTTTATGAATCTTATTTTGAAACTGTCCTTGGTAACGTTTGTGAATAAATCAAAATATAAATTTCACGTACATGTCATGTGTGTTATTTTTAACATGCATTTGAATTAACCAGTAATCGGGTGCTCGTTTTTTGTTGGTTAGAGTACTCGACTACAAAATTACTCGAAAATGCCCATCCCTAGTAGATGGATCAATTCTGCCTATATAAAAAGAGAAGGGACTACACACACACACATACACACACTAACCTAAGACAGAACAGAGACTGTCTGGATCAACCAAATAAGCATGCATACTAATCAACTCTCCTTTTATTTCTTATCAGCTGTGTGTATGTTTGTGGGTGTGTGTTTATTGTAAGCATTAGCAGTGTGTTATGGTCCTGCAATAGTGTGTTTCTCAGTGTCTGTGTAAGTAAGTGACCTGCATACTAATCATACACTGTCTCTAACCCTCTCTCTCTCTCTCTCTCTCACCCACACACACACACACACACACACACACACACACACACACTCCCTCACTCTCACAGAGAGAGAGATCATTTATCATCTACATGGCTTATGAGGATAAACTTGTGAAATTGTCCTTGGAGACAGTTATGTATCTATATTATACACTATATTGCCAAAAGTATTCGCTCATCTGCCTTTAGACACATATGAACTTAAGTGACATCCCATTCTTAATCCATAGGGTTTAATATGACATCGGCCCACCCTGTGCAGCTATAACAGCTTCAACTCTTCTGGGAAGGCTTTCCACAAGGTTTAGGAGTGTGTTTATGGGAATTTTTGACCATTCTTCCAGAAGCGCATTTGTGAGGTCAGACACTGATGTTGGACGAGAAGGCCTGGCTCGCAGTCTTCGCTCTAATTCATCCCAAAGGTGCTCTATCGGGTTGAGGTCAGGACTCTGTGCAGGCCAGTCAAGTTCTTCCACACCAAACTCGCTCATCCATGTCTTTATGGACCTTGCTTTGTGCACTGGTGCGCAGTCATGTTGGAACAGGAAGGGGCCATCCCCAAACTGTTCCCACAAAGTTGGGAGCATGGAATTGTCCAAAATCTCTTGGTATGCTGAAGCATTCAGAGTTCCTTTCACTGGAACTAAGGGGCCAAGCCCAGCTCCTGAAAAACAACCCCACACCATAATCCCCCCTCCACCAAACTTCACAGTTGGCACAATGCAGTCAGACAAGTACCGTTCTCCTGGCAACCGCCAAACCCAGACTCGTCCATCAGATTGCCAGATGGAGAAGCGTGATTCGTCACTCCAGAGAACGCGTCTCCACTGCTCTAGAGTCCAGTGGCGGCGTGCTTTACACCACTGCATCCGACGCTTTGCATTGCACTTGGTGATGTATGGCTTGGATGCAGCTGCTCGGCCATGGAAACCCATTCCATGAAGCTCTCTACGCACTGTTCTTGAGCTAATCTGAAGGCCACATGAACTTTGGAGGTCTGTAGAGATTGACTCTGCAGAAAGTTGGCGACCTCTCCGCACTATGCGCCTCAGCATCCGCTGACCCCGCTCTGTCATTTTACGTGGCCTACCACTTCGTGGCTGAGTTGCTGTCATTCCCAATCGCTTCCACTTTGTTATAATACCACTGACAGTTGACTGTGGAATATTTAGTAGCGAGGAAATTTTACGACTGGACTTGTTGCACAGGTGGCATCCTATCACAGTACCACGCTGGAATTCACTGAGCTCCTGAGAGCGGCCCATTCTTTCACAAATGTTTGTAGAAGCAGTCTGCATGCCTAGGTGCTTCATTTTATACACATGTGGCCATGGAAGTGATTGGAACACCTGAATTCAATTATTTGGATGGGTGAGCGAATACTTTTGGCAATATAGTGTATTTGCATCCAAATATAACACACACACGCACACTATTCCTATACTGGTCTCATAATACTGTCAGGTCTTGATAGACTGATTGATTACTGTGGATGCTCCCAATGAGTAGTAAATGTTATGAACTCTTATCTTATAAAGACAGAAATATGGTTTTAGCCTTATTTACTATTAAGTGTCTCATGACCCTCACATACAAATCCAGTGACTAGTTCTTCCTCTGAAGCACTCATTGTAGCAGTCTGAAAACTTGTCAACTTAACTTTCCCAGATTGATAATAAACGTGACTCAGGGAAATTTCTGAAAGCAAGCCAATCGGATTAGAGCTTTTTTGAAAAAGCTCTTGCCATGTTTAGTGTGCAATTGCATCAGACAGTCTGTAAACAGTCAGTGGGGGTGCTGAATGAGACTAATGAACATTTAGCTTCTTGCATTGCTCATGCCTCTGTATCGCTGTGAGGGATAGACTTACTCTTCAATGGCACAAACAGTATAAAGCTGTAAAAAGATCCTTGATCACATCTGATTTTCCACAACTCGTGTTGTCTGGAGTTCTTTGTATACTGAATGTTCTTGGACAGATATTTGATCAATGTTTTGTCCGTGGAACGATCCAAAAACACTAAACAGCTGTACAGCCCATTGAAGAGATGGTAAGTCTATCCCTCACAACTTCGTTGCCATTCCCATTAGAAATCAAAGATGGCACTAGCGTGAATAAGGTCTATGCAAGTAATGGTGGCCAAAATTTTGAAGCTCCAAAAGAACATAAAGGGAGCATTAAAGTAACCCATAACACTCCAGTGGTTAAATCAATGTCTTGAGAAGCGACATAAGTGTGGGTGAGAAACAGATCAATATTTAAGACCTTTTTTACTATAAATTGTCCTCCCTGCCCAGTAGGTGGCGATACGCATGAAGAATGCGGATCACCAAAAGCAAAAGTAATGTGGAGATTTTTTCAGTGAACAATTCCTTTAATGCAAGGTGTTAATGGGGCCACAGGGTTGTTAAAGATACACATGGGTTTTGTTGTTAGTGGAATTTTAGAAAAGATTCAATTAAATATTTAATCAAATTTTTTGTTTGTTTATGATTTGTATTTAACATAGCCTTTAGTTAGGATCAATTATTGGATTGCATTTATGCCTCTTAAAACTCTGTGTAAACATACCTTTTACAAGAATTATATAACATTTATCTTAGATTTGTAATAAATGTTCTGTTGAAAAATAAAATTATCTAATCAATGGGCAGCAGGCTGCAGAGGGCATTCAATGCAACAAGAATTGCATTTCTTTTTTCCAAAAAATCACCACTCAGAAAGAATGGTTAATAAAAACGATTGAGGAACCAGAATTGTTAAGAGAAATTGGAAACAGAATCGTCAAATTCCTTACAATTCCATCCCTATTTCTCAGGCTGTGTATACACATGAACTCCCCCCCCCCAACCCCTGGAGGTCAGGATGTGTTGCAGGAGCCACGCCTATGTTGATGATCATGTCCACAGGTTGCGGTAAAAATAATTTTGACTCGATTGCACATTTTGTGTCATGCTATTTACCCATCTTTGTTTTCATTTTCGACTGACAAGTGTGAGTTTGGTCAAACACAAACCAGAGAGCCTACCTTATTTTTTATTTTTTTTTATCAAATGACGAAAAGCATTGTGAATTTGTTTTTCTTTAAAATTCTGTAAATGACTAAATGTTTTCTGTTAACACAACCTCTGGTCACATCCACCTCTAGGACAGTGGTGTTGGGGAGGTTAAACAGCATCTGTAGGCATGTTTGATGAATGGCGTTTCAGAGCTGTTCATGTTAGAGAATGGAGTGGGACAACAGCGGATCAAAGCTGTTCCAAAAGCGAATGATACTGAATTTGGACGCCAATCAGAGCGTCAGGTCGCAGTGGGAAAAGGGCTGTTTGGATTAGCTAGAACTTCCAAAGCTCCCAGACTGCTGCGGTTGGCTGATTAATGGATTGAGTTTCATCCAGTGCTGCGTCAGTTTGTTTGATTTTAATGTGTTTGTGTACGTGTGAATTTAACTGGTCTGTGAGTAAAAAAAAAAAAATGCCTGTGGACTCATGAATCTGTTACTTTGATGGGGGTTAATTCACCTAAATGTGACTAACACAAAATTACTCACTGATAATTTCACGGCTGTATCTGCAGTAGCAGGCTCATGATGAGCTTACACACTGGTGCTGTGTGACAGAGCTACAGCTCAATACAGATAATAAAATGATTTTTGTGTTATTATATTGAATATTTCCTATAATAACGGCCATACATTATAAAAAGATTATAGTAAAATTTTGGCCATTGAGAATTATTACAAACTTTTTCATTGTGAAATCTAATTTACACGAGGTGAGGTACTGCAGTACATGTGGATGGTGGTTAATCTAAACTGAAGGGAACATAAACCTCAAAATGTAGCTATAAGCTGCTTAAACCTTCTGTATTCATTCAGTTGTACTGAATAGAAAGTTTGTGAGGCTGCCACAAAAAAGACTGTTTGTGTACCTGTCACTCTGTGTGGAACTTGAATCAAACCCAACAGCCTGATTTCAAACATTTTATACTGCTTCATAAAAGCAAACATTTGTGAACCCTTATATGGTTGAATAGGGTTATACAAGGGTTCCCCCGATCATGGAAAGCTCATTGAAAAAGTAATTTTTTACATTTTAAAGTTATTTAAGTTAAAACAGTTTGGAAATTGTTTCAAAGTAAAAAATCTGTATCGAGTGATCACAAATGCCTGGAAAATCATGGAAATTCATTGGTCAAAAAGACCTGAAGACCTGATTTTATCATGCATTTTCACTGTATTTTATGCTGCAACGGCATTAATACTGTGACCTCTTAATACGGGCGCTGAAAAAAAAACACATGCACTGCATACACACTGCTTTCGCTTGCAGTGTGAAACAAACCTTAAAGTATACAACTTGAACCAACTAGGGATGTGAAAAAAAACACAATCACGCTAGTTGATTTTGATCACGCTACTTGTCTGGTCACACTAGCTGGTATTCAATATCAATTTGTTGAAGCTAAATAAAAACAGCAGTATATGTTGAGTTCACTGAAAACTTTGAACACTGGCTCTGTGGCGCTATCAAAACATGTTTGCTTGTGCATCCCGACAACAAAATATATAGATAAAATAGTCAACATTTGTGATCCATCCCTAAACCACACACACCGAGACCACCATAAAAACATTATATTAGTAAACTTTAATGATCACAAAAGTAAAAGTAAACATTATTTTTCAGAGGGCTATTGGTAGAGTTTACAACTGACGCAAGGAGAATTACAATTTCAGTTAATTGGCAAATACCGATATTCTCAAAATGGCCAAATATTGGAAGATTGATTGGCTTGTCAATATATCATTCTGGTAAATCATAATCGTCATAGTAGTTATAGTAGTGACCCTTTAGTTAGCACACTCTTCCCCACACCATCCAAACCTGATCTTTATTTCTCTTCATTTTCATCTAGTTTTTTCCCCACATGTATCTCTCTTGCATTTTCTCTCCTTCTTTATAGTCGTGATAAACTATAAAGAAGGAGAGAAAAAGTGCAAGAAAGAAACTAGATGAAAATGAAGAGAAATAAAGATCGAGTTTGGATGGTGTGGGGAAGAGTGTGATAACTAAAGGGTGAGGCAGAAAGAAAGAGTATGGAGGGAGGACAGGTACTCTGGGGAGGCTGGGAATTAAAAACAGACAAGTGTGTGGTACAATGAGCCTATCACCTCCCAGCATCTGTGTTGCTACTGAAGGTCATGGAAAATCAGTCATGTAATGAGAGGCCTTTTGGGAGGTGTGTGCGTTTGTGTATATGTGTGTGTATACTTGTGAACGGTGTGCTCATTGACAAGGTCAAATGTGCATGTGTGTGTGAGCAGAATATCTTAAGAACCTTTGTTAAGCCTCATTTATAGGCTGACCATTATAGTGTTCAAAGACACACCAAATAAATTAGATTTTTAAAAAGAGCATTTATTATGCATTACTACGAGTTCTCTGCAATATTCATTCAGTCTGTTGGAGAATGACCGATGCGAGGAATATTCTGAGTTATTTTTTAGTGCTGTGAGTTTAGAAGCTCTAACCAGAAGCTCTGCAAATGTTAAGGCCAGTTCACACCATGAAACGAATTGCAGGTGAAATGCGTATTCACAACACGTGTGAAGTGATAAAGTGAAACGAATTGCAGACAAATGGCCTTTTTACAACAACACCACAAAGATATTGTGAAATTAATTGCTTATTATGTAGAGACAATTGGAAATAAGCCATTTGTAGGTTGATTTCTAGAGATAGACCGATAATCGGTTTAACCGATTTTTTCAACTGATATTTACACTTTTCCACTTAATTGGTTAACACTTCTTTAATATCTGGTTTACCGATAAAGTTGGACACAAGACTTTACATTTTAAATATGAATAAGGCTAAGTGAGGGGTTTTGAACAAGTGTATAATGCAACTAAAACTAGTCAAATTAATTCTTTGTAGACTGTGTGCAATATTAGATTTGTAAAGCGGTTCACCAGAGGTTAGTGATAAATGATTAAGCTGTTAATGTTACTAAAAGCAGAAATAAAACAATAATTAAAAATTGGTTATGCATATCAGTAATCGGACACTTGCACAAAAATAATTAGTATCATATCGGTCTTTAAAAAACAATATCGATCGAACACTGTGTCTCTTTGGAGCTAAAAAAAAAAAATGATCTTTGTTTTGAGCTGCCTGGACAGACCGACACAGCAACATTGGCTCGATCAACGGCTTGATTTGGGGGCGGGACTATTTGTTTGTTTGATCAATGGCAAATGGGGGAGTGTTCAAAAAAGCTGTTTGAAAACAATGTTTATTTTTGCAATTCTCTTTGGTGATGCTAGCATCTCAGAAATTACACGCTTCCACTTTAATTGTAGCGAACAAGTCAATCAGGTTGACCGATTTATTCAAAGATCGACTTTGCCACAAAGTGATCAAATCTCATCTTTACACCCAACTATGTTGATTATTGACAAGCAAATCAAAGCGCACAAATACACATGCTAACAGAGAAATGGCGGTCATCTCCGCATGGACAGCGGTTTATGATTAATGATGTGTTGTCTGAAGCTGAAGGGACACTGTAGCACTGGAGGGAGTGTTTGACAAATGACCATCTGTCCGCACAAATCATGTAGGACCAGCTGAAGTCGGGAGCCTCTGTAGTTTACGGGGCTGCGCTTTCACCTCTGTGTGTGGCAGCAAACGGTCGACGCTGAGGGGTTCACAGCTGAAGTTAGAGAGTAATGGCTTCACAACAGTCTGCTAGAGAAGAGATAAGACCTAAACAACCAGAATTTTGCCACAAGTTTGTTTGTGTGTGTTCTTGTTTCAAAACTGCGCTTCTCAAAAATATAGTAAAACCTTTTAAAAGCAGTCCTCGGCATTAGAAAAGATCCATAAAGAGAGAACATTTTGTCTTAGTTAATAATAGGAATGCACCGATCCGATACCTGGATCGGTATCGGCTCCGAAACTGAAGCTTTTAGACGGATCGGGTATCGGTCCGACGAGCCCGATCCAAATCCGATACTTTGTGTTAGTCATGTTCGTTACTGTCAAGCTCCAAAAATGACATAAAAGAACCATAAAAACACCATTAAAGTAGTTCATATGACTCAGGCATTTTATTCAAAGCCACTTGAAGACGTGCGATAGCTCTGTGAATCACAAAAGGCTGTGTTTAATAAGTAAATATATAGTATGCGCAGCGCCAGCGCGTTAGTGAATGGTGCTGCTCTGTTGACACAAACTCACACACAGGCTGGTGATGCACTCGCGGCTATTTTTAGCCTTCACAGCGGTGTGCAATATTTGAGCGTTACTCAAGAACAGCATCTCAATGGGGGCCTGGGTAGCTCAGTGGTAAAATACGCTTGCTACCACCCCTGGAGTTCGCTAGCTCGCTAGTTTGAATCCCAGGGCATGCTGAATGACTCCAGCCAAGTCTCCTAAGCAAGGGAGGGTAGAGTCACATGGGGTAAATCCTCGTGGTCGCTATAATGTGGTTCGTTCTCTGGTGGGGCACGTGGTGAGTTGAGCATGGTTGCCGCAGTGGATGGTGTGAAGCCTCCACACGCGCTATGTCTCTGTGGCAACGCGCTAAACAAGCCACGTGATAAGATGCGCAGGTTGACAGTCTCAGACGCGGAGGCAACTGGGATTCGTCCTCCGCCACCCAGACTGAGGTGAATCACTACACGATCACGAGGACTTAAAAGCACATTCGGAATTGGGCATTCCAAATTGGGATTAAATAAATAAATAAATAAAATAAAAAACAGCATCTCAGATGTAGATGCTCAATAGTTCGGTTCACTTATAATATGCATTTAGAATGGCACCAGAGGTGCATTTTACCAGAATTTGAATAAGAAGCTAATTAAACTACTGTGAACTTGCCTACAAACACACACATACAGGACTTCCTGGAGAGTTTAGAATGTCAAAATAAAAGCGTGAGGGTTTAAAAAGTGCACGATTTAAATATATTACTGTTGTATTTAAAATTAAAAGTCAATAATAATAATAATAATAATAATAATATTAATAACAATTTATTATTATTATTATTGTCATCATTAGTATTTGTTTACAATTTATAATAATATTTAAGTTGAATGGGTTCCAAAAAATAACTGTGTGAATGAAAAGTGGACTGATGACTTGCAACTAAACTGAACAAAAAAGAGATCTGAATCCTAAGTCCAGATGCAAGTTGAAACATTTTTGGAAGAAAAAAAAATAAATAAATAAATCTGGTTTATTTTCTACTGAAGACTTGAAGACTGGAATTACTGTTAATTTTGCTGCTACATTATCCAGTATACTAGTTAATAATTAAGTTTTTCTTAATAAGCTATACATTTATATTGAAATAATGTGTAGTTAGAGGTTTGTGTTTCTTTACATATTAAAGAGCACACCCAATTAGTTCCACACAATAATGTAAAGATATTCTAAACTGATTATGCAAAAAAACAACACTGGTATCGGATCAGGATCGGTATCGGCCGATACTGAGATTTCCGATATCGGAATCGGAAGAGAAAAAAAGGTATTGGTGCATCCCTAGTTAATAATGGTGGTTTTAGGGTAATGGTAGGGGTGGTCTCATGTAGCCAGACATTTGTCTATCAGAATAAAATCTGGTCCTGACTTTTGCTTACTCTCACCCACTGAGACAAGAAGAACCATCTGATCAACATGGGAAGTGACCAACCACAATTATTTGTGTTTTTATATGCAGCTTAAGGGCAGGTTTATCTGAAATAATTGATACGATAATAAAAGATCAGTGCGTAACAAAACTTAAAATTTAAATAATGGCACTGCAGTGTCAGACCACAAAAAACAAAAAAAAAAACACCAGAATTTTTTTTGTTGCTGTCATCAGAACTTCTCTCCATCCAAAAGTATTAAGTACCAATTATTTCACCAGTATGCCTATATTCAGTTCTACTTGTGGATATCCACTTTACTTAGTAGAGTATCTTTCAATCTTTGATGCCACTAATCTGGGAAACTTTGGTAAATCCAGTTTGGGTTGGGTAAAATTATTGATTTTCTGATGAATTGCAACCTTCATTTGAACAATCTTAATGTTATTTACTATACATTTACATTTATGCATTTGGCCAACACTTTTATCCAAAGCGAGAAATTTTTTATCAATTTGTGTGCGAGATCAATTCTTAAATTCCAAAATCGATCTTTTACTCTATGCGAGGCCCTCTACAATGTGAGTAAATCACTTGCATATGCGACCAAATTTCCTGCTATCCGACTAAAAATATATGTAATTTGCCACTGGCTATTACATTTTCAGATTTCACTCACCAGTGATTGAGTATAGTGCCAAAGATGTTTAGCACCAAGATCCTTTCACTGGGTACTGAGAGTAAAATTATTTTCGACTTGTTCCGTGTAATGTGGGTATAAAGACATGATCCTTTGATTGCATAATATATGCAATTTTAACACATACTTATTTACGTAATACTTGGATTTGTAAATAATAATAATTTTTTTTTTTAAAAGTGTCAAAAACCAATGATAAAGTTTGTAAAACTCATATTTTTGTAAAGAAGGGCTTCTCTATTATTAACAGCATTAGCATTTTCTTCATATGTAAGCAAAATGGACATTATAAATGAAATATACTCAAATTAATTGGAATCAAATCAAATCAGAATCGAATTGAGAGTTTGTGAATTGAATCGAATTGGGAAATCTGTTTCAATACCCAGCCCTAAATCCACTGATTAGTTCATACTCAGTGCTCTTTATTTTAATCCTCTACTTTGTACCTGTAGTCGTGAATATTCAGGAATGCCTAGATTGGTTTAAACTAGGGATATAAATTTTCAGACATTTTCATAATCGATTGTCGTCGAAATTAACGATCAATTCATCGATTAACTGTTAACGTTAATATCGCAATACGCATGTGGAGGACTCCAAATAATATGAGCATGCAGCATACTGTTTAAATATAATTTACATTATATAATCTACATAATCCTCTTAAAATATTCTTCAGTGTATTTTAATACATTTAAGCTATGTTTATACCAATTTTGTGAGTTTTATTACTGTTAATGAATTAGGCCACCTCCAAAAAATTACTCGTGTACAAGATATATCACTTGTATACAAATTTGAGTTCATTAAAACTTGAGTTCACGTTGTGGATTGTGGGATATTTCAAACCTATGGACTTATTTTTTTTATTTGACATCAATTCAAATCATAACACGTTGCGTAAATACATTAACATACCGTTTCTAAGGTGATGATGTCAGCTGAATGTGCCTTTGTGCTTTCTCGGTGATCGCAGACTTAATTGTAGGTTGGGATGAAACAAGATCAACAGCGCTTGTTGACATGTTGTACTTTAACAAACTATCACGGTGTGAGCAGAAAACATTAAAGTTAATTTATAGAGAAACGCTCCAACATTGTTTACATTGACAATGTAAACTTCATAACTTCATTACAAGTGCAGCGCCAGGCAGCTATATACACAGCCTTATCAACATACAGTATGATTGCATGATTTCTGAAAGCATTTGTCCTGAAATTAATTAATTGACGATCGATAAGCTTAATCGATCAAATTATTCATGAAAATGTATCAATTTTCAATTAATCATTAACATCCCTAGTATAAACACGTGCACCCTGACTCCCACATGTTGCGTAAACCCAGCCAATCAAATTAGAGCTTGCCAGATCCAGAAAGTGATTTTTTTTTTATTTATTTTTTTATGCATCAGGACCGTGGGTGGTAGTGATAGGGTTATGGTGTAATTAGTATAATTTAAGAACAATAAAAGTAAATCAGAGATCCTCACAAGTATTTGTATGAATGTGCGCATGGCTGCAAGTTAAATTCCTAAAAAAACACTGCTTACTGACTGACTCAGATTGAGAGGTCATCTATGTTTTTCTTTCTCGTTTGTTCATTGACTTTTGAAAACACAGGCCATGATTGCAGTGGCAGTTCATTGTAAGATTTTATGAACCCATACAGCTGCAATCTTCGGCTTTATTACTGTAATAACCTGATTTATTATGCGGTTTATGAAAGATAAACTTGCAGTCCTGCAACTGCAAACATTTAGTCTATACACACACACACCCACACACATACAATCCAAAGAGCAGTTAGCTTTATATATTATTAATCAAAGAAATCAGTCACCGCTTAAATGTTTGTTCCATTCTGGCCAGGTCATGTATGCTCTTGCTATGACCATGTTGTGCTGTAATATACATACATCGACCATATCTGTCTTGAGTCTCTTTATTTAGCATATTTAAACAGATGTGTTTTAGTACAGTACACATACAAGAGGCTCATCGTCGGAAGCGGACGTGTCTTCAGTTCCCTGCTGATGTCAGTGTTTAATATTAATTCAGTTTAGTGTGCTCATGTTCCTACTTAAACATGCTATACTAAATGCCCCATTCACTCTCCATGCTAAACATACATTTACAGTAGCTGAATGATTTTCTGTTCAAGCATTACAAATTCCCCAAAATTCCTGATGACAAATGGAGTTTGAGTTTCTATTTTCCCATCTAAGCAAACTGCTGTCATCTGTGTTATTGTTCATGAACTCCAGACATCCTGAGGCAGGCGGAGGGCAGTTGCCGACATTTATGAATGCTACTTTCACCCAGATTTTCGCTGTGAGCAGCAGTGTCATTTTTGCAATGTGAAAGCATTTCACAAAAAAGACTCGTGACTTTAATGTCACAATGTTCTACTTCTGTTGCACAACCAGCTGAAAGACCTCCTAAATGATCTGAGATCAGTTTATATTAGGCCCTATAGTAGGATCAGATGTTAACTGGCTGCCACTCGCTACAATAAACCTGCAATAAAATACGTCACTTGCTATGTTTTTGCATCACTTTGTATTCTCTTGCGTCATTCACTATGTTTTGTGTGTGTGTTTGACATAGTTTAGTTGTCTGCAGTCAGGTGAGTTCAGTTTACTGTCTGTCTGCAACACATAGGTGCAGCTGTCTGTGCATAACATGAATGGCTTTTACGGTTTCTTTTATGATGGTTATTAGTTTTACCCTGTCTTCTCATGTTGACCACGTGTGTTTGTTGGGGAGTGCAAGTAGTGTATACAATATGGTTTAGAGTAGTTTCGACTAATGGATAATCTATAGCATCTATAATATTAAAACATACTGATTATTTGTATTGTCATTTTTAATGTCATGTTAAATTTTTTGCATCATAACAGGATAATAATAGGATTAAAAAAAGTTAACATAGGATTTAAAAAAAAGAATAATGAAATAATTCATCATAATATGAATTTATTAAACTTACATGCCCATATAGATTAAAAAATGTGCAATAAATTTATGTATCGATCTTATAAAATAGGAACAAAAATTAAATAAAAATTAAAACAACAGCTTATGTTATAGTTTACAAAAATTTTGTAAAATTAATTTCAAATTTCAAATTATATGCAGTTTGAAATGTGTGTGTGTATATATTTATATACACTACCGGTCAAAAGTTTTGAAACACTTGACTGAAATGTTTCTCATGATGTTAAAAATATTTTGTTTTAAAGGCGTATGCTTAAATGTTTGAAATTAGTTTTGTAGACAAAAATATAATTGTGCCACCATATTAATTTATTTCATTATAAAACTAAAATTTAATTAAAAAAAAAAGAAAAAAATTTGAAATTGATGATTTGGACCAAATAATAAAGAAAAGCTGCCAATAAGTGCCCAACGTAGATGGAAACTCCTTCAGTACTGTTTAAAAAGCATCTCAGGGTGATACCTCAAGAAGTTGGTTGATAAAATGTCAAGAGTACATGTCTGCAGATTCTAGGCAAAGGGTGACTACTATTAAGATGCTAAAATATAACACAGTTTTTATTTAATTTGGATTTTGTTTAGTCACAACATAATTCCCATAGTTCCATTTGTTATTCCATAGTTTTGATGACTTTACTATTATTCTAAAATGTGAAGAAAAAAAAAAAAAAAAAAACACACACACACACACACACACACACACACACACACACACACACACACACACACACACACACACAAACACACACACAAACACACACACACACACACCCCGATGAGCCACAAAATTAAAACCACCTGCCTAATATTGTGGCGCTGAATGTGATAAATGTTGTTTGTTCAATGACATGCACAGAATATGCAGTCATACATGCATAAACAAGCTAAGGTAAAGAGCCAGAGGAATGAGGACAGTGTATATATATATATATATATATATATATATATATATATATATATATATATATATATATATATACATACACACACACACACACACACACACACACACACTTCTCTTTCCCTCTCTCACTCCCACAGTGAATTCATCTAAAATTAAATGGGAAAGTAGGTGGGCAAACACAAACAAGAACAAGAGACATTTGGCTCAATCAGAGCTTAATGGACATTGTACAATTGATCAGTGGCTTTTTGCCAAATGCAAAATCCGTTTTGACAAAACACTCTCCTCCTTTCCATTCCTCCAGCTTCTCCTCCGTAATAACGCTCATTCCTGACCTGGACAGCGCTTGCGGGAAGGACGAGTCTGTTCCTTCACATCCTCAGTGACGATCCACTCACAAGTGGAACTCATTTTCCCAGACATGTGAAGAACCCCAGGGCTATGTTCATCTTACACACACTTTCTGCTCACTTGAACAGGCACACACACTTTGAATAGGGTTAGCCATGTCTCTGGTCCCATTAGCTGTTCCCACATCATCCATTAATGTTTTGAGAGTGAAGTTAACTTTATTAATATAGCATTTTTGGTTCATGTTGCTTACCACAACAACCACTCCACTGATGATGCCATTGCATCCACAATACACACTGCTGTCTCCCACTTGAAAAAAAGAACACTTATGTGAGAATGTTGTTTGTAGACTACAGCTCAGCATTCAACACCATAGTGCCCTCCAAGCTTTATGTGAAACTCTGGGCTCTGGGCTTAAACAGCTCGATGTGCAGCTGGATCCTGGACTTCCTGTCAAGCAGACGCCAGGTGGTTAGAATGGGCAGCAACATCTCCTCATCACTGACCCTCAACACTGGAGCCCCGCAGGGCTGTGTTCTCAGCCCACTCCTGTATTCTATAACACACAGCTCCAATGCCATCATTAAGTTTGCTGATGATACGACGGTGGTAGGTCTGATCACTGACAATGATGAAACAGCCTACAGAGAGGAGGTGCACACTCTGACACACTGGTGTCAGGAGCACAACCTCTCCCTCAACGTCAGTAAGACAAAGGAGCTTGTGGTGGACTTCAGGAGAAGAGAAAGAGAACACAGCCCCATCACCATCAATGGAGTACCAGTGGAGAGAGTCAGCAGCTTCAAGTTCCTGGGTGTCCACATCACTGAGGAACTCACATGGTCGGTCCACACTGAGGCTGTTGTGAAGAAGGCTCATCAGTGCCTCTTCTTCCTGAGACGGCTGAGGAAGTTTGGAATGAACCACCACATCCTCACGCGGTTCTACACCAGCACTGTAGAGAGCATCCTGACTGGCTGCATCTCCGCCTGGTACGGCAACAGCACCGCCCACAACCGCAAAGCCCTGTAAAGGGTGGTGCGAACTGCCAGACACATCATCAGAGGTGAGCTTACCTCCCTCCAGGACATATATACCAGGCGGTGTGTGAAAAAAGCTTGGAGGATCATCAGAGACTCCAGCCACCCGAGCCATGGGCTGTTCTCACTGCTACCATCAGGCAGGCGGTATCGCAGCATCAGGACCCGCACCAGCCGACTTCATGACAGCTTCTTCCCCCAAGCAATCAGACTTTTGGACTCTTGATGTCTCACGATCAATATACATCAGCACTGCACTTTATTACTCTTATTATCTCACACCGGACTGTCATAAATTATGTTCTCTCTTAACACACTGGCAACTTACTATCAACCGACAGCCTGAATGTCAATACAGTACAATACAACCTACTGTACATTTTATATTTACTATATATACTATTTTTATTGTATAATGTGTATTCTATATTGTGTGTATTGTATAATGTACATTGTATGTTATTATTTGTATATTGTGTTGTGTGTAATTATGTGTATATTAGATTTTAAATTGTGTTGTAAATCTGATGTTTATTGTAAATTGGTATATGTCTCATCACTGTCATGACTACTATGTTGCTCGGAACTGCACCCAAGAATTTCACACACTATTGCACTTGTGTATTGGTTGTGTGACAATAAAAGTGATTTGATTTTGATTTGATGACCGTCACGTTAGAGGGATAGTTCACCCAAAAATGAAAACTGTCTCATCATTTACTCACCCTCATGCCATCCCAAATGTGTATGACTTTTTCTTCTTGTGCTTGCAGAACACAAAGTTTTTAGAAGAATATCTCTGCTCTGTAGGTCCATACAATACAAAAGAATGGTGATCAGACCTTTGTAGCTCCAAAAATTACAAAGGAAACAAAAGTAATCCATATGACTCCAGTGTTTAAATCCATACCTTCAGAAGCAAAATAATAGGTGTGGGTGAGAAACAGAACAATATTTAAGTCATTTTTAAACTCTAAATCTCCACTTTAACATTCACTTTTATATCTGAAAGCCACATGTGGTGCTTGAATAGTTTTACTTTCACATCTGAAAGTGAAAGTTAAAGTGGATATTTAGCATAAAAAAATTGACTTGAATATTGTTCTGTTTCTCACCCACACCTACAGTGCGTTCAGAAAGTATTCAGACCCCTTCGTTTATTTTCCACATTTTGTTACATTGCAGCCTTATGATAAAATGCTTTAAATTATTTTATTTTTTTTCACATCAATCTACATTCCATACCCCATAATGACAAAGCAAAAACAAGATTTTTTAATAAATCTGCAAATATATTAAATAGAACAAACTGAAACATCACAGAAGTATTTAGACCCTTTGCTATGATACTTGAAATTTAGCTCAGGTGCATCCCATTTCTCTGGATCATCTTTGAGATGTTTCTACACTATGATTGGAGTCCACCTGTGGCAAATTCCATTGATTGGAGATGATTTGGAAAGGCACACACCTGTCTATATAAGGTCTCACAGTTGAAAATGCATATCATAGCAAAAACAAAACCATGAGGTCAAAGGAACTGCCTGCATACTTCAGAGACAGGATTGTGTCGAGGCACAGATCTGGGGAAGGCTAAACATTTTTTTGGCTGCATTGAAGGTGGCCTCCATAATTAAAAAAAGTGAAAGTGAGTCATGTTGAAAGTTCATTGAAAGTGGCCTCCATGATTCTTAAATGGAAGTTTGGAACAAACAGGACTCTTTCTAGAGCTGGCCGCCCAGCCAAACTGAGCAATCGGGGAGAAGTGCCTTGTTAAGAGAGGTGACCAAGAAACCGATGGTCACTCTGGTTAAGCTCCAGAGATCATGTGTGGAGATGGGAGAAACTTACAGAAGGACAACTATCACTGCAACACTCCACTGATCTGGGCTTTATGACAGAGTGGCCAGATGGAAACCTCTCCTCAGTGCAAGACACATGAAAGCCCGCTTGGAATTTGCAAAAAAAGCACCTAAAGGACTCTCAAACTGTGAGAAACAAGATTCTGTTCATCACCTGCACAATACCATCCCAACGGTGAAGCATGGTGGTGATAGCATCATGCTGCGGGGGTGTTTTTCAGTGACAGGGACTGGGGGACTGGTCAGGGTTGAAGGAAAGCAGTTTGCAGCAAAATACAGAGATATCCTTAATGAAAACCTGGTCCAGAGCGCTCAGGACCTCAGACTGGGCTGAAGGTTCACCTTCCAACAGGACAATGACCCTAAGCACACAGCCAAGACAATGCAAGAGTGGCTTAGGGACAACTCTGTGAATGTCCCCGAGTGGCCCAGCCAGAGCCCGGACATGAACCCAATCGAACATCTCTGGAGAGACCTGAAAATGGCTGTCCACCAATGGCCCCCATCAAACCTGACAGAGCTTGAGAGGATCTGCAGAGATGAATGGCAGAAAATCCCCAAATCCAGGTGTGCAAAGCTTGTCGCATCATAACCAAAAAGAATTGAGTAATCGCTGCCAAAAGGTGCTTCAACGTAGTACTGAGTTAAGGGTCTGAATACTTATGTCAATGTGATATTTCAGTTTTTCCTTTTTAATAAATTTGCAAATTTATAAAAAATCTGGTTTTTGCTTTGTCATTATGGGGTATGGAGTGTAGATTGAGGTGTAAAATAAATAATTTAAAGCCTTTTTAGCATGAGGCTGCAACATAACAAAATGTGAACAAATGAAATAGTTTCTGAATGTACTGTATTATTTTGCTTCTGTAAATATGAATTTTACCACTGGAGTCATATGGATTACTTTTATGTTTCCTTTGTGCTTTTTGGAGCTTCAAAAGGTCTGATCACCATTCACTTGCATTTTTAGGTCCAACTGAGCTGAGATATATTTGTATTTTTATTAAAAATGTGTTCTGCTGAAGAAAGAAAATCATACACATCTGGGATGGTATGAGGGTGAGTAAATGATGAGAACATTTTCATTTTTGGGTGAACTATCCCTTTATGGTCGAAATTTGCAAAGTTTTAATAAGGGGTTTGTGTTTGATATATTGCACTTTGACTTAAACTTGGTTTTTTTAGGGTGAATCTCACTAATATTGTCAAGAATTTAAGAAATACAACATACAATTGTAGTGTATTCACACCAACATAAAGGAAACGATAAATAAATAAACAATATACTGTAAATAGAAAAATATGTTTAGGATCATTAAAGTTTTTCCATTGTGACATTTTTTCATAATTAAACACATTCTCAGTAGACTACAGTCATGTGAAAAAAATAAATATTATTTTCATGACTAATGCAAAAAATAATAACACTGTTTAAATTGTAATGTACATTTGTGAAGTACAATTTGTTGCACTAAATTTAAACTGACGGTTTGTTGATTAAGTTAAAAATTAAATCACTGTTACAGTAATGAGAATGGGATTTTGTTTGCATTACAGTAAGCAAACTGCTTAATTTGTATGATAAATAATATCACAATTCAAACAATCAAAATGGTCCTAAAATACACTTAAGTTTCTTTATGCAAAATTGTGTTTATTATAATTGTATAATAATAATAAAAACATTATAGAGATTCACTCTTTAACATTATTAAACTTTCCATGTTTGTGAGATCAGCATCTCATTGTACAGCAGCAGTAATAAAAAGCAAAAATAAATAAACATGCTTGTGACGCAAACATATCACTGAGGCTAAACAAATTTTCTCTTTTGAGACTATGGCATGGGCTTATGTGACTGTGACCTTTCTGAGGGGTGTGTTCTGAGCAGATAAGAGACAGTACGGAAACACACATACGTCATGGAACTCCAGGCATGATGGGATGCCTAAAACAGAATTAGTAAATGACTGAATGTCCCACCCACCAGTAGTATAGTCTAAACCTAGTCTTTTATATTGTCCTTTTCTTTTTTTTTTAAACCAAAAAAAAACAAAAAACAAAATAGGTTTAAATTGTCTTTGTAAAAAAAAAAAAATTTTTTTTTTGGCTTATGGCAAATTTATAAAATATGCTAGATAAATTATCAAAACTGGACTCTAAGTCAAGACATTACAGGACATGTTGAGCAGTTCATGAGAACTGGTAAACAGTTCTTGGTTTTTCAAACTAGCATGGCAGCCTTATATTTCCAACATAACTGCAAGGAAAGTCGGTATGTTGCTATCGAATGTTCCAGTACCCTGACATCGGCCCCATTCTGCTAGGTTACTGACAAGCAGCAACATCTCCTTTCAGACATTTTCGCATCAGTTCAAGGGTGTTCACCTTCTCCTGTGGTGTCACCGATAGTGCACTGTGTCAGCAGCGTGGGTGACCCGAATTCTCATCCTCACATTTGAGAACACTAGTGCTCCATAAAGGGATATATCAGGACAGCAGCTGATATCTTAGAGTTAAATGACATCCAGCAAACTCTTGTTGACATAAGTAACTGTTTTCTATTAATAAAGTATTAGTGAGTCTAAGAAAGCAGACTTTTTTTCAGACCATTATGTGTCATTCAGGGCTCTATTTTTGTCATTGTGCGAAGCGCAACATCTTATAAAATTTTTGTGAGAGCACTTATTCTAAGCACAATTTCCGCGCCAGCGGAAAAGCGCATGGGGGGTGGGAGTGTTTGCACTATCTGTGGGTGTATGTGCGCAAACTGTGGGTGTATCGTATGTTAATGAAGTGGCGCAATGTGTAATTTGCTGTTTTCCTGAGAAATAGGTCAGTGCGCCAAGATGTTTCAAAGCACGTCTGTTTTCAGCGCAGTCTAAATTCAGTTCCTGCATTTGCAGTTTGGAGATTCCACCAGCAGGTGGTAATAAATTCATGTCCAAACTCTGAAAATATAGTGGAACATCATTCCAAAAAGTGGAACCCTGACAATCACGGTTGTAGCCGTTTTATGAAACAAAAATGTTACGCTATCTATAGGTCATGGTTTATTTTTCAATTATTATTATTACTATGTTTATATTTACAGTTTTATTTATGATCTAATTTGTATTAGTAATTTTTCTAATTTGTGTTAGTTAGATTTTTCAGTCACTGCAAAAGGGGCCGGTGGATGAATTGGAGAGGGAAAAATATTTGGATTTGGGGAGGTCGTTTTATAAAAAATTTTGACCACTGTTATTTTGATTATATTTTTGTTTTGTTTTAAGTGCAATTTGACTTTAGAAATATTACTTTTGGTTTAAGTTTTCCATGTTTAAATAAATTAATTACATTTTAAAAGCAAAAGAGTGAAGTGTGTGAAAAAACAAAACAAACAAAAAACATCTCTCGATCCGATACAAATCACTGTTAATACTAGCCATGTTTTGTGTGTCACTTGATCAATATGATTAATTATACTGAAATTCTCTATAGTTTTAACAAAGCCTAAATTCAAATGCAGAACCAAATTTTCCATGCGTATAAAAGGAGCGTGTGTCACTGTGATTGAAATATGCCTGACTTTCAACAAGGACACAGTTAATGCACAAAAGAATGTAAGCACATATTTCTATTCTTCTAATTCACTGCATACAGTCCATTTACAGTACCAACTTTTTATGAATGTGCTGTCTTTATATCGCTGGTGCTTGACAGAGAATGGACAATAATATAGGATGCAGACGGTTCAATAACTGGAGAAGAACCTCAGAATTAAATTGCACTTGACCCAGCCCATTAGGGCTTTTCGAGTGCAATTTTGCCAAACCCACTTGCGCCTAGATTTAAGGCCCAGGTATACTTTGTTTTTGCGTGTTCCTGATCGCTTCGCGCCTGGTCGACAGCATTGGCTTTGTGAGTATACTCTTCTGACTGCGATCGAATAAGAACGTTTTTGACGCATGCCCGCTACAACTTCTTTGTGATACTCTTTTTGTAGAGTCAATGGCTGGCGCATGCGCCGACAATGTGCACAGACGATGTCCGAGTCAGCGAGTCAAGAAAATGTGGCGGGCATTACGGTCAGGCCAGATTGGATTATTACTAAATTTATGCCATGCGTAAAGTATACGCATGACTTAAAGTATAGCGCTGTGCTTAACGTTAACACTCTTAAAGTAGGGCCCTTAATTTTACTGCGAACTACTTCAGAGGGTAAAAACTAAATTTGAGGTTAATTCAAGCGGTCAGCCAATTTGACCAATATTGGTCAGCCCAAATTTTTGATTTTTAAATTATCCACAGATTTTAGGGATGAAGACGGTTCACCGATTAACCGGCATTAACAATTTGTTCAACTAATAATATTGTTTAAAAATTAACCGAGAGGTTAATTCAAGAAATAACAGAGAAGTAATTTCCATAGGTTTATTTCGTAGGGCATGCTATGGACACACAAGGCCACTGTTAACACGTAAACCACTAGCTTCCTCTCAATCTGATAGACAAGGAAGAAAATATAAAGCGTGCAATGTGGTAAAATTTCGTCCGTGAAGACATGTTCTGCAAATTATAAACTAGGACTTTAAAGTTTAGTTGTAGCACGAGTACAATGCGGAACCATATGAAAAACAAACAAGCCTCGATAACTAAGAGCATACGTATATAGCTTCTGCTTTTGTTGTACGGGAGATGGGAGTGCGATGCATGGCGGGACTTCAGTGCCTTCGAAAGGGGTTTCAGTCTCGGCTTACCGTCAACCGGCAGCGAACCATACTGACAAGTTTGGCCACTTGTTTGATTCATTGCTTAACGGTTAACTGGTTAATAACCGGCTAATACTGGCAGATACTTGGTTAAAAGCAATTGCCAAAATTTTCTAGCATATATTCAATAAATGTTCTCATTTGCCCACTAAGTTTCAGAAGCCGCGATGGCACTGAGAATCACCTGCCATCATGTTACCACAATAATAGTGCAATAGTTGCCAGTGTGCAAAAAAAGTCAAATTTAAAGTGTACCCCGTCTCAGTAGATGAGCTCATGTTTAAAGGTTTTGTGAAAACTTTGATTAAATATAATGCTCAAAAGTAACATTTTTGCAATTTTATGTACTTGCCATTTATTATAATATAAAAATGTATTAAAAAAAACCTTGCTCCCTAGATATCTGTTAATCACTGTATTGGTCAATCACACTTGCCCAACCATTTTAGAGAAATATTGGCTTTTTAAAATGACATATTATCAGGTGCACCTCCTGCAAACAAATACAGATTATGACTGAGTTTGCACACTCCAATTCACATACTTTGTGTTTGATAATAGTATGAGAGATTGATATCAGTGCGTTCCAAATCCTAGTACATTTGAAAATAGTAATCAAAGATGCCCAAAAGAAACACCATTTCCAAAAGATTTTGGAAGTGTATTAATCAATGCATTTTGGGTAATTTTACCTACAACACCTTGTGCTATGAAAGAGGAGTTTGTGATGTTTCTCTATTGACTTTTTCAGAAGAAGAAAAATGGCAAGATATGCGAGGCCGAAGCTGCTACAGTACATATATGAACCAAAAAGAAATCATTAATTTCAAGGTAATTAATTTAGCTAGACACCAACACTCACATCTGTGGGGTCTGTCTTACTACATACAAATTTCCCATCACCAGTGAAGCGCATACATCTATTGTGTACTTTTAGTGGTGTATTGGTAAATAGCAGAACATGTGTTATGCAATCTCTAGTAAGACACAGATCATATCTGTGACTTATCTGATGAGGAAACTAACATGAGCTACAACACTCTGCCGCACACACATACAAACACACAGCGGTGAGCTGGCCTCTTATTAAAACAATTAGCTGCTAATGATGTAAAGAACAGTAATCTCATTTGGAGATGCAATGGAAACACAAGGAGGCACACAGAGCGACAGAGACACAGAGAGTGTTGTACATTAATAGTGGTGTTTGCTAAGCCAAGCATGACTAGTACTATTGCTCATACTTAGGGTCATGAATTTTTCAAAACTCTGAAGTATTAATCTTTAGTGTATAACTCTTCCCGCACTGCTTGTGATCTGGACACGAATGATAACTCAAATGGCTTGTTGAGGAGAGACGTGCTGTTACTTTTCTAAGTAGAGACTTAAAAAAGGACCCGAGCCATATCTTATTACATCTCTTGGGGGTGGGACAGTACGCAACGACCCGATAACCACCCATAACCCCCCAGCAACAACCTACAGTAGAAGCAACAAACTAAAAACAACTAAGAACACCTCAGCAACTGCACTGCAATGGCATTGCAACAACCCACCACACTTCTGAGTTCTGCATGGACAAGCATAGAGCTGGCCGGAATGACGATACAGAACATGGCAATGGTATAAAAAGTCAACCGGTAGAGTTGTGCATATACGGTGTATTTCACGATATGTAAATATCCTTGGGAGTGCGGCTAACACTGCACAGCAAACCCTTGGAGAACAAATTTGGTGAATTTTGACAGGCGAATTTGCATTAAGGCTCGAGTATACTTCGGTTGCCCGCGTTGCTGATCGCTCAGCGCACAGTACACGTGATGCAAATTTAGTCTTCAGCACAGTCCGCACGGCCTGACTATGCGCGGCCCAAATTTTCTCGCCTTGTCTGTGCGCAACATCAGCACATGCGCTGGCCATTGACTGTAAAGCAATTTTTTCATGGAAAAGTATGCAAAAAATTTTGCCACTCCCTTAAAGATATTAATGAAATAAGTGTCCTGAGATATCTCACCGGTCTCTGTAACAGCTGTAGACTTTGTAAACCGCAAACAAAAATGTGTCCATGTCAATATAGTGTTGTATCTTAAGCGGATCATTAAGGCTATGATTCATAATGTTTGTCAGTTGAGGGCGCTATTGTGCCTATGTTGAATTTGACAGCCACAGGAAAAAAAACAATGGTGCTCTTTTGCTCGGTCTAAAATTATCTTTGTAGGGCGGGGTTTTGGAATGAGGGGGTAATGGCTAATTCAATGGCTCAATCACGTGAAAGCTTTAGAAAGCTAAAATCGCATACAGCACTGTGACAAATCACAAACTCTCTTCTGGAGGAGGAAGTGGGAGCCGGGTGAACAATCCTAACGCAAGTCCTTTTATTTGCAACACTAACTGGATTTTCAGCCCAATAAATAAGCACACGGATTCACTTTTCAACAGTTACTTTAACGGTTTGCTTTTTAGCAGTCCCGTCAACACCGACACACATACAGCTCCGTGTCTCTCTCTCGCTCTCTCTCTCTCTCCCCTCTGGAGGTTTGGATTGCCCTTTTATCCCTCTCCAGCTCTCACGCCAACACAAAACAGCTGTTAGAGGTGATTTCTGACAGGTGTTAATCCTTACCGTTCTTCCTCTCCCAGCCTCTCTCCCCACAGACGTCGCTTGGCCACGCCCGCATCACCACAAGCATCATTAATTGTTTCCCAGTAGCCTATACCGGTGCTATAGTACTACCACAGTCTCTGATAATAAAGCAAGGCATAGTCTTGACACAGCCGCCAAAGACTTCCTCTGGGGGCTGTTTACTCTGAACACATCCATCTTTTTCTACGTAAGCATGTGCTAATCGGATGTCTTTGGCCATTGAGCCGTGTCTCACGTTATTTTCTTTTCTTTCCAGCATCTCATGCAGTAAACGATGCGTTCTGCATTCGTTGCACTGCATCTGTTTTAGCCCAAGACAGACACCATCAGTGCTTGGCACACATCTAAAACTCGAATGTTTATTTTAGCATTCAATTGTGCATTTTCTTAAATTCAAAGAATATTGGAATATTAATTTTAGTCAGAACTTGTCTGAGAACTTTTGTCATATTACCCATTATTTGTATTTATTTATTATCCTTTAATGTGATCCATTTTAGCTTTCTTTATCAATTACTCCATTTTCAATTATTTTGTCTTTTGATCCTTTCCTTCATTTACAACCTTGTTTTGTACCTTTTTGTTTAGCATAAAATTATTTGTATGCAGCTAATCAGCAAATGCAATCTGAGCAATTATTTGTCATGCCAATAAAGCAACTTAAAAAATGAGAGAGAGAGAGAGAGAGAGAGAGAGAGAGAGAGAGAGCGCGCTTGTGTTTCCCTCCATCACAGAAATGAGCTGATATCATGTGGCTCAAAATCCACTGGCATTAAGGAATGCAGGACTTCTGCTGAACAGAAAGAAATGACAAACAAACCGTGTCGCTCTGTTGCTACACCAACTGAGACATTCCTGAGAAACGATGGTGTGAAGAAAAACACACCAACACATGCTATAAAAAGAATGCATGCGTACAATCAAAGGCACTTAAATATGCGACACACATTTTGACTTGTTATTCTAATGTGTTAATCTGAGTGATGACATCATAATTTAAATTGAAAGACATCCACACCGTATGATGATGTCATGATCTTAAGCCATCTCCTGTGACTCACATATTCCAGAGGTTGATCTCTCTCTCTCTCTCTCTCTCTCTCTCTCACACACACACACACACACACACACACCTTCATCACATGCAGTAGTAACATACAGATTCTCTCATAAGAATGTGGTGAGCTGTCCATTAGATTTTCTACAATGTGATTCCTAACCAATGATTCATGATTCAAGGTTCACATATAAGACATTATGGTATGAAAACATTCTGATATGGAACACCCACTTTTCATGATCCAATCAATTCCTGAGGGATACAATTTAGCCCCGCTCTAACTGTTCTCTCATTGAATATCATGTTTCACTTGGAAACACGTCAAAAAATGGAAATACAAAGGGTTTGCGAATGTCATTTCAGGTTGACTTTAAAAATCAGACCTATAGCACAGTATATTAAGAATTTTAGTTACATGGTTAATTTTAGAAATAAGCACTATTTTTATCTGCAAGAGAGAGAGTACAGGAAAGAAATATGAAGAACTGAGAATCTGTACCGCAGATGTGACTGTAATGTCATTGAGTCTGTAATATCATGTCATAACTTGATGTTGAGAATGATTGAAGACATGTGGCTGCTGTATCACTGTGTTAGTGGGTCAGTGTATCAGTGACCTAATATAACATAAGTGAATGTGAACCCTTATCCAAAAATATGGTAACATGTTGTTGCACTTTTAACAGTGACATAATGAATCTAAAGAACCGGTTATATATGCTGTGTTTCCAGATCTCTTGATACCAAGCCAAGGTCATGTAGACCAAGAAAGATTTCAGCCACAACTGCCAGAAGAATTGTTTGGGATACAAAGAAAAACCCACAGGTAACCTCAGGAGAAATACAGGCTGCTCTGGAAAAAGACAGTGTGGTTGTTTCAAGGAGCACAATATGACGATACTTGAACAAAAATGAGCTGCATGGTCGAGTTGCCAGAAAAAAAGCCTTTACTGCGCCAAATGCCACAAAAAAGCCCGGTTACAATATGCCCGACAACACCTTGACACGCCTCACAGCTTCTGGCACACTGTAATTTGGAGTGACGAGACCAAAATAGAGCTTTATGGTCACAACCATAAGCGCTATGTTTGGAGAGGGGTCAACAAGGCCTATAGTGAAAAGAATACCATCCCCAATGTGAAGCATGGTGGTGGCTCACTGATGTTTTGGGGGTGTATGAGCTCTAAAGGCACGGGGAATCTAGTGAAAACTGATGGCATGTTGAATGCAGCATGTTATCAGAAAATACTGGCAGACAATTTGCATTCTTCTGTACGAAAGCTGCGCATGGGATGCTCTTGGACTTTCCAGCACGACAATTACCCTAGGCACAAGGCCAAGTTGACCCTCCAGTGGTTACAGCAGAAAAAGGTGAAGGTTCTGGAGTGGCCATCACAGTCTTCTGACCTTAATATCATCAAGATCTCAAACGTGCAGTTCATGCAAGACGACCCAAGACTTTGCATGACCTGGAGGCATTTTGCCAAGACAAATGAGCAGCTATACCACCTGCAAGAATTTGGGGCCTCATAGACAACTATTATGAAAGACTGGACTCTGTCATTGATGCTAAAGGGGGCAATACACAGTATTAAGAACTGTATGCAGACTTTTGAACAGGGGTCATTTTTTTTTCATTGTTGCCATGTTTTGTTTTATGATTGTGCCATTCATAAAACAACCTACAGTTGAATATGAATCCCATAAGAAATAAAAGAAATGTGTTTTGCCTGCTCACTCATGTTTTCTTTAAAAATGGTACATATATTACCAATTCTCCAAGGGTATGCAAACTTTTGAGCACAACTGTACTGTTATTAAACCTCCAATTAATGGGTTATCAGCTGTCTTTTCTTCAGCTTTCTATCTTGTTTCTGAACAGAGCAATTCTGTGATTTGTTGACTAAAAAAATGTTTCAGTTTTGGAGCCACTGGCTCCTAAGTAATTTTTTTAGTCTGGAATCCTGTTATGCCGACTCACTGACAAGAGGCATCTCCTGACATGTTTGCACCAGCTCCACTATGTTTACATTCCCCTGTGGTGCGACCGTAAGTATGTTGCGTTAGTAGCGTGGGGGTCCCGGGTTCGGATCCCACATTAATCAGTGACACATAATAAATAACGAGCGTGATTCGGAGGTTGGATTTTTCCATCCATATAGGGGTAGGCTAGTTTACCCAAAAAGGACAATTCTGTCATTATTTATCTTCCTGTGGAACACAAAATGAGATGTAAGGTAGAATGTTAGGCTCAGTCACCATTCACTTTGATTGCATCTTTTTTCCATACAATGAAAGTGAATAGTGACTGAGGCTAACATTCTGACTAACATCTCCATTTGTGTTCCACAGAAGAAAGTCATTTCGGTTAGAAACGACATGTAACCCATCTTTTTAATTACTGCAATTATCACAACCATCTGTAATTCAGAAACACACACTAACATATTAAATAATTTGGTAACTGAATGGCATGATTAAGGCGTCCACATGTCAGTGTTAAGCCTTTGTAATGAGCTTTGGTAATTCAGCATGTCAGTAGTTTTGTGGCTCAGGCATTGCCAACAACGTTGTTGTGACACCCTGCATGCGGCGGCTGTGATAAACTGTGCCAGTATTTCACCATTCCAGTAGGTCAGTGCTGCAGGGTTAACACTGACTTTGTCAGAGTTACACTGTTACCGCACCCGGCATGCATGGATTGAGTCAGCTGACTGAATGAATTGGCTTTGTTTAGATTCTATATTGGCATTTAGCACCGATAGTTTCATGACAATAATATTGATAACATGAAGACAAACTCTGGACAGGAACAAAGGCGTGAAAATAAACCCATGCACTGCATGACATAGGTTAAAATCTGGATCAAAGACAGAGACACAATGCCTCTTGTAAGGATGAAACTGTATGATATTTTCCCATCACAAAATATACCACAGTATTAAGGTGCATTGCTAATATTAGCAGTTTAATATTCAGTTATTTCAAGACTTATGGAATTGAATTTGGCAAAAACTAAAACAAAACAACTAATAATTGGCAATGATTACTGCCCATGTTAACAGTTCAGATACGTATCTGATTCAGTAATTGGTTTCTTTCGTAATTTAGTTTGATTCTAAACAATACCTACTCAAAAACAGATTATTAATTTGCAGTTTATTTATTGGTGGTTTTTTCCAGTATTATCTAGTATATTGGCAAAAATGCCAAATGTAAAGAACCCTACACAGTACACTCACCAAGCACTTTATTATACACCTGTACACCTACTTATTCATGTGATTATCTAATCAGCCAATTGTGTGGCAGCGTTAATTAATGTTCAAGTCAACCATCAGAATGGGGAAAAAATGTGATCTCAGTGATTTTGACCATGGCATGATTGTTGGAGCAAGATGGGCTGGTTTGTGTATTTCTGTAACTGCTGATCTCCTGGAATTTTCAAGCACAACAGTCTCTAGGGATGCACAGATACCACTTTTTCAGTTCCGATCCGATTCCGATATCGGAAATCTCAGTATCGGCCGATACCAGTGTTGTTTTTTTGCATAATCAGTTTAGAATATCTTTACATTATTGTGTGGAACTAATTGGGTGTGCTCTTTAATATGTAAAGAAACACAAACCTTTAAGTACACATTATTTCAAAATAAATGTATTGCTTATTAAGAAAAACTTTATTGTTAACTAGTATGCTGGATAATGTAGCAGCAAAATTAACAGTAATTCCAGTATAAGTCATCAGTAGAAAAGAAGCCATTTTTTTTGGGCAAAAATTTTTCAACTTGCATCTGAACTTTAAAGGATTCAGATATCTTTTTTGTTCAATTTAGTTGTAAGACATCAGTCCACTTTTCATTCACACAGTTATTTTCTGGAACCTATTTCAACTTATTATTATCATTTGTAAACAAATGATAATAATAATAATAATAATAATAATAATATATTATAATAGTAATATATCTCAATCGTGCACCTTTAACTTTTAAACCCTCACGCTTTTATTTTGACGTTCTGAACTCTCCAGGAAGTCCTGTATGTGTCTGTTTGTAGGCAAGCTCACAGTAGTTTAATTCGCTTCTTATTCAAATTCTGGTTAAAAATAAATAAATAAATATAAAAAAAAGCACCTCCAGTGCCATTCTAAATGCATATGAACCGAACTTTTGAGCATCTACATCTGAGATGTTGTTCATGAGTAGTGTTCAAATATTGCGCACCGCTGTGAAGGCTAAAAATAGCCGCGTGTAAACAGAGCAGCGCCATTCACTGACGCGCTGCACGTGCATTTTATATATTTACTTATTAAACACAGCCTTTTGTGATTCACAGAGCTATTGCACATCTTCAAGTGGCTTTGAATAAAATGCACAAGTCATATGAACTGCTTTAATGGTGTTTTTATGGTTCTTTTATGTCATTTTTTTTTTTAGCTTGAGAGTAACGAACATGACTAACACACAGTATCGGATTTGGATCGGGCTCCTCGGACTGATACCCGATCCATTTAAAAACGTCAGTATCGGAGCCGATACCGATCCAGGTACCGGATTGGTGCATCCCTAACAGTCTCTAGAGTTTACTCAAAATGGTGCCACAGTGTTCCCCATTAATTACCTAGACACAGTCTAATTGTTTCATAATGAACCAAAAATATTTTTACACTTCTCATAATAACATCTAATGTTGAGTTTTGCACCGTTGCTTCGGCAAAGCATCTCTCACTCTCACTTATTACTGACTGTTTACTAGTCTTAAATAATTACCTAAGAACTTGAAACCATTCTTCCATAATTAACATATTAGTTAGTGTTATTATTTGTTGTGGTATTAAAGCTGGTATTGAGAATCATCAAATTTCACTACATACTACTGACATTTTGGTATTGGTATAATGTATAGCCTTTATTGTACATGGTAGATCTTGCTGCAATAACATTATAAAAAAGTAGATCTCATTCCATAGAAGTGTGAAAACCCCTGCTGTAAATGATGGCGATGGAGGCTTTTCTTCATTTGACTACCATACGTAACATAATATAATTATCATATGACAATAGCCTCCTCCCCTACCCAGTGCAGTTTACATTTCTGTCGCAGAAAATTTAGTTGATTGCATAGGTACACTATTAGGCTGGGCATCGTTCATAATTTTTGAAAAATATACAACATAAACTTTGACTTGTTACTTGAGCTTGTAACTTAAATGTCCTTTTTTTCTCTCCGGACAAGTAACTTTTTTACTCGGACAAGTGAATGACCAATTCTAGCCTCTTTATTTTGCTCTCAAAGTGCACCAGATTGATGCATTTAACTTCAAATATTTACAAAATATTCTTACAGGGGACCATGCCCCTGGACCCAGAGGGTCTGAGATCCACTCACCACAGTCTCACAAAATCCTGTGGAAAACACTGGAGCCATAAACAAAAAACATCCAGTGAGCTCCAGTTCTGCAGAAACACTTTGTTGATGAGAGAGGTCAACGGAGAATGGCCAGTCTGGTTCGAGCTGACAGAAAGTCTACAGTAACAGAGATAACCACTCTATACAATTGTTGAGCATGAAAATCCTAGGAGATCAGCAGTTACAGATATACTCAAACCAGCCCTTCTGACACCAACAATAATGCCTCGGTCGAAAGTAAAAAATGTTCCCCATTCTAATGGTTGATGTGAACATTAACTGAAGCTCCAGACCCATATCTGCATGACTTTATGCAATGCACTGCTGCCACACGATTGGCTGATTAGATAATCGTATGAATAAGTAGGTGTACATGTGTTCCTAATAAAGTGCTTGGAGAGTGTAGTTCTTGATAAGAAGCTGAGATCTTTGCTGAACCTAAACTTCTGCAAAGAACAACCAAAGAGCGTTTATTTTTAATAGTGTGTCAAAGTATCTAGCTGACTCTGAAAAAGAAAGGATAATCTCCAACTCGAGAAAGGAAAAAAGCTAAATGGGTAAGTCCTTTTTAATCAGCTCTGTCATGAGCAGATGGGATCCTACTTATGGATGCCGGCACCTCAGGGCTAATATCTGAACTGCAGAGGTAACAACACACTCATAATCAA
This sequence comes from Myxocyprinus asiaticus, assembly GCF_019703515.2. Lineage (NCBI taxonomy): Eukaryota > Metazoa > Chordata > Actinopteri > Cypriniformes > Catostomidae > Myxocyprinus > Myxocyprinus asiaticus. The sequence goes on from NC_059344.1 coordinate 6,797,571, forward strand.
GACAAAGTCATGGGAATTTCCCTCACCTCCTGAACGCTTTCAAGAGATTAAAGAATGGAAAAGAAAGTGATCTCCTTTCACTTCACGCCACCCAAGGAATCCAGTACCCAGAATGCAACTGTTGAAAATTCCCTTATACTTTCAGTAAAGGCTAGACAGATCTTGAATAGTCCTAGTGTGAACAATCAAAAATTCCCAATTTAACTTGCTGAAAAAAAGTCGTAGACATAGCCATTTACTGCACATATTATGAAGCAATAAGCCTTGAGAGGTTGTGTGCTACAGTGATTTTACCAAAAGAAGAAGAGGCTTACTGTTTTTAAAAAAACAAGACAATGTGCACTATTCATTGGTGAGGCCATCAGATTTTGAAACGGACAGAACGGGCTGATAATACTACTGCTGATCGGCCAAGCAGGCTTGATTATCTCAAAATGGCCAAATATTCTGACTTATCAGTCTGGGAAATTATATATCGGTCTACCGCCAGCAAGATCTGTAGACTTTATGCATTCGTTTAGAATTAAACTGATGTGCAGTCGCAGTCGCAGCTGTGCATATTACAATTAGACCAATATATTGGTTTTACCGATTAATCAGTGCCAATAATTGATTTTTGGAACTATCGGTTATCGCCAATAATCTATACAGATAGTTGCCTAAAGTTTTTTTTCCTCCATAGTTCCTCTGTGGCCGTCGCTAGAGAACTCAACTGTTAGAACGATCGTGGCCTCTAGAGGTGAAATAAAACAATCATGTGGGTATTTGCTGTATCGAAATCTTGTATCATTGACATTATTCTTATTCATCCATATTTTTATCCTCATTTCAATGCATATTTTGTTATTTTTAATAAGATAATCAAGTGTTTTAAAATGAAACAAGGGCATGCAAAGAAAAATGTTTAGAAGCATGCCCCGTCACAGCATCGTGTCTCCAACTTCATATCTGTTGTGAATAATAGTAAATCTTCATTCTAATTAAACCTCATCTGGTAAAAAAAAATACATACACAAAGCCCTACATCTGGTAAACATATTGAGGCGATAAAAAGCTTAGTTAGCTAAATACTTGATATTAGTGCGTTGTAACAGAGCAAAGTCTCTTTCATTTCAAAATAAGTGTCCTGTGTGTGTTTTTGGTTTGTTTATATTTAAGTCCCATGTTATGCACCAAATATTCATTTTTATTTAGTAGATTTTTATTTTATATTTTTTGCGTGTTATTATTATGATTTTGGTTGAACACTAAACTACATCTGTGATTTTATTCATTTTGGATTCTTGTAGCCTCTGTGCCGGTCATAGTAAGGAAAGTTTTTAAAGGAATGCTCCGGTTTAATACAAGTTAAAGGGATAGTTCACCCTCTCATCATTTACTCACCCTTATGCCATCCCAGATGTGTATGACCTTCTTTCATCTGCTGAACTCTTTTGTTCTACAAGATTTGAAGAAGAATGTTTCAGCACTTTTAGTCCATACAATGCAAGTGATAGGGTGCCAAAATTTTGAAGCTCCAAAATGCATAAAAGTAATCCATACAATTCCAGTGGTTAAATCCATATCTTCAGAAGCGATATGATAGGTGTGGGTGAGAAACAGATCACTTTTACATTCTTCTTCTTGTGAAGGCAAAAAATTTGTTAAATATTTATCTGTTTCTCACCCACACCTATCATTACATTTCTGAAAATATGGATTAAAACACGAGTCGTATGGATTACTTTTATGATGCCTTTATGTGCTTTTTGTAGTGTAAACATTTTGGCACCCATTCACTTACATTGTATGGACCTACAGAGCAGAAATATTCTTTTAAAAAACATAATTTGTGCTCTGCAGAAGAAATAAAGTCATACACATCTGGGATGGCATGAGGGTGAGTAAATGATGAGAATTGTTTTATTTTTGGGTGAAATATTACTTTAAACTCAATCGACAGAATTTGTGGCATAATGTTGATTACCACAAAAATTTATTTCGACTTGCCCCTCCTTTTCTTTAAAAAAAGCAAATCGAGGTTACATTGAGGCACTTACAATTAAAGTGAATATGGCCAATTTGTGGAGGGTTTAAAAGCAGAAAAATGAAGCTTATAATTTTACAAAAGCACTTACATTAATTCTTCTGTTAAAACTAATGTATTATTTGAGCTGTAAAGTTGTTTAAATCATAATTTTTACAGTCTTTTTAGGGTTTGTTGACATTACATCGTCATGGCAACGAAGATGTAAAACTGGCTATAACTTTACACAGAAAAGGTTAGTAAGTTATTTTATCACACTGAAATCATTTTAACATGCATACTGTTTGTCTTGTGCTAAACTTATGAAACAGCAAGTATTTTAACATCCAAAAATTACCCCATTCACTTCCATTGCAAGCGCCTTACTGTATCCAAGATTTTAGCTTTTTTTTTCTAAATAAAATCGAAATAAACATTTGTTCTAATCAATATTATACTAAAATGCTGTCGATTGAGCTTAACTTGTACTGAACCCGGAATATTCCTTTAACATTCTATAAAACTGATTAACCGGTTATCAGCCTTTTCCCCCACCTTAGTTATCGGTATCAGTATAATCCACTCTCGGTCGACCTCTAATGCATATAATAGGCCTATTTTAAAACACTTTTGAATCCTCATGCAATCATATTTCAGAGTTGGAACTACTTGTTTAATGAAATCTCCTTGACAGTCAGCTTTGATTTACAGTATTTTCCATTTGCACAGCCATAAACCAAAATCAATAGATGTTCTTTACCGTTAAAGCCCTGATCAGTTCAATGGCAATCATTTTTTACTCCTGAATTCAGGCATTGCATCAGTTTCATTGTTTGGCCTTGTAGATACAGAGGTGAATTAAATATATTAGCACTGACCTAAGAACAGGTAGTTTTAGAGTGGATTGCCAAGAAGCCTGGATGTATTGATTGGGTGCCAGATGGTTTTGCTTTTCTCACTCAGAATCTTACCATCTTGCTGCAGTAGCAATTACCTTTTCACCACCACCTATTTATCTCCCCCCATTTCACATTTTCAGAGTGTCTCTTTGTGTCTCTCTTCATCCACGTCTCTCAGACCATCGGCTTCATTCTTTCTCTTTTATGCACCGCAATCAAATCAGGCGAGCAGAGTGTGACTACAGCCACACTCTGAAATTGGTTGCAGCACAAACAAAAGGAAGTGACATTGTCAGACTACACAGGGAAACGGATGCAGATGAACAAGAAACAAGCAGTGTCTCTGTACCAAACACCGCATTAAAAGTGTCACATTCAAAGAATCCAAGCCACAGTACCTTAGAGAATGAAAGGTAAACTTGCTGAAAATGCATGTTTACAATAGGGATGTGCAAAACCATATAATTTCATAATCAACAAGTCAGTGTATTGTCTAAGCAGCTAGTTGGTGAGATTTTAAGCTAAGAGAATGCAGGCATCTCAAGATGCATTTTTAAATTATTTCTGACATGACATGCGGTCTTAAGTTTTTACTGTCATAGTGCAACAGCATGAGACAGCACTGCAATCCGTCTGTGTACATAAACCAACATGTAAAAAAAAAATAGCTGAATTATGAGCGCTGCTGCTGAAATTTTACATAGTTCATTAATATTCTTGACACAACATAATGCTTGCTTGGTCTGTTCGGATAGGGTCACGGACAGAAGGGAGAGTTACAAGTTACAAGTCTTTTTGTGGTTTGACAGCATGAATGAAAACCTATATGGGATGGGATGATACGGTTATCTCACGATTCGGTTCGATATATGAGGTTTCGATTCGATATTATCTTGATTCGATATGATAGCACTTAAATGACAACGTATGGCAGAATACTGTGTTTATTTTTTTGAAAAATAATTGCGCAAAAGGCACATAATTTCTCATCAAAATAAAGTTCTTTAATACACAATTTAAATAATAAGATTTTCTCATATACCTTTCACTATAAGAAAAGATCACAAACAAATAAGCCCTCAAAAAAAGTGGACTACATTTAGGCTGATCAGGTGCAGAACAAGCAATAGAATTGAACAGAACCTGTCCTGAAAAAGTATGTGAAAGTTTATATTATATATATATACACTATATTGCCAAAAGTATTCGCTCACCCATCCAAATAATTGAATTCAGGTGTTCCAATCACTTCCATGGCCACATGTGTATAAAATGAAGCACCTAGGCATGCAGACTGCTTCTACAAACATATGTGAAAGAATGGGCCGCTCTCAGGAGCTCAGTGAATTCCAGCATGGTATTGTGATAGGATGCCGCCTGTGCAAACAGTCAACTGTCAGTGGTATTATAACAAAGTGGAAGCGATTGGGAATGACAGCAACTCAGCCACGAAGTGGTAGGCCACGTAAAATGACAGAGCGGGGTCAGCGGATGCTGAGGATCATAGTGCGCAGAGGTCGCCAACTTTCTGCAGAGTCAATCGCTACAGACCTCCAAAGTTCATGTGGCCTTCAGATTAGCTCAAGACAGTGCGTAGAGAGCTTCATGGACTGGGTTTCCATGGCCGAGCAGCTGCATGGTGGTGTAAAGCACGCCGCCACTGAACTCTAGAGCAGTGGAGACGCGTTCTCTGGAGTGACGAATCACGCTTCTCCATCTGGCAATCTGATGGACGAGTCTGGGTTTGGCGGTTGCCAGGAGAACGGTACTTGTCTGACTGCATTGTGCCAACTGTGAAATTTGGTGGAGGGGGGATTATGGTGTGGGGTTGTTTTTCAGGAGCTGGGCTTGGCCCCTTAGTTCCAGTGAAAGAAACTCTGAATGCTTCAGCATACCAAGAGATTTTGGACAATTCCATGCCCCCAACTTTGTGGGAACAGTTTGGGGATGGCCCCTTCCTGTTCCAACATGACTGCGCACCAGTGCACAAAGCAAGGTCCATAAAGACATGGATGAGCGAGTTTGGTGTGGAAGAACTTGACTGGCCTGCACAGAGTCCTGACCTCAACCCGATAGAGCACCTTTGGGATGAATTAGAGCGAAGACTGCGAGCCAGGTCTTCTCGTCCAACATCAGTGTCTGACCTCACAAATGCGCTTCTGGAAGAATGGTCAAAAATTCCCATAAACACACTCCTAAACCTTGTGGAAAGCCTTCCCAGAAGAGTTGAAGCTGTTATAGCTGCAAAGGGTGGGCCGACATCATATTAAACCCTATGGATTAAGAATGGGATGTCACTTAAAGTTCATATGCGTCTAAAGGCAGATGAGCGAATACTTTTGGCAATATAGTGTGTATATATATATATATATATATATATATATATATATATATATATATATATATATATATAAAAAATATCTGTTTGTCTTATTATAAATCACATTTTAACTTTTTAATATATAAAAATTCTACTTTCTATCAAATAATATTATTTCTTGAAATTGTATATACAATAATTATACAAGCTGTCAATGTTTGAAATAATGTGTTGCACCAACAAGGATTAAATTAAGCAGAGTTTAGAGCTAATCCAAGGTTTGTTGATCCAAGTTTTATTTTAATTTGTGTTGTGTTGCACCACTTAATTTTAAATACGGTTTAACAAATCAGAGATTAAACTTTTAACCCATGATTAAAACGCTCATCTGCGATTCATTTTGTCCGCCATGATGGATTCTGAATTTAGCAGCTGTATATCATTAGTACACTGGGCCGATCAAGGAGGTTAAGGAAATTTCACAGCAGCGTGTACAATGTCACAAGTTTTAAAATATGGCATCATAATTTAAGAAAAAAGGACCACATGGGTCTCGGATCGACCGCCTCCCCTCGTCAGCGCCATTATTGTGGCCAGAAATTAACAGCCCATGCTGCCTGCTGAAATGAGTATAAGAGAGGAGGGGAGTAATAACGATGTCGCTTGTAACCACTCTCGTTAAATTCTGAAATTACGCACTACTCTCGCCTCTCGAGAGACCCATCTCTGTCCGGTATCTCTGCATGTAAAGGATGGGGAAGCGGGTAATCACACCGCCACTGAGACGAACCGCCGCACTCACACACTGAATTTGAAAGCACACATTACGGCCAACTGCCCAACATTTCGGACAATAATAAACATAAATATTATGATAAACGTCTCTCAGAAGGCAGACTGCACATCCACTGTTCATTTACCTAGTCATTCATGTTTCATTGTAGGTCCATTTTTTATTTAAACCACCTCAGCTGCAAGTTTAAAGTTAATCCCTAACTGAGATTTAAATAAGAGTTTAAAGTATTGGAGCAACAGGATCAAATTTCATTCAGATTTACTGTCAAATTTAAATCAGGATCAAATCGATGGTTAAAATGTAACCCAGATTATTTTTAAACAATGTTTAAAGCTTGGTGCAACAAAATTATCAGATAAACCTTGATTTAATCTAAATTTAAGATTAATCCTAGTTGGTGCAACCCACCCTAAGAGTTTAACGCGCATCTCATGGACTTGCACAGGTGTTGCGGTTCATTCATTAATGAAAGAAAAGTCTCATTTTTTTAGCGCATCCGTGCTATTTGTGATTAAAATTCAAATTTCTTTTTACTTTTTTTTATCTGACTGTAAAGAACAGATAGGATATTAAAAGACACATTATTCAACGAAAGTGGAGTGCGGGATCTCATTTTTGATGGACACACATTACACTGAAGAAATGGTTAATCTCAAGCACTTTTCAACAAAACAAGGTGATTATCAAGGTATTCCAGTACTTACATTTTCAAGAGCTAAATTCAAGCACTTCTAGGACCTTGTGCGAACCCTGTAAACAGTGTAGGAAAAAATCTCAGTAGTAGTAAAACAGAGTGATTTCACTTTCGTTCATTCTTGAAGAAGTGCAAAAAAATATTTAACTTTTGAATGTACGGTTACTAGATTCACAGTTTTGGACAGCCACCTGCAACGCATCTGCGCATCCGGTGTGCGATACCAGTGCCTTGTCCTACCTGCGATGTGATGCAGTGCTTCTTGTCCGGTGTGTGACCAGCTTAACACTGTGGCATTATCACTACATTCCTCAGTTTGATTGGGCAGCCCATCCAGCCTGACACAGTAATATTGGTCCGACCAATGGTGAGAGTAGGCATGTGACGGTATTCGGTTATACGGTATATCACGGTAATTAACATGCACGATATTGTTATCGTGGGCACTTCAAAATACCGTAAATAATTCTAGATAACCTTTTAGCCAGATTGTTTAGATTTTTCTGACTGCACAGCAGTTTACGGTCCATCAACGAATCAAGATTCACAACACTGTGTTTACGTGGCACAAATGATACATGTGCACTCTGATGTAAACAAGCCAGCGTGGACTAGAAGCATGGCTGGAGGAGGACCGCAGCCGACCCTTTATCCGTATTCTAAAAGGATTAAGTCGGAAGTGTGGAAATATTTTGGGTTCCATAAAAATGCAGAGGGATTGTTGGTTGGAGACGGTTTCCCTTTGTGTAAAATATGTGGCAGAAAAGTGGCAGCAAAACACGGGAACACCACCAACATGTTTCTCACATCTGCGGGACAATCATCCCATGCAAATCAGATAAAAATCGAGATAAAAGTAAGTTTTGCTCGCTTTTCCAAACTGTTTTTGAAAACTGAGAGACAACACTTTAAGAGACACCTAGCTAAGACTACATCTACATTAATCTGGATACATTTGAAAATGGCATTTTCGTTTTTTGAAACGCTCTCCTTCAACACTGCCGTTTTCATGCATTTTCCACAAGTTCGCCGTCCACACTGAAACATATGAAAATGCTTAAATCCCCTTACTGTGCATGCGAAAAATCGCCGTTGCGTGTATGGTCTGATATGTAATTGTTCTCATGTTCCGTCGCCGGACACCAATTCCGAGTAAACTTCCCCTTGTCTTTGAAAGAATGCAATGTGAATGTTGTACAACGTAACATTTATCTTTAACAACACTTTCAAAGTGAATATCAGGCACAACAGCGCTACTATAACACAGGGTGCCATCTTGATTGTTTTGGTTGAATGGATCACAAGACTGCGTCACATGACAAGAAATACGTCATCGTTTTCAGATATCTCTGATTTCCCAGTCCACACTACAATGCGAAGACGGCGTTTTCAAATTCATCCCCTTGGGAGAGCGTTGTTAAAAAGCTGACAAAAAAAACGCTGTCTCAGTGCGGACAGAAGGCCAAAACGTAGAGAAAAAGATGCATATTATTGTGGACGTGGCCTAAGTGACAATAAAGACGACTAAGAAAGTGAACTGTTGTTGCTACTTGCAGATAATGTGTAGCTTGCTTTCAAGTGCCCGAAGAGTAGTTCTCCACTAGCTACACAGTAACCTTTGCATCTTGTAGTAACAACTAGAGTTGTAATCAGCTAACACTAAGTCCTGTAATTTAGGGCAGTCAATTGAGCAGAGAAACTAAATTCAAATTTTTACCTTAAATATTTTCAAAATTCGAATAATGTTCGAATTTTAAAGTCAGCTGATTTTTAAATTGACGTTGTTTCCTTAGTCCACTAGAGGGCGCATTAAATACATAAACCATACAGCACCATTAAATTATTGCAAAGAACATTCCTGGTTGTTAAAAAAAAAAAAGGCAGTCCACATGGTTACACATGCACTGATGCCACAGTATACTACTCCAGACTCAAGCTATAATAACAGTGAAATAGCACATTGCTTTTTTATTAATTACAGTTGTATGAAGTATAGAAATATTCACAGATAGCATTGGTATTCGGCTGAACTCGGTGGTGTAGCGGTTCAATCAGATGGAACACAACAGAATGGAACCAAACACGAGGATCTCGAGACACACATTTCCAAGTTGAACTCCTTTCCTGACAAAGCATTTAAAAACTCTTATTTGCTTAATCTGAGAAACACTTATAAGAGAGCAAGATGCAACGACCAAAGACCTCCACCACCTGTAAGCGGCTGTTCACACCAAACGCTTTTGCAACCATCTATTTGTTTTTCTTTGTAAACGCACGCTAGACAAACGTCTTTGTTTTTGTTTATTCAGCGTCTAATAAACTATTCCATTTTAGATGCTGCATCTAATTAAAAAGAACTTGAAAAAGCATCTTGAAACACCTGCTTTCTGTTAAACTGCATTTGTTGTACTGTGTCTAGCCTTTTTCAGCACAAGAATGCGATCGATCTGAAGTCTTCATCAGTTCTTGACACACATCCAAAATTCAAATGCAGTTTTAGAATTCGAATGTGCATATTTTTCTTAAATTTGACGAATATTCAAATTTTAATTTAACAGCCCTAATGTAATTAATAATGGCAATGTGGCACAAAAATTATGATTTCAATATTAAGTTCAAGTTGGAACACAACGCAATCATATGTTGCCATACAGTGTGTGTGAACTTAAATTTGTAGCTAGCGCCTAGCTATATATTAGCAACTGGTTTGCTATCCTGATAAACATCCTTACTTGTTGTAGCCGGCTTGATAAAATTAGACTAGCCTTACTTTAACATTAGCCTAAGCAAGACAAGATCTGCACTGATCTGTAATGATCAGTGGCCCATGGCATAATGACCATTTAAATATTAAGACATCAACTAAATGTTATATTTGTATATGGTGTTGATTGTAGTTTTTTAAACGTTCAGGGTTCTGGTTCTTTGTTTTATGTTCATTTAAAGGCCAATTTGGTATTGAAAAATGTCACTTGTTATTAAGAGAACAACAATAAATTTAGTTTATTGTTCAACCCATTTTTGTAATGTAATTCAATACCGTGATAACACCGTTTACCATGATAAAAGCTTCAGCAATTATTGACATGAAAATTTGATACCATTACATGCCTAGCTGTGACAGAAAGATCTGTTTGTACAACCAATTGAAGAAGGGGAGAGTTTTATGATCAATTTCATGAATATTGCAATGACTTTAATGTTTTATTGGCCATTTAGTTTCATAAAGAGCATATCAGTACACTAATTTCACGATCCTTCAGGGCTGCACAATTAATCAAAATGGCAAGTTGGTCATATGTGATTATTAATCCACAAAATGCTGCAATTTAAAGAGAGATATACATGGTATGTGTGTGATTCGGAACAAACCGGTGAAGCACTGAACTTTGTACAAGCGCATCGCGTCGCTCTCTGATCAGTTCACGTGCATTGTGAAAACAAAGTAACGCAGGTCCAAGCATCCGCGCAATTCCAAACATTAGTAACCACTACAAGTTATTACACAAATTTACAGAAATAACAAAAAAGGAGGAAATTACAGCATTTCAGGAAACCTGAAACATTGTCAAATACACATTGCCTTTTCTGTGTCAAAATAAAAGCTCCTTGTGAAGGTGAAGTAAACAGGACAGAAATATATTACTTTTGTATAAAGCAAATCTATTCAAAGAAATTTAATCAATGCACTCTACTATTTCAGGGTACGTAGATCCTTAAACAGTCTAAAAACAAAATGATACGCACTCCTTTTTCTCAATTTCTTCACATTTTATTTGACATCTCACAGAACAGGAGAACACAGACGTTTCAGTCTCACGGCCTTCCTCAGTGTCTGTGTCTTTAACAGCAATCTTATAGTCAGAATAATAATAATTCAGCATTATATTATAATAATCAACCTGACGTTCCCCACAGTAATGAATTAGTATTATGCAATGTTCAACTGGGTTTCAAAAAGAAGTCAGTGAAGTAGCTTTACACACATTGTTCATTAACAAAAAATGTATTAGTAAAATCATATGAAGGTAAATAATGTGCTTTATTAAGCTACTATGAATCACTGTATGTGAAATATAAAAATGCATATCAATGAATTTGAATTTCACTCTCCCATTTTTTTATTTTGTGAAAAACAAATTCTTTTTGAATAGATTTTCATTTAATGTCTTTAAAATATAATGGCTACAATGGCTTTTTGGATGAATTTATGGTTCCTCTGATGATAAAAAAAACAAACACTTTTGAGCCATTTCAGTGCACACTGCAAAAAATGATTTTCAAGACAATTATTTTTGTCTTGCTTTCCTGTAAAATTATCTAAACATTCTTAAAACATGATTTATTGTCAAGCAAAATGGGATAAGCTACTAAGTCATGTTTTAAGATAAATCTGACAAAATTTGTGAACTTTAGACTTAAAACAAGAAAAAAAAAAAAAATCTGCCAATGGGGTAAGCAAAATAAACTTAATTCAAAGGGAAAACAAGTTTATTTTGCTTACCCCATTGGCAGATTATTTTTTTCATGTCTTAAGTTCACTAAATTTGATTAGATTTCTCTCAAAACAAGACTTAAAATCTTATGCCAGTTTGCTTGTAAAGTAAATAAATCACATTTTAAGAATGTTTAGATGTTTTTACAGGAAAACGACAAAAATAGTCTTGAAAATCATTTTTTGCAGTGTAAATACATAATTATCGAGATATACACTGGCAGGCAAAGGTTTTGAATTATGTACAGATTTTTGCTGTTTCAGAAGAAAATTTTTATTTAATTCACCAAAGTGGCATTCAATTGATCACAAAGTATAGTCAGGACATTACTGATGTAAAAAACATCACCATCTCTATTTGAAAAAAGTCATTTTTTATCAAATCTAAACAGGCCACATTTCTAGCAGCCATCACTCCAACACCTTATCCTTGAGTAATCATGCTAAATTGCTAATTTGGAACTTGAAAATCACTTGCCATTATATCAAACACTGCTGGAAACTATTTGTTTCATTAAATGAAGCTTAACATTGTCTTTGTGTTTGTTTTTGAGTTACCACAGTATGCAATAGACTGGCATGTCTTTAGGTCAATATTAGGTAAAACATGCCAAAAAAGAAACAGCTTTCTCTAGAAACTCGTCAGTCAATCATTCCTTTGAAGATTTCATACAAAGGTGTACAATCTACACCAGCTCTCTGTTCCCACATCTATCTGTCAGTGGATCACCAGCTTTCTGACGGACAGGAAGCAGCTTGTGAGACAGGGGAAATTCACTTCCAGCACCTGTAAAATCAGCACTGGTGCCCCCCAGGGATGTGTGCTCTCCCCACTACACTTCTCCCTCAACACCAACGACTGCATCGCCAAGGACCCCTCTGTCAAGCTCCTGAAGTTTGCAGACGACACCACTGTCATCGGCCTCATCCGAGATGACGATGAGTCTGCATACAGAAGGGAGGTTAAACAGCTGGCTGTCTGGTGCAGTCAAAACAACCTTGAGCTGAACATGCTCAAAACAGTGGAGATGATAGTGACTTTAGAAGGAACACTCCAACACTGACCCCCCTCACCATTCTAAACAGCACAGTGGCAGCAGTGGAGTCATTCAGGTTCCTGGGCACTACCATCTCACAGGACCTAAAGTGGAAGACCCATATTGACTCCACTGTGAAAAAGGCCCAGCAGAGGTTGTACTTCCTCCATCAGTTGAGGAAGTTCAACCTGCCACAGTTGCTGCTGATGATACAGTTCTACTCAGCAGTCATTGAGTCTGTCCTCTGCACTTCAACAACTGTCTGGTTTGGTTCAGCTATGAAATCAGATATCAGAAGACTACAAAAGACTGCTGAGAGGATTATTGGTTGCCCCCTGCCCTCCCTTCAAGAACTATACACTTCCAGAGTGAGGAAAAAGGCAGGAAAAATCACTCTGGACCCCACTCACCCTGCCCACTACCTTTTTATACTGTTGTCTTCTGGCCGGCGCTTCAGAGCTCTGAGCACCAGAACCGTCAGGCACAGACACAGTTTTTTTCCCCTCAGGATATCCATCTCATGAACAGTTAAAATTGCCCCATTGAGCAATAATTATGTGCAATACACAGTTTAGTCTTTTTATATTTATCCAACACATCCAACCTCTTCTGCCATTACATTCCCATGTGTGTGTGTATATATATGTATGCATATATGTATATGTGTATTATATATATATGTGTCTTATTGTGTATTATATATACATTATTTTCTATCCAATTTTTATTTATTTATTATTATTATTTTTTTTATTATTATCTGTCTTGTTGCTGTTTTGTATTGTTGTGAACAGGAAGCTCCTGTCACCAAGACAAATTCCTTGTATGTGTAAGCATACTTGGCAATAAAGCTGATTCTGACTACAGTCTTCAAAGACAAAGGACAACTGGCTCTAACAAGGACAGAAATAGATGTGGAAGGCCAGATGTACAACTAAACAAGAGGATAAGTACATCAGAGACTCTAGTTTGAGAAATAGACGCTTCACATGTCCTCAGCTGACAGCTTCATTAGGTTCTACCCGCTCAACACCAGTTTCATGTACAACAGTAAAGAGAAGACTCAGGTGTGCAGGCCTTTGAGAACAATTGCAAAGAAAAAGCCACTTTTGAAACAGAAAAACAAAAAAAAAAAAGGTTAGAGTGGGCAAAGAAACACAGACATTGGACAACAGATAATTGGAAAAGAGTGTTATGGATTTTAACCCCATTGAGCATTTGTGGGATCAGCTAGACTGTATGGTGCATGAGAAGTCCCCGACAAGACAGCCACATCTATGGCAAGTGCTACAGGAAGCGTGGGGTGAAATGTCACCGGAGTATCTGGACAAACTGACAGCTAGAATGCCAAGGATCTGCAAAGCTACCATTGCTGCACGTTGAGGATTTTTTTGATGAGAACACTTTGAAGTAGTTTAAGAAGTTCTGAAAATGTTTTTCAAATTGTAATAGTAATTTTTCACGTTATTAATGTCCTGACTGTACATTGTGATCAGCTGAATGTCGGGTTGCAAATGGGCGGAAAATTTCAGGTAAATTTCCGGAAACTTTTCATGGGAAGTTAAGCTGGGGAATTTTGGAAATACTGGAAAAAACTTTGGGCACTTGGCTATATGCTGCTGCATCTTTGTGGCATTCTTAACATAGGTCTTTGCACAGTATTTGCAAATGTACACAGCCTTTCCTTCTACATTGGCTGAGGTGAAATGTATCCACACATCAGATGGCGCACATGGCATTGTTCTGTAGAATAAGATTAGAAAAAAAAGTTGTAAAAAAACACTAATGCTATGCCATGCACAGATTATATAAATAGTTAGCTAAACAATTGGAATATTCTGGAATGGTAAAAATATTTTACAATTGATGCTGGACAAATTAATAGAAATAGGCTAGATGAATAGATGAACACTCCTCAGTCAGCATACTAAACCAAACTATAACCTACGTTCTTGTATGATAACAGAAAACTGGCTAGCAGAAGGCAGAAGAAACAGCATCACAGCAGCATCACATTTTGATTTAGTATTTGCAAGTTAAACTTTGATACCATAGATCAAATATATTTACCCTAGTAATATCATCAAAACTTACTTGACTGGATGTAGTCCTTGGGCTCAAATGCAGTAGTGTGGCTTCAATAGTCCTGCTGTAGTAAGTAGCCTACAGTAAGTAGTGTGCTGTGTGCATGTGATTGAGGAATGCGCAGGGTAGAAATTCAACTAAAACTGCATTAAATCTGGTTGTTTTAACCAAGATTATGCTGCAAGATGTTTTTTTTTTCCAACTACATTTAAGTTCCCTATTATAGGCTAACTTGCAATTTCGCAAATTTCCAGTTTATTCTCATTAATTCCCATATATTCCCGTTAATTCCCATGGAAAGTTTCCAACTTTGAAAATTCCTGGAATTTTGCAACCCTAGTTCAATGCCACTTTGGGGAATAAAAGTACCAATTTCTTTCCATAAGAGCAAAATCTGTACATTATTCCAAACTTTTGGCTGCCAGTGTATATCGAAAATCGTCAATAGGCTGACATACCGCTCCCCCTAGTGATCGGACTAATGATTTTCTGGAAGACAATAAAACAGCCTAAGTAATGCCTTGGACTTACCTTGAATCCAAACCATATCTAAGGATCAGAATTACTTAGAAATTTTGTGCTGGGCCCTTTTGACATCCACCCACTAGCAACTGCACTGCAACGTCCTGACAATCACCCTCAACATCCATGGCAGTGAGCTGTGCGCAGGCAAGCACCAATCGAGGTACCTGTTATCCTCTTTTCACACACTCACACACAGTTGACCAGAAAACTGATGCACGCATTTAGACGCTCTGCCAAACACGTACACAAACCCACAACACAGGGAGAAATCAGACACGCACCACATGGGTGCACAGGTGCCCTACGCCACTCATTGTACCTGGGGTGAGTTACAGGGCTATTGTCCCCCTGAATTAGGCATAAAACAAGCTCACGTTAATTTTTAATAACAGTCCCAAGCAAGGTGATAGTGGTGGAAATAGAAGAGATATGCTTTTTTTCCTTATGCATTACATTTTGAATACAGCCACCGGTTCCAGACAAACAAAAAACATCAAGACGATCAATATTTTTCTATATTTTTAGAGTATTTGATCAATCTTGGCAGCGGGATGTCATATAGAACACAAGCACAAACAGTGCAACACTGATCTATCCCAATTACTCTATCAATACACAATAAAATTAAACCAACTGGCTTCAATGGACACATGCCTCTGTTTCCTGTTAACTACAGGAGAAAACATCATACTATGGGGAATAATGATCTCGAAGGAGAAGAACATTTGAACATTGACACATATGTTAACCATGCCTTTCATGGGCCCTACTGTTACCATTCCAGAATCTCTCAAACCAATATTTCAGACCATAGCCAGGTTGGAATCTCAACACATACTAAACCAGCATCTCTAAGATCAGTCAATTGCTCAAATATATTCTGGACCACAAGATTGGAATATAGGAATGAACTATACAGTTGCCACCAAACCAATATTCCAGATCACTGAATACAATGCATGGATCTTAACATGTATGAAGAGGTCACCCCCACCAGCTCTTTGTTAAGCAGAAGTTGCACTTCAAAAACTGGCTGCCTGGCGCAATGCTGTGTACAAGATTAAAACCACACCGCATTCTTCGTATCGCTTTCGCTGCAAACCGCGAAGGATCGTGGTGAAATGTATACGCGCTAATTTTATGCATTTCATTGTGGCTCATTTTATCCACTGTCACGGTTCCTCTGGTTATACTCACTGCGTTGCCCAAAGTAAATGCTCTAAAAAAAACTCGAACGCACCCGCGTTATCCAGCGGTACACTGCCGCTTCCCTCCCCGGCGTACAGGCGCCTTACCTCGGTACGCAGCTCGGAGATGATCGGTCCACTTCCCAGGTGGCGTACAAGTTCATGTGCACCGGGCGATTGGAAGTGATCGCCGCCGGTTTGGAGGGCTGCGGAGACGGTACATTTCCAGTCCTTGGGAGCCCTCCCCGCTCCGACATACTGGAGGTACCTTATGTTTATCAAAAACAAAAGAAAACACAAATAAAACGGCGAGCTTTGGAAGCGCGAATCCTACTGCACAACAATCATCCGTCCGCGAGGATCGAGGTGGCACCTGTCCGCTTGTAACGATCCTTTCGCCCGCGGTGCGCTGCAGTTGTATCCGTTCGTTGCAGTAAACTCACCGCGAATGTTTTCTTAAGTTGCGTTAGTTGTTTATCAGTGCAGGAAGCGGAAATTTATTTTTTGCCTTCCAGACTAGCCCCACTGCCGAAGAGCTACGCCTCTTGTGAAAGACGTACACTAACCCAACCCTTAAAGAGAGAGAGAGAGAGAGAGAGAGAGAGAGAGAGAGAGAGACGAGGGGGTTGCTTTTTGTTCGTTTTGATATGAAAGTACAGAATTTCCAAGATTGTTCTTAGAATCACAGACAGTGGATGAATTATAAATTTACGCGCCCGAATTTCGTGCATTCTTTCACCTTTATGACGTCATACGACCTTAGGGGAAAACGTGTTATTCCATCATAATTTAACAAAAAGCTTATATTTATGGTTTTTGAGAACACAAAAGAGTATCGCAATTATAGCGGTGAGCTAAATATTGAAATTAAAAACTGTGAGCTTAAAGGGATAGTTCACCCAAAAATGAAAATTCTCTCATCATTTACTCACCCTCATGACATCCCAGATATGTATGACTTTCTTTCTTCTGCAAAACAGAAATGAAGATTTTTAGAAGAATATCTCAGTTCTGTCGGTCCATACAATGCAAGTCAACAAGTTCCTGAATTTTTAAGCTCCAAAAAGCACATAAATGCAGCATAAAAGCAATCCATATGACTCCAGTGGTTAAATCCATGTCTTCAGAAGCAATATGATAGGT
The DNA here is from genome assembly GCF_019703515.2 of Myxocyprinus asiaticus. Lineage (NCBI taxonomy): Eukaryota > Metazoa > Chordata > Actinopteri > Cypriniformes > Catostomidae > Myxocyprinus > Myxocyprinus asiaticus. Next base: position 6,814,757 of record NC_059344.1, read on the forward strand.
GTGGGTGAGAAACAGATCATTATTTAAGTCCTTTTTTTTTTTTACTATAAATTATCCTCCGTGCCCAGTAGGTGCCGATATGCACGAACAGTGGCGCCTGCAGCTGTACAGCCATACGCACTGTGCGTACCATGAGTGACTGACTGCACTGTCGCACTGATCTGAGAAATATTTACTCTCAGAATATTCCACCAATCATGAAATGTGTCCCGTATTTCTGTTGGCTGTTTAAAAGAACTAGCAATGCCCAATTTGTGAATGAATAATTCTTTTGAGTCGGTTCTTTTCAGTGAATTTGCCAAACGGGCTTGAAAACGGTCTGAATCGATTCGTGATTCAGTACATTTCGTTCAGTGCGCTCTCTCACTGAATCATTTGGAGCGGTTTCTCACAGAGTAAAACAGAATCGGGATATTTACGAATAGAGCGCTGGATACAGTGTAAATTTACCTACAGTCAACTGAAACAAAAGGCTGTCTTTTTGAGAGGTATCTCTGAGAAACTTCAGTTAGTGCTGTGTCATGTGAACAAGGGGCTGTTCAAACTGTACGTGTTTTTGCGTCCGCTCGCGCTTTTTTCAATCGTTTTCCATGTAAACATTCGTTAGATGGATGTCTTTTGACAATTGCGTCACGTTTCACTGTGATTTTAGTATCTCTCACAGGAGCGCTGCATTTTTAGACGCTGTCAAGTTAAAATAACTTCAGCTTTTTTAGCGCGTAAACGCATCAGTCTGAAGGTTTACTGAGAGAAATGCTTAAGCCAATAGTTACATGAATGCTACTCATACTCGACCAAATAAATAAATGCTTATCTTCAAAGTCACCAGAATTGAACTTTCATTGTTTCAACTTTCATTGTTTCATTGACTTGCATTGTATGGACCCACAGAGCTGAGATATACTTCTAAAAATCTTCATTTGTGTTCTGCTGAAGAAAGAAAGTCATACACCTCTGGGATGGCATGAGGGTGAGTAAAGGATGAGAGAATTTCCATTTTTAGGTGAGCTATTCCTTTTAGCTTAAGTTATTTTTGTAATGTGTTCTTACGTTATATTTATTTTATTTATATGATATGTGTTAAAATACATTTTGTATTATTATACTTTTTTTTAGTAGTCCTACCTTGTGTTATATTCTCATGGCATTAAAAAGACAAAAATCTAACCCTATTCCATTTTCCATAATTACACAAATTATAAGATTTGTTATTGATTTCAAAGCTGCCGAAACAGCACTTTGTAATGTTGAATCCCGCCAGTATTCGTTTGATAAGTTTTACAGTTTGTTGATGTCCAAGGATTTATGGATATCAGGTACAGTGGCACCCAAAAGTATTTGGACATTTAAGCAACACTGAAATATGTACAGTATGAATGTCGTTGCAACAGATAACAAAATATCAAACCAAATGGCATCTCCAAAGAAGATTCTGTTAAAGTGGAGATTTAGAGTGAAAAAAAGGACTTCAATTTTGTTCTGTTTCTCACCCACACCTATTGTATTTCTCTGAAGACATGGATTTAAACACTGGAGTCATATGGATTACTTTTATGTTTCCTTTATGTGATTTTTGGAACTACAAAGTTCTGATCACCATTCACTTGCATTGTATGGACATACAGAGCTGAGATATTCTTCTAAAAATCTTCATTTGTGTTCTGCTGAAGACAGAAAGTCATACATTTCTGGGATTGCATGAGGGGGAGTAAATGATGAGAGAATTTTTATTTTTGGGTGAACTATCCCTTTAACATCTTCCTGTCTCATTTATGATTTTGACTGTCAAAAGACAATTTTACTTAAATTATTAAAAATGCCATTTGAATTAAAATGCAAAATAAGTATTTTATTTCCAAGATGATAATTTAATGCCACTCTATGAATTAAACATGCATGCAATGAGGCCACATTTTTCTTTGTAATTTTAAGGTAAATCTTATTAGTTTTATATTTATGTGTACTTTTATATTCAAACGCTTTAATTCTGGATGCAAATTTAGCAAACTTTTTTCATTACATCAAACACAATCCATTGCCTTTTTGAAAGAGTACAAAGCTGCACTGCTCTCGAGGCTGAAACTTTCAGTCATATTACACCTTTGGCCACACCAAATCAGTGATGTCACAGTGAGTAAAAGCACATAAATGCCAATGAATGTGACAAAAGTAAAATGAGTAAAGTCCTCAAAATGTCCTCACTAATATACTGAAACCTGTAGAAAACCAACTAGTGAGACATTTTAGGTGGTCCTCACTAGTAAAAATGGCTCATAAATTGGCCAAATCATGTTTAGCTTTAAGTCTACTAGGATGCCCATTTCTGTGAGGGTTAGGGGATATCAAATATCTTTAGCCTTCTATGAACTCAGTGGAAGTCTATGAGATGTCCTCACTATTATAGTGGAACAAGCGTATATGTATTAATAACTTTACCATACATTATTCAATTTTTATATTTATTATTTTACATCTTCCTGCTAAATTCTTATTTTGAGCGAATTTGAGTTGTTGAATGTCAACTGAGAAAAAAAAAAGAAAAAAAAACGAGCTGTTTGATCACGTAAGTTAAGAGAACTTGTATCTTGCAAAAATATGGCTATATCATGTAAGAAAACATTTTCCCTGTTATTTTCTGTAACAACCTAACGTAACGTTATGTTTTGTTTTCACACCCTTAATTTATGTAGCCCAGTCTAAAAATAGGGAAAAAAGACGAGACCTGTGAAAGTTGTAAAACCTGCCGGAGTGTAATTACGCCCATTAAAAATTTCACCAACGGGTAACAGACATATCGCAACCTGCAGAAGTTAAATACCTCGGTATGTGTATATTTACTTCTTCATCAAGATGTCGTGTGTTAAAGTGTTCAGGCCCTTTGCTATAACACTTGAAATTTAGCTCTGGATCATCTTTGAGATGTTTCTACACTTTGATTTGAGTCCACCTGTGGCAAATTTAATTAATTGGACATGATTTGAAAAGGCACACACCTGTCTATATAAGGTCTTACAGCTGAAAATGCATATCAGAGCAAAAACCAAGCCATGTGGTCAGAGGAACTGCTCAGAGACAGGATTATGTCAAGGCACAGATCTGGGGAAGGCTACAAAAAATTCTGCTGCATTGAAGGTTCCCAAGAGCACAGTGGCCTCCATAATTTTTTATTTTATTTTTAATTTTCTCCACTTTTTCTCCCCAATTTGGAGTGCCCAGTGCGCTCTAAGTCCTTGTGGTGGCATAGTGACTCGCCTCAATCCGGGTGGCGGAGGACAAATCTCAGTTGCCTCCGCATCTGAGACCATCAATTCACATATCTTAACACGTGGCTTGTGGAGAAATCATGTGGAGACATAACGAGGCTTCGCGCTATTCTCCACGGTATCCACGTACAACTCACCACGCGCCCCGCCGACAACGAGAATCACATTATAGCGACCACGAGGAGGTTACACCATGTGACTCTACCCTCCCTAGCAACCGGGCCAATATGGTTGCTTAGGAGACCTGGCTGGAGTCACTCAGCACACCCTGGATTCGAACTCACGACTCCAGAGGGTGGTAGTCAGCGTCAATACTCGCTGAGGTACCCAGGCCCCTTTTTTTTTTATTTTTAATACATTTGCAAAGTTATCACAAATCTGTTTTTTGCTTTGTCATTATGGGGTATGGAGGCTGGTCATTCCCACTAAATTATCCAGGAAGTAACTCTGCAATCTGATGGCCACTGTAATATGCATTCTGGGTAAAAAACCTTTAACTTGGACTCTTTTAAACTTCAAAATATGCACATTTGATAGCTGAATTAAAATAGACTTCATAAAACACTTGACATAACGTGGCACCAATGGATGATAAAACTATCAGACAGGTAGCCGTGTGAGTAAATTATGATCTGGACAAGCCATTGTCATGTCCATCAATGCAAATTAGCAGTTTATAATTTTTTTTTTTTCTGTTTGTTTTACAAACGTTTCCTTTAACTACACATAAATATGTACTTGTCTTGGAGATATGTTATATTTGGCCCAAATCTGTTATGTACTGTATGTGTAGCTGCCTGTTTCTTTGAGCAGTTTTTACATTCCCATTTCCAACACTGATAACTGCTAATGATAAGAAACTTGCTTAAATGTTTTTAGATCAAGCATTGGAACAAGGTTTACGGGGGAGAACAGACACCCAACAGAGAGACGAGTCCATCACTAGTAAGTATCAACTGCAGTATTATATAAAATAAGATATTAGTCATCATCATCATCAATCCTTTATTTAATTTTCAGGAGAACATTAAGGGAAAGACCCTCAGACATGTTATAACAGGGTAAATGCAGCAGATTACTCGCAATTTGAGGAGGATTGTTTTTTATCTGCTATGTTGCACTGTCACTTCTAGTACAGATTATTTTATTTTTTTTATTTTTTATGTTTTGATTTGACTTATTAATACACTGTATAGTTAGGATTCTGAATTAAAAGACAGTGTAATGTTTGTCCATTATATATTAGCAAGTAATTTGAACATTTTTATTTTTTTTTATATGTTTTACAGTGCAGTACGCTAGTAGCCATTATATCAACATAGCCATTCAGATCTCAGATGTTGATGGACCCTGGTTGCTGAATTTAAAATATAATCTTGACGTTTTCTGTGTTTTGGTTGGCAGGAAATTAAACTCAGAGTCATATCAAGCGACCAGATTATAATTTTGATTTGAGGGCTCTTGTAGCATCTATGTCTGTGCCCATCTTAGTAAGTAAAGATTATAATTAGATTTTTAAAACTATAGGCAAAATCCAATATCTGTTGATCTCTAATAGCGACACATAAAAAAAAAAGTAAACAAAAATGTTCAAAACACCTTAGCAACCAAACAGCAATGCCTTGGCAACCACCATCCTAGCCTTTAGCCTTGTGACAACAGCTTATGTATGGGCAAGCACAATTTACATTTTCTTCAGAGATTCTAAAAATCTACTTGGTATTACAGCAAGCAGGCAGTATAGGAAAGGAAACCATTAGAGGATGCCGGTGATGAAAGCACAACTATATTTGTAGGAGTGATTAGAGAACATGACCCAGCCGATGCATGACGCAGCTGGGATTCTCCTGAGTGGGTGTGTGTGTCCATGTCTGAGTAAGGTGAAACGTGTATGTGTGTGGGTGGTCCGCCATACCTGAGCCTGTTGCTTTTGTTGCATCTACAACTTATCATTGCATCATGTTTTAACAAGTGAAGCGTAAAGGATGCTGATGATGATGATGATGATGTACAGACTTAAATATTGATCTGTTTCTCACCCACACCTATCATATCGCTTCTTAAGACATGGATTTAAACACTGGAGTCGTATGGCTTAATTTTATGCCTCCTTTATGTCCTTTTTGGACCTTCTGAGTTCTGGTCACCATTCACTTGCATTGTGAGGATCAACAGAGTGGAGATATTCTTCTAAAAATCTTCATTTCATTCTGCAGAAGAAAGGTTATACATATCTGGGATGGCATGAGGGCAAGTAAATGAGAGAATTTTCATTTTTGGGTGAACTATCCCTTTAAATATTGATCTTTTTTTCTTACCCACACAACCACATCAATTCCGGAGACAGATTCTACCACTGGAGTCGCATGGATTACCTTTACGCTGCATTTATGTGCTTTTTGGACCTTCAAAGTTCTGGTCACCATTCACTTGCACTGTGAGGACCAACAGAGCAGAGATCTTTTTCTAAAAATCCTAATTTGTGTTCAGCAGAAGAAAGTCATACACATCTGGGATGGCATGAGTGCAAGTAAATCATGAGAGAATTTTACATTTTTGATGAACTATCCCTTTAAATGGAGACATGAAAAACACCAACATCAGTTTGTCACAGACTGGCATTTTATTTACAAAAACATTAACCATATATGCAAAAACGTTGCTCTTGTAAAAATACAGGTACGAACACAAGGGTGATTCTACAGAACTTAAATCAGTTAAAAAGAATAACAAAATGAAGGATGAATATGGGTGGTCTTCCATAGCTCTCTCTGCGGTTAAAATTTGAATTCTTTGTATTTCTTTGCTCCCGCACGTGTGTCCTGTGGCTGCGCCTTTCGTTTCTTTTGCTGTGAGGATGACAGAGGAGAGAAAAAAAAAGTTTAGGCACCGAAATCATTAACCATTAGCTTATGCACAAAGACTCTTCATTAAAAGATTTAAATGATTTTTCATACCATCAGAAGCATTTTAAATTCTCCAATCGCTGATTATGCTCATCAGAAGGCACATGCACAATCCTCCAGTTACTAGTAAACTCATCTCACCTTTTGTTTGGCTGCATGTTCGGCCACCATGTCGCTGAAATCTTCTTTCTCAACCTGCGCCTGCTGCTCTCGGACGTGCTCCTCGTACTTTTGCGTCATGGCCATGGGGTCCAACTCCAGCTCCTCTGGGGCCAGAGCCACTTCCACACCCTGAGTCTCTCCACCCAGACCTGAAACGCCACCCACTTTACGCCCTGCCACCGCCTGGACAATGAAAAGAGAAGGCGAGAGATCAAACTAGCCATATGGCACTCATTTGCATTTAAAATTATTGTGAGAATATAGTCATGTGCATGTGATGGCTTTGAGCGATGAGAGCCAGCTGTAGGAGGAGAAGCGGTGAACCCAGCGCTCTGTTATCTGAAGTGTGTAAAAGTTATCTGCCCACCACATTTAAATCAGATCAGACAGTCTGGGCTATGCGCAGAATAAGATGCTCTCTGGCTCTGCATGTTGATACGTAAACACCTAACCATCTCACACACGCACACACACACGCGCGCACACAATCGTACCGCAGACATGTCATAGATGTGAGTGGAGGCCATCATAGCAGCGCCCACTGGTCCTGTTCTCCTCTCCGGCAGCACTGTGAACAGCTGAGGCGTCTCGTTTCTGAAAACAGACACATTTAGTCATTCAGCACAGGGTTTTCAGGGTGCAGATTAGTTTTTTGTTTACAAAAGTAGTGTTTTTAACAGTTATACATATCGCATAAACAGTGACCCCACTTAAGCTCCACACACACACACACACACACACACACACACACACACACACACACACACACACACACTCACCCGTCCATGGCCTCTTCGATCTTCTTCTTCCTGAGCTCAATGAGCTCTGGAGTTTCCATGCCAGTAGGAACAGAGGAGAACCCACCAGGAGTGATCAACCCACTGACAAAACAAGAGACATAACAACCTCTATAATGTTCCACATTGTGAATGTACTATTAAAAACATGGTTTTAAACTCCGGTGCATTTTTTGGCTGCCACCTGCAATTTTTCACACCCGAATTGGAAAGCTCACCTTAGACACATACAGTGGACTAATTGCAAAATTGGTCTAATTTTACCAAAAATCCATACAAGAAAAAGAAAAAAGATTCCAATACTTCATAAATAATACTGTATGTTTACAATACTATGATGAACATATATACAATATCTATTTTTTATTTTATTATTACTTAGTAATAAGCATGTAATTCTGGTTCTGGCCACTCAATCTCCCAGCAAAAAAAAAAAAAAAAAAAAAGTATTTTCATTCCACTAGATGGCAGCAAGCACTAGGAATTTTTTCCTCTATCACCTTCTATGCATCATTTAGATCTGAAATGTAGGTAGCGCTCTAACGCAGCTGAGCACTCACACCACAGACCAGTGCAGTGGTTCCCAAATTGGGTTTCGCAAAATCTCTGCTCAGTTTAATTTTAGTTTTTTCGTTAGATTACTTTTTTAATGTTTTTATAGCACAATTTGTTTAATGATTAACTGCTGTTTAAAAATTAAAGCACTGTTTCCTCTATTCTCTATTTTATTTCTTTTTTTTTTATTACTAGCTCTTAATAATAATACTTTAAACACTTAAAGCAATGTTTAGAGAAACACCTGAAGGCTACATTGTTTTAATTTATTTTTTAATATTTACATCAATATTAAAAAAATTTATATTGTATTTTCAGTTGCATATTTGTTTATTTTTCAGTGGTTAGGGTGCCGTTAAAAAAAAAAAAAAACTATAAAGGGGAGCCGTAATTTAAAAAATTTGAAAACCATAGACATTCGGTCCATTTTGGATTGCATGCATGTTCCCCACTGTTTTATCAAATATCTCGGCCTCTGAATGGACTAGAAAGCTGAGATCCTCAGCTTTGCGATGATTTATAAAATTAATTTATCATTAATTGTTGATAACATATTTTGACGATTTGTCTTGCTTTCTGCTGGACTGCAAATTTTGTTCTGGACATCGGAGACTAACATTGGATTCTTTAACCTAACAAGCTCACAGATAAGTAAAAAAAGGCTAATTTTGAAGAAAACAGCCTAAAGTAAGCACTGATATAGGGTTTGTGGCTACTTGAGGTTTACAGAAGCAGCAATCGGAACAGACATGAGACGTTTGACTTTGCTTTCTTACAGAGATCATATTTTTTTTTTTTCTCCCCAATTTGGCATGCCCAATTCCCAGTGTGCTCTAAGTCCTCATGGTAGCGTAGTGACTCGCCTCAATCTGGGTGGCAGAGGACGAATCTCAGTTATCTTCACGTCTAAGACCGTCAATCCACGTATCTTATCACGTGGCTTGTTGAGCGCGTTACTGCGGAGACGTAGCGCGTGTGGAGGCTTCACGCTATTCTCCGTCTATTTAAGTGCTATGTGAAAATCTTTCACCTTCAGGTGGTGCACATTTGCGAGTTTTTCAGGCTTTATTTTGATATTTGATCAAACATGAATGCCAAATTGATGGTATTCTATGAAAAACTCATTCTATGCTTTCAAATGGTACCATGAGTGACTTACAGTTGAAGTCAGATGTTTACATACACCTCAGCCAAATATATTTAAACTCAGTTTTTTCACAATTCCTGACATTTAATCATAGAAAACTTTCCCTGTCTTAGGTCAGTTAGGATCACTACTTTATTTTAAGAATGTGAAATGTCAGAATAATAGTAAAGAGAATTATTTATTTCAGATTTTATTTCTTTCATCACATTCTGAGTGGGTCAGATGTTTACATACACTTTGTTAATATTTGGTAGCATTGCCTATATATTGTTTAACTTGGGTCAAACATTTTGGGTTGCCTTCCACAAGCTTCTCACAATAAGTTGCTGGAATTTTGGCCCATTCCTCCAGACAGAACTGGTGTAAGTCACATTTGTAGGCCTCCTTGCTCGCACATCCGTTATTTCAGTTCTCCCCACAAATTTTCTATCGGACTGAGGTCAGGGCTTTGTGATGGCCATTCCAATACCTTGACTTTGTTGTCCTTAAGCCATTTTGCCACAACTCTGGAGGTATGCTTGGGGTCATTGTCCATTTGGAAGACCCATTTGTGACCGAGCTTTAACTTCATGGCTGAAGTCTTGAGATGTTGCTTCAATATATCCACATAATTTTCCTTCCTCATGATGCCATCTATTTTGTGAAGTGCACCAGTCCCTCCTGTAGCAAATTACCCCTACAGCATGATGCTGCCTCCCCCATGCTTCATGGTTGGTATGGTGTTCTTTGGCTTGCAAGCCTCACCCTTTTTCCTCCAAACATAACAATGGTCATTATGGCTAAACAGTTAAATATTTGTTTCATTAGACCAGAGGACATTTCTCCAAAAAGTAAGATCTTTATCCCCGTGTGCACTTGCAAACTGGCTTTTTAATGTTGGTTTTTGAGCAGTGACTTCTTCCTTGCTGAGCAGCCTTTCAGCTTATGTCGATATAGGACTCATTTTACTGTGGATATAGATACTTGTCTACCCGTTTTCTCCAGCATCTTCACAAGGTCCCTTGCTGTTGTTCTGGGACTGATTTGCACTTTCGCACCAAACTACGTTCATCACTAGGAGACAGAATGTGTCTCCTTCCTGAGTGGTATGATGGCTGCGTGGTCCCATGGTGTTTATACTTGCGTACTATTGTTTGTACAGATGAACGTGGTACCTTCAGGCGTTTGGAAATTGCTCCCAAGGATGAACCATACTTGTGGAGGTCCACAATTTTTTTTTCTGAGGTCTTGGCTGATTTCTTTTTATTTTCCCATGATGTCAAGCAAAGAGGCACTGAGTTTGAAGGTAGGCCTTAAAATACATCCACAGGTACACCTCCAATTCAGTACACCTCCTATCAGAAGCTAATTGGCTAATTGTCTAAAGGTTTGACAATTTTCTGGAATTTCCAAGCTAATTAAAGTCACAGTTAACTTAGTGTATGTAAACTTCTCACCCACTGGAATTGTGATAGTCATTTAAAAGTGAAACAATATGTCTGTAAACAAATGTTGGAAAAATTACTTGTGTCATGCACAAAGTAGATGTCCTAAACGACTTGCCAGAACTATAGTTTGCTAATACTGAATCTGTAGAGTGGTTGAAAAATTAGTTTTAATGGCTTCAACCTCAGTGTATGTAAACTTCTGACTTCAACTGTATGTCTTCAGGGACTTTTACAATTTAAGCGTAAACTTACCGCATGCTTTTAGCCCTGCCCACAAGTTTAAGAGAATAAAGAGTTTATTTGTATCACGACAGGCTGTGAGTAGAAATTAATCAGTACCTGTCTGCAGGTGTGAAGAAACCAGTTTCATCTGGTTTCTCTTCATCGCTCTCCTCCTCCTCTTCTTCCTCAGATGATTCCTCGTCAGATGGCTCCAGCTCACCCCAAGGGGTTCGATCCACTTCTTCCTCCTCTGCTTTGGCCTGTCAACAGATCAGACCAACAAAACAACACAAAGGAAACACTGAGTGAACAAGTAGTGTGAAAGCTACAAGGATTTAGTTCTGATCCTTGATGCTGATCAATACAGCATACCAGCTTTGCTAAAATACATAATACAGCAACAGCTATGTTCACCTACACACTGTTTATCAGCACTCATAGCGACCAATAGAGATCTTCTAGCAGAAGGATGCCACTTCATGAATTTGCTTAATATGGTTTTAATGAAACGTGTGTCCTTAATATTTGTATTATCCAGTAAATGTTACATAAAAGCAATTAAGTACACAAGGCTGTGCAATATTATCATTATTCTGGTGCACATCGTGCCTAACTGCATCCTCTAGCCCTGACTACATTCACAATATAGCACAGCCTCTCATTGCTTATTCCTTAAATATGTGCGAGTTAACATGGTTGCACATGTGTTCTGACCTGGAAGTCCACTGCATTGGTTCCAAACACATCTCCGTACAGAGGTTTTCCCATCTCATCCACAGGAGGTTTACCCCAGCCGCCTGCATGATACCCAAATGAACAGCCCTGAAAGAGACAAACAGACAGTCAAACATATAACTGGGGGAGTAAATTTGCATTCTTTTTAACTTAATGCAAGAAAGGTCAGTGGAACAGTTGTTGCAAGCAAACTATGAACACTTCACATCAACAACTAAAAAAATAAATAGGATGTTCCTTCAATTTCAGGCACTTTCATGTCCCAGGGGTTGATCTTTATTAAAAACTTTTTCAACACTTTTTGTTATATGACAGTCTCATTAAAACTGAATTGGAAACTTTTTTCCCATGGCTTCATTTATTTTTACTGTTTTAGCTTTGTTCCACACAAAATACATGATTTTCAATATGAAAATCAATTATACAAATACAAAGTATTGTTTAAAACAAAGATAATTTAAAAGTGTAACAAACAAACCATTTTAATAATAATTGTGTGAAAAAGATTTCTATCAATTTTCCCATACCTGTGACATAATTTCCACCACCACAATAAAAAATTCCCCTAAAGTTTTTTCTTTTTTAAGTTGGTGTGCTTGTTTACCAAGTCAACAAAAATGTCAAAGAGCATGCTTGAAATGAAATATGATGTTTGATATAATGAATGTGATGTTTGAAGAAATTTCTATAAGGCATTTGAGTATATTTTATTGTGTTATTTCCAATCAAGCTGTAATTTTGCCAAATTTCACAAAGTATGAAAATATTATTTAATTGTGTGTATTCAGGGTACATAACATGTTCACTATGAAATTAGCCTTAGCACAACAAAGGGGTCTTTATTCCTTAAAAACATTTTAATAGCCATTTTATTCAAAAACATTAAAGATGTCATCACGAAATTCTATTAAACAATACAGAATTTGAGACTGGAATTTTCATGACTTTCAGGAAAAAATTAAATTATCAATCTCCTGTCATGCATGTACTTACACTGTTGGACATTGTAAGTAGACAAATGAACTAAAATGATTTGGAGTGTGAAATGTTTTAAAAAGATTTTATTTTCTAGAATTTCAAAGTGCCTTAAGTTGAAGAAACATCCATATAAAACTTTCAAAAATGTAAGACACCTTGATCATAGTCAAGCCAAGCTTAGCACTATCATTCTGCAATAATGTAATGCATTACTTCTCAAAGTAACATTCCCCAACACTGGTTAAGGTTTGTGTGTATCTGACCTCTGGGATGGGGGCGTTCAGCCCAGGGATCTTCAAGTTAGGGTAGGAGGGTGGGGGTCCGTATCTCTGCATGGCGATCAGCCACGGCGGAGGAACTTTATGAGAGTTCTGACGAAGGAGAGACAAACCAATAAATAGAACTTATACAGGTGAACAGGTAGAATTACAAAATCTCTCTTGCAATTTTAATGGGACAAAAACAGCAGAATAGTTTTGCATGGTAGCGACAAAAATAAAAACCAAAGAACTTTGCAAATTTGCAGTGTAATGATAAGTAGGCAGATTGTTCTAGGGTTAAAGCACTCACGGGTCCAGTGGGCATTCCCAGAGCAATCCTAAGCTCATCGGACAGATCACCCGGCTTCTTCTCCTTCAGCCTTGTTTCAAATTCTTTACCCTGACAAAGGAAAAGATTATTTTTTAATTCCCAAAAAAAATGGCAGAATAGCCCAGCATCGGAACAGTTTGGTCAAATGATCGATACTGAGGTGCACAACAGCAGCGTTCACTCAGCAACACCTGAAACACCTTTAGGCGATTAACAGGTATTAACTGACCTTCGGATGTGTGTGCTTCTCATCTGTCACTTTATGTTGATCGAAAATAGACCAGGACGGCAAATTTTATGACTCAGTCTGAGTGATGGATAAAAAATTATTTCCTAGCGCAACCTCTGGCTGACATCTTATTTGATGTACGTCATCATGAAATTAGAGACCTTCCCCTCGAAATCCAAACACAAGTGATCACAGGAGATGCATTTGAGCAACCAGGTGTAAACAGCGTTGTGTCTCGTCTGACCACATGTGATCGGTTCACTGATGCATTTTAATACCAGGTGTAAAAGAAGTCTCTATGGCCAAAAGTACAATGGAAGAGAAAGGGGCCAGTGCATGAACATTAAAATACAAACAGTTTAAAAATTATAGCCATAAGACATAAACATTATACGTTAATATGATTTAAATGTGATAAAATATTTTACTAACCATATCTGTGTAAAGTTATATCAAAAAGTAGGCCCTTTCCCACTGCAGGGACTTAAGCCTGTTTTAGGTACTTTTCCCCGGGACTAGTACTTTTCGTTGTTTTTGCACCTGAGGAACTATATTTCCTCAGAGCCGTTTTAAGGAACATTTTTAGATCCTACTCTGGGGTAGGTACTTTTGGGGGTGTAGAGGGACTGTGGGAGGTGCTGCAGCCTGTGATTGGTCAAAAACCTGTGATGCACCAAGCTTTGAGAAACACAAGGAGTCCGCAGCCTCCATTTGTAAACAAACTTGTAGCTGTTAGCCTGCTACTCAAAGGATTGTGCCAAGTTTACAATTCCCTTAACAAAAATAACAAAAACATCAAAGTATCCAAAGAGAATCACCCATATCACGTGCGTGCAAGGGGTCAGCCGAGCTGCTGCGTGAGACGCACAACGCGGGAGACGCATTGAGTTTTCATCACATCTTTACTGTACTGTGTGACTACAGAGAAAATAGTGATTTCTGGATTACTACATTTAATTTTTCCTGGGATGATGGATATAAATAAGAGGTTTATCGAGAGTGGGTAATTGAACTCTATTGTACACTAAACTGTCATGAAATCTAGTTAACATGAGGGAAGTATTGCGTGCCTGTTATTGCATAGTTAACTTCATTAAAATGTATTTTTAAAGTCATTAAGTATTTCAGTACAGTACTTATGTGGCTCGTCGTGCATGACACAGCGGAGACTCACAGCATGTGGAGGCTCATGCTACTCTCCGCTTTACATACACTACTCGTTGCTTAGGAGACCTAGCTGGAGTCACTCAGCACACCCTGGATTCGAACTCGCGACTCCAGGGGTGGTAGTCAGTGTCAATACTCGCTGAGCTACCCAGGCCCCCCAGAGACCAGTTTTCTTAAGAGGTCCATTCATTCAAAAATGCTGTCGTTAAATCCATTAACTGATTAGATTGCAAGGCAGCTGCCAACATTTTCAGATGGAGCCAAAGTTTGTGTAAAACAGCCCTAACAAAAGTGTAGCTCCGATCTTGGCATCCTCCGTCGGTGTTGTTGATTTTGTTGCTATTGAATCGCATGTGCCAACAACATCTGAAAACAAATGGTCGGAACTAAATGACATCACTACAGGGGTTACATTTGTGAGTGCGAATGCAACCGGGGAAATCTCCTCAGGTTTTCCGTTCCTTGTAAGAGTTCTCAACTTGAAAAGCACTAAGGGAAAAGTACCAGGACTGTAGGTGGGAAAGGGGCTAGTGATGTCAAAAGTACAGGTACTTCAGTACCAAGTCGAAACTAAAAAAATAAAATAAAAATGTAACGACACCAGTTTTTCTGCAATACCGGTAGTAATGAGCACCGACTCAATTCGGTTCCTGAGCACTGTTTGACTGACACACAGCTATTTTCAAATGCTCACGCTTATGAGCGTGTTGTGATACTCCTTTTACACAGAAATAGACAATTAATCAAATTAAAAGTGTGACATATCCCAGTGTGATTTATTAAATCGCAATGTGGTTTAATGGATTTAAACCACATAATGCCAGGATTGTTAGTCTAAAACGCCATACAATGTGCCGTTTTTAGGGGGGGGGAAGGCGTTTCGAAAGTGCCGATACACGACCCTTTTGGATTTCCATACAAAAACATATAATGCCCAGATTACAAGTGCGTGGCTGTGTAAGCAGAAAATGCAGGTGCTAGACTGGCCTGCCTGCAGTCCTGACCTGTCTCCAATTGAGAACGTGCGGCACATTATGAAGCATAAAATACATCAACAAATGCCCCGTACAACTGCGCAGCTGAAGACCTGCATAATGAATAAATGGGAGATAATTGTGCTTGCTAAACTTATACTTGTATCTTCAGTGCCCAAACGCTTAATAGGAGTTATTAGAAGTGATGTTATGCAGTAATCACTCAACTGTCCCAACTCAGATTTTATATGTGTATATTTTCAAGAAAACAATAAAATTAACAAGACATCAAATAATGTGTTGTTGTAGTGCTTTCAATATAGCACAGGCTGAACAGAGTTTACATATCACTCCTTTTTGGTTTTATTGGCATTTTTCTTACCTCATAATACAGGTCCCCGTGTATGGTGAGCTTTGGTTTGATCTGCCATTTGAAGAAGGCATCGTGAAGTTTCTGGTAGTCAATGTCGATCTTCCCCATTTTGGGCCGAACTTTCTCTCTCATTTTGGTCTTCATGGTTTTGGCATCTTCCTACAGAAAGGCGGAACATCAGTAAAACTGACAGCATTGGGAGAAATCTCAGGCCACAACACTGAAGTTCAAGTAAATTGTACTTGCAAAATTATAAAATGTCATTAAAATGTGGCCTCATAAGTCAATAGCATAACTGACGAGCCAAAATAAATGAAAATTACTGTCAGTTTTCAAGGCATCAGAGTTAATGTGTCAGATTTAAGAGAGAAGTGAAATACTGAGCAGCTCCCCTCAAGGATTTACTTAATGCTGGTGAGCTAGTTTTGGTGAATAACAGATTTCTCAATGGTCAATAAAGCGTTGTGCTAAAATACACAACACAGTAAACACCCCCAAACAAATTTTGCCAATGTGGACGTGCCTTTAAAGGTGATCTTTTGAGGAAAGGTTATAAATGGTTTAAGTAGAGATCAACCGAAATATTTTCCAATATTCAAGCATTTTTCTTTAATCGGACATCGTTTTTGTAATATCGGATCCACCGATATCTGCCGCCATCTAGCGGGAGTTTCTGAAATTGCACGCAAGATGGACATTGCAGCAGTATGTATGAGAGGAAACAATGCTGGGGGTTGTCCACTGGTAATGTAACTTGCTTTTGCAATGTATTGCTTGAATTAATAAATTTTATTAAACGTAACAGCCATTCATGCTCTAGTGAGTCCTCAAGAGTCCTTGCCTTCACTATGCCTTCTGATCACATTACACCTCTTCTACATGATCTCCAATGGCTGCCTGTTGCATCTCGCATTAAATACAAAATACTCCCAACATTTAAGGCTTTAAATGGTCTTGCCCCAACTTATTTGTCTGATTTACTTCACCCATATCTCACACCTCGGTCTCTCAGATGCTCCGAACTTGGTCTTTTGTCAGTTCCTAGATTTAAACTGGCCACAGTGGGCAGTAGGTCATTCTGTGTTGTTGCTCCTAAACTGTGGAACTCACTACCTCTTAATCTTCGCAATATCTCCTCTTTAACTGCTTTCAAGTCAACTAAAAACATATCTTTTTTTTTATACTCATTTTGACATACCATCTCAGATGTAACAGATACTTGATGTTGATGGCTTGATACCTTTTGTGTGTGTGTGGCGCTATATAAAATAAACTTCTAGTGAGATGTGTTACATAAATGCTTGATGTGTAGTTTAAGTGCTAAGAAACAGAGACAAACTCACGTAAAGACAAATCCTGCAA
Source organism: Myxocyprinus asiaticus (assembly GCF_019703515.2). NCBI lineage: Eukaryota > Metazoa > Chordata > Actinopteri > Cypriniformes > Catostomidae > Myxocyprinus > Myxocyprinus asiaticus. Next base: position 6,831,645 of record NC_059344.1, read on the forward strand.
AGTCTCAAAGATTTAACATTACGTCACATTAATCAACTCGAAGAGCCTTGGATGAGTGCATGTTGGAAATATGACCATTTAATGTAATTCTCTGTTGGCTGTGCTTATTAGTCTTGTAAAGTTGCCATTCAGGTAGATGCTCCAATGGAATGACTGGCCGTATGCCAGAATGGCCACCATATGCCAGCGCAGTTTTTAAACAAGATCCACTTGTTAAAAATTCCCTAAATTATATTAACATTTACTATTAAACTTTATTTAGCTATTAATCATCTTCATAATGATTACAGCTCTTTGGAAATTATCACGCAACACCGTTCGAGTAAAAGTTTTGCATAAACGCATAGACATTCATGGGGCAAAGTACTCGTGTCACAATAAGTGTCTAAAATAGCTTTGAGTCGGGTGATTATTATTGTAATATAAAATTTTTGCAAATTTGTTCTCTGTTGAATATTTTCTCTGTAAAATAAAGATGAATTAAACATTTATTAAATTAAAAAAAAAAATCGGTTCTGCATTTCGGTTATCGGATATGTAAACATACAAATAATCATCGTATCGGTTTAAAAAAAAATATTTTTTTTTAAAAATAAAAAAAATCAATATCGGTCGATCTCTAGTTTAAAGAAATCCAATTGATACACCTAGATTATTACCCGTTACCACCAATCTGTCAGCATATTCAATGTGCACAATGTTTTTATGACCTTTTCACAGAAATTGTCGTGAGGGGTGTGAATTTGTTTGTGATACAATTTAGTATGATCATAAGAGCTAGCTAAAAAAATTATAATAATAAATAAAAATGAAAGTTCTCAATGTGGGCATGCCTAGGCAATGTAATCTATAAAAAAAAATGTTTCAGACCATCTCTATTGGTCTGACAGTTCTGTGGTTCTGGTACCTTCTCCTGCAAGGCTTCTCTCATCTCCTGGATGCCGGTCCTCTTGATAAACTCAGGCAGCTCAAACGGAGGTTTCTCAATGCCTCTCTTCCCCTGCAGGTACTTCCTCTTGAAGCACCAGTGACGAGGCACAGACACAGTATTCCTGGTGGCTTTCAGGTGCACCAGCAGTTTGGGCTCCTGTGCCGTCACGTCATGCATTTCGACCACATCAGGACGAGCCACCAGCTGATGGGGAGAGGGAGGTTAAAGGTCATGGTGACATGGGTTGCACTAGCCTTATACAAAGTCATAGAGTTTTTTTTTTAAATTAGTGTATCTTAAACTCGTGTAACTCTACGTACACATGCATGGACGTTGTATTTTAGCTTCGCTATTCGCAATGCATAGTTTAAATTAATTTACGGCGACTGATCTCAGTTAAGATACTCTGGGCTGTCAGTAAAGGGTTGAACTTTCGACGAACAGAGTCATGTGACAAAACAACATGGCGCCGATCACAGCAGAGTTTGTCTTTGGAAGAAACGGCAACAAAAATACATCTGGTAAGAAACCTAATTAAGTTGACACTGAAACCTGTTTGAGTCAAAAGATTAGTCTCTGGTTTCATCCGATATGCCATTTTTAAAATCTGCGTGATTTATCGCGAAACGTCACGCTGTTAAATACAGTGTACACTATTGTGTACTTTAACGCTTTTTTCCTTGGAAATCCTATATTTACTGTGCATTTTCACATTGAGAATCAATGGGTTTATCCAAAGCTGAAAAATTTGCTTTCAGAGCCTTTATATGAAGTTACGATGAAAATAAGGTGCATTTATAATCAGAATAAATTATATTTATAAAATTATATAAGGTCAGAATTTATAATGCTTAATTTTATTTTAATATGACTGCCAGTGATTGGATGATGCTGGCCATTACTTTGTATCAGAATTAATTATGCTAATTTCTGATTGGTAAAATGCTTCAGTACTAGCGATCACTTGTTTGTTTGAAAACATTGAGATTTTGTTGCCAAAAAACCCATTGTAACATAAGTCAAATCAAGTCAAATAACTTTTATTTGTATAGTTTATTTGTGCTTTTCCCAATACACATTGTTCCAAAGCAGCTTTACAGAAAATCAGCTGTAATGTCTGTAACGTCTCTCAAAAACATGAATAACCAACACTCCTGGAAACAAACAATTTGATAAAAATAAAAATCTGACTTTCTATAGCTTTGTATTATTTCACATTTCATAACTTAGTCCTGCTGTCCACATAAGTGACATACAATTTTAGAAAAACTTTTTGTTCTGTTTTTTTTTTTTTTGCATGTTTATTAGGTGCTACCAGTTACAAATCAAAAAAGGAAATGGAAAATGCACACAGCAGTCACACTCTGGTCTCAGGAGTTTAAAAGAATAGTTTACTCGAAAATACAAGTCCTGTCTTTTACTCTATTGGCCCAAATGTCAGTCCAAACCTGTGTGACTTTCTTCCATGGAACACAAAAAGATTAACAAAAAAAGATATTATAGATCAATATCATTGCCATATCATTAAAAAAAGAATAGTGTCTCCAGTCTGTAAAATGCACCATAAAACCGCAGTAAAAGCAATTGATACAACACATGAACTATCTTCCAAGTTTTCTGAAGCCATTCAACCATTTCGAAAAACATTTTAGGCTGTTATTTACTCCTTAAAGTGCTGAAATAGGGTGATGTTGATAACAACAAACTTTATTAGTTCTTACGACATCTGGTCACGAGATGCGATGAGAACCAATGAGGTTAGACGTAACCACCAAATTTGATTTTAGTGCTTTATCAATGATTTGAGAAAGAAAACGGCTTGTTCATCTGTATGGATTACCAATTCTCAGCTACATTTAAAAGTGAATAAAAGTGTGTGGAATTTCCCCACATTATGAACGTGGACCTTGCGGGAATTATTCAAATTGTGCGCAATACCCGTGCCGAATTTCAGTCCCTGCATCTCTGCTCTGCCCTCCTTCTCTCCCTCCCACATTCTCCCTAACAGCTGATGAATGTGCTGCTTTTTTCACAAACTAAATAAAAACCATCAGCAGTCAATTCTCCACACCACAGCCGCACTAACACCCATCACCAACACACAACCCCCTGCTCCCCTCTGATCACTCTCAGATCCAATTCCTTCCCATCATCACCTTTAAGCCATCTCTCCTTCAATCCTACCTGCACTCACATACATTATCAACACATCTATTCTCACTAGTACCTATCCCCCTACACTTGAGTAACGCCACCACATTAGTCCACACAAAACCCTGAACTCATAGAAAATTACCGTTCGGTCTCTTCCCTTCATGGCAAAAACACCTAAATGACTCGTGTTTAAACAGGTCTCCAGTTTCTCTCTCAGAACAACCTGCAACTGGTCTGGCTTCAAATGCAGACACCCAACTGAGGCTGCCTTTCATTCCATCACATATATAGAACAACCACTGGCTCAGCATCTTCCTATCTACACTCACTACTTCAACTCTATGTGCCCTCCAAGAGCTTGGGATCAGCGTGTGAGCTGTGCCTCCTGTTGATATAGACACAAATCACTTAGCCGGACTTTCACTTCCACTGTTTCTCGCTGGTGGAGCGACCTTCCGAACTCCACCCGAACAGTTTCTCTAGCTACTTTCAAGAAACATCTAAGGATGCATCACTTCTGTGATTGTCCCAATTTGGAATGCCCAATTCCCACTACTTAGTAGGTCCTCGTGGTGGCGTGGTTACTCACCTCAATCCGGGTGGCGGAGGACAAGTCTCAGTTGCCTCCGCTTCTGAGACCGTGAACCCACACATCTTATCACGTGGCTCGCTTTGCATGACACCTCGGAGAGTCCGCATGTGAAGGCTCATGCTACTCTCCGCAATCCACGCACAACTTACCACGTACCCCATTGAGAGCGAGAACCACTAATCACGACCACAAGGAGGTTACCCCACGTGACTCTACCCTCCCTAGCAACCGGGCCAATTTGGTTGCTTAGGAGACTTGGCTGGAGTCACTCAGCACACCCTGGATTCGAACTCGCGACTCCAGTGGTGGTAGTCCGCGTCAATACTCGCTGAGTTACCCAGGCCCCCTTTTTTATTTTTTATTAAAAAACTTATAATATATGTGTTTAAAAAACAAGTGTAAATGTAAAATTGACCAAAACTAAAGTTGACCAAAAAGAGAGACATCTTTTAAGTATTTGGGAATGTTTTGATATTTAAAACATTATATTTCATGTCATTCATAAGTTTTTAAAGCCTTAAATGGAAATCATAGTTTATTCCTATCTTATTATTTGATTTATATATTTGAAGTTAAGTATGTAAAAATGACTTCTTAAGGTATATGAAGCACACATGCAGAAAAAAAAAAAAGCACACCTTAAAAAATATGAGAATTTATAAGACAATAAATCTTGAAAGCCCTTAACAAGACAATCATCATAATCACAGTTATTTGTTTGACAATTAATCATCAGGCAAATTTCATAATCGTGACAGCCCTACCGATAGCAGTTGATATCTGATTTTGTTTAGCAAGTATTGTGTGTCTTGGCACAGACAATAAGATGCTTGTTTAAGAGAAATGTGACTCATCTCTTCACTGCGTTACCTGTTTGAGCTCCGCCACTGTCAGTCTGTTCATTCTCCTCAGTTTCTTCTTGGAAAGCTTGGGCATGTCCTTCTTTATTTCCTGTCAAATAGGAAGGGGAGGAGTTGGACAGGAAAAACACCAGGAAAATAAATGCTGGAAGGCTTTGAAATGGTTTTGAACTCACCTCATCACTGTCATCGCTATCTTTCCTCTCCAGCTCGAATCCCTTCTTTTTCAAGGAAATCATTTCTGGCTTTTCAGGCTTCTCCGGCTCCTTTTCCTTCTTTTTCATATCATCTGTCAGCTGTGATTGAAAGCCATACAAAGCGGTATTCATCAAAAAATGAGAAATCCTTCACAAAAACACATTTTCTGTGATTAAAAAATTCATTCTAGGTAAATTAAACTGCTGCATGAATTTCAAATAGGGATGGATGGTCAAGAATTATACATCTAATCAGAAGACTTGTATATATAAAAATACAACACCAGACAAGATTCACTCGTCAATCTTTTTCTTGAAGATGCCATTTTCTACACATAGCTTTCTGTATTTTCCTTCAAGTCAACTTAATCTTAGTCAAAGTCGTAATTAAGGATGGTAATCATAAGAAATTTAATGATTCCGGTTCAGATTCCTTAATGATTCTAATTACGATTCTTAGTCATTTTGAGGAAGAAATATTTGGAAATAAGAAATTCAGTTCTTATTGGATTTACTGCCCTGAGCAGTCTGTACCTGATATCATTACATATTTTAACAACAGATTCTTGCAAATGGTGTTTACACAGACTTTGTAGCTAAGATAAATGCCACTAATTACTACAAAACTCATAATGTGTCTCTTTTAAGTCAGACATGACAAAATTAATGACTTGTGGTTTTCCGTTCCCTAAAAAGAATAGGTTGATAAAAGTCATTTGTTCAGTAGGAACCGCTAAATTGAAAAGAACTGACTCACGAGAGTCATTCACTCAGGAATCAGACTACACTGGTCCACTGTATGTTTCACGCAGCTAATTCAATAGCTGTGTTGCAGTGCTGCTGAATGGTGGCAGCAAACAAGGTCAAGAGTATTTTAGCATGGCGTTACATTTGCAGCGGTGGGAGAATGCACGTTCGAGAACAGTTAACAGAGACACAAGTCATGATAAATAGCTACGGTATTTTTTTTAATTTAACCGGTTCTGAATAAGATCGTAAATAGTCATAGACCGATATTTTGGCTGATATTACCTACATTAGCTAATAACCATGTCCATTTGGCGAATTAACAGAAGTGTTACCTCCTCGTGACAATTAAAAAAATCTAGTGGCAGCATTGTTTAAATGGAAAGTTTTCAAAGTTTTAAATACATGTAAATAAATGGTGTAGCACAGTTTTGTGTACATCTCATTTCTTTTAAAAAAATTAAACTACAGTGCTGTGAAAAAGTATTTGCCTGATTATATTTCCTGATTTCTTCTGTTTTCGTGTATATTTCATACTAAATTAGTTTCAAAAATTCAAAATCTAACATAAAACAAAAGGCAATCTGTGTAAACACAAAATACTGTTTTTAAATGATAATGTTATTTATTGAAGCAAAAAAGTTATCCAATACCAACTGGACTTGTTTGAAAAAGTTTTTGCCCCTTAGTTTCTAAATTCCCAAATCTATGAGACTGCATTCATAATGGGGTTCAGCTGGACTAGACACACCCAAGCCTGATTACCCAGGCCCTGTTCAATCAAATCAACACCTAAATCGAACTTTTTCAGCAGCAGGAAGTTGGCTAAAAGGTCTCATCCAGTAGCACACTATGCCAAGGTGGAAAGAAATTCCAGAAATGAGGAGGAAAAAGGTGACTGAAATACATCACTCTGGGAAGGGTTACAAAGCTATTTCAAAGGCCTGGGACTCCAAAAAACCACAGTGAGAGCCATTATCTCCAAATGGAGAAAACTTGGCACAGTAGTGAACCTTCCCATAAGTGGCCGACCTTCCAAAATTCCTCCAAGAGCACAGCGACGACTCATCCAGGAAGTCACAAAAAAGCCAAGGACAACATCCAAGCAACTGCAAGCCTCTCTCACATCAATAAAGGTCACTGTTCATGACTCCACTCTCAAAAAGACACTGGCAAAAATACCATCCATGGAAAAGTGGCAAGTTGAAAACCACTGCTAACCCAAGATTTTGCCAAAACACACCTTGATGATCCTCAAACCTTTTGTGAGAATGTTCTGTGGACTGATGGGTCGAAAGTGGAACAGTTTGGCAGACAGAGGTCCCGTTACATCTGGCGTAAATAAAACACAGAATTCCACAAAAAGAACATCATACCTACGGTTAGGTATGGTGGTGGTAGTGTGATGGTGTGGGTATACTTTGCTGCTTCAGGGCCAAGGAGACTTGCAATAATTGAGGGAAACATGAATTCTGCTCTCTAGCAGAAAATCCTAACGTACAGTCATCGGTCCGTGAGTTGAAGCTCAAGCGCAACTGTATTATGCAGCAAGACAATGATCCAAAGCATAGCAAAAAGTCCACATATGAATGGCTCAAAAGAAGCTAAATTAAAGTTTTGGAGTGGCCTAGTCAGATGTTATGGCAGGACCTTAAACAGGCAGTTCATGCTCAGAAAACCCTCCAATGTGGCTGAATTAAAACAGTTCTGCAAAGAAGAGTGGGCCAAAATTCCACCACAGCGTTGTGAAAAACTGATCTCCAGTTACCAGAAGCATTTGGTTGCAGCTGTTGCTGCTAAAGCTGGCACAACTAGCTATTAAGTTTAAGAGGGCAGTTAGCTTTTCACATGGGTGATATAGGTGTAGAATAACTTTTTTTGCTTCAATAAAAAGAAATATACATTTCAAAACTGTATTTTGTGTTTTCTCCGGTCGCCTTTGTTTTATGTTACATCTTGTTTGAAGATAAAAAAAATTTGTATGAAAAACATTTTTCACAGCACTGTATGTACAGAGTCATATCAGCCATCAGTGCACCATGCCCTCTGAAAACCCCACTGACCATTCTGATCATTGCAGTATGTCTACATTGTACTTAAACTTTCATTTCAAAAGAAAAAAAAAGAAGAAAATTGTTTAACATGATTCCTCTTTCAATTCCATTACGAAGCATCTGGAGTAGAAGTAGACCGATATATAAATGAATCGGTGCCGATAGCTGATTTTTGGAACTACCGGTTAATGGCAAAAATCTGTGCCGATAGCTGCTGATAGATTGTTTCTTTTCACTCCTCCGTGTTACTCTGTGGCCGGCGTTGAAGGATTTTACAGTTAGAATGGTTTGATTCTACAGTATATCAGGGGCCTCTAGAGGTGAAATAAACAATCACTGAGACCTCGTGGGTATTTGCTATATCTAAATCTGTCATCATTGACAATGTTCATTCATATTTTTATCCTCACTTCAATGCATATTTTGTTATTCTGATGAAATAATGACGTGTTCTAAACTGAAGCAAAATGCATGCAAAGAAAAAAATGGACTATATGGAAACGTGCCCCGTCAGCACATACATAGTTTCTCCAACTTCATATCTTGTGAATAATAATAAACCTTTTTCCTGGTGAAATATATTTATATAAAAACCCTTCATCTGGTGAATATATAGGCTGTAAAAACCTTAAAAAACCTACTTAACCACAGAGCACTGTAACGGAGCCAAGTCTCTGACATTACAAAATAAGAGTCCCTAGTGTGTTTTCCCACATTATGCACCAAATCTTAATTTTTGCTAGTTATTATTTGGATTTGTGTAGTAAAATAAATTGTATCTGGAATTTTTATTTTTTTCATTGTGGACTCTTGCAGTACCTGTGTCTGTGCCTGTCACAGTAAGGAAAGACTAAGAACATTTTTAACATACCAATACCGTGCTCATATTCTTGTACTCGTACTCACAATAAATGCTCCAATACCAAAAACTGATACCATCCGCGTACGAATGTCATTTTGTAAACATTCAGGGCTCAAACTAATATCAAATTATGTACTAGTGTAATTATTAAACCACAAAGGCTGCGATTTAATGAGATAAACATATAGTTTGCATGTGCTGCATGTGAGCACTTGTAAATATGTGGAGCCAGTATTGTGCTGCTCATACCTTTAAGAGCTCCTTGGCTTATAAACGGTAAACACAGTCATGAGCATCACCCTCTCTGTTTGTAGCAGATGACAGAGCAGAGCGCTAATTCACTTTGTAGTGCGAGGCACATACAGACTACATATTTATGAATTAAATAGCAGCCTTTTGTGGTTTACGCCAAAATAAAAGCTCGATTTAAATGGAAAAAAGCACGACAGAAATATATCACTACTGTATAGTTACGTAATATTCATTGTAATAATACTACTACTACTACTACTAATAATAATAATAAAAATAATAAATAGTAATTGTATTATATTCAAGCAATATCTCACATCTGTGATGCTCTGTTAGGCAGCACTTTATTTGACAAAAATAACTTAAATTTTGTATTTTGGATTGTACTGTGAGGTTCTGTATAAAAGCACTTCATTTGATAAAATAATGCAATATGTTGAATATTAACTGTTAAATTTTCATTTGATTAAAGTTAATGAATTCATTTATTTAAAGACCATTTTTGATTAAAATTGAAATAGTGTTGGAATTCAGAAAAAAAAAATAAAAAAAATAAAAACGGTATCGATATCTGTGAATACCTAAAAGGGAGTATCGTGGCATTTAGGGCTGCCCCCGACTAAAGATTTTCCTAGTCGACTAGTAGGCATTAGTTTAAGCCATTAGTCAGACTAGTCATCACACGTTTATGATATTAATTTAATTACTTAAATAATTATATGTTGGGGGGCATCAGAAAATGGTTTGAGTTCCAGGTCTGAGAATGTTATAAGTAACATTGCTAACACTGTTCTACATTACAGAGAAATACTAAACTGTAATAATGAGCCTTTAAAATATAAATTTTACAAGCACATGCATGAAATGAGCTGCAGCGACACCGGCAAAAGCGGTAATGATTCTGAATGTGTCGGAAAAACCAGCAAGGAGACTGTCTGAACATTTAGTTAATTTATAGAGAAATGCACATTAGGGTTGTGCCAACAGATGATGATCTCGGGGATCGACGATGGTCAGAGTGATCGCCAATAGCTGATGCCTTTGACCATGTCAAGACGAAATTTGGCTCATTTTCCCATGTATTAAATTATTATTATTATTATTAATATTATTATTATCAAATTAATATTTCAAATAATTTGCCCGTAGACACACAGACACGCGCTTGAAGACACACTTTATTATATTATCAAAAACAGATGACACAAAAGCCGTCTATACGCATGTATGACACGCTGCTATTTGTACGGAGGTGTGCAGTCTCGTGGAACACGTGTGTGTGTGTGTATAATATATATATATTATACACACACACACACACACGTGTGTGTGTGTTTGTGTATATATATATATATATATATATATATATATTATACATGCATACATACACACACACACATATATAGATAGATATCTCGTGAAGGAGGGAACAAAACCAATTTATTCACACACATGATGTATTTTCCCGGACAACGAAATACCCGACCGGGAGAGAATGCACAGATGAAGTTCTTTGCCAGAGAGATGTTGCTCTTCACAACTGTTGTAAAGCCATCTTTCAAAAAGTTGAACAACACACATTTTAATTGCACTTAATTTTTTTTCCAGTTTCATTTTAATTTTCAGTTAAAATATATAAAAAATAAAGTTCAATTTTGAAATCAATGTGTCTTGCTTTATTGTGTAGGCTTAACCCTAACCCTGCTTAACGAAAATTACCACATAGTACCACCTAGCGTCCAACCAGCGGTTCGTCGGTTTCCTGTGGAGTTTCTTTTTTCTGCGACCAACCAACCAACCAATCAAAACTCGGTCGACCAAGACTCTTCTCATCGACTATCATTTGGTTGACTATTAGGTGACAGCCCTAGTGGCATCCCTAATTTTTTACATTTTAAAAACTATCAGCCGATTAATTAATAATCACCCTTTTCCACCACTCTAGTTTTCGGTATAGGCAAAATCCACAATCGGTCGAACTTCAATGTGGAGTTTATCAACTCAACTGATCTAAACAGCTCCTGACCTTGAAGGCTTCAAAGATCCTCTTGAAGAAGATGAAATTGGGGTCGTATATCTCTGGCTCTTCTGTGACGTACTCTATCTCCACCTCTGGCTCTTTCTCACGGTTCTCCTCTTTTTTCCTGTTCTCCTCCTGCTCCTTTTCCTGCTCACGCTTCTTCTTCTTGTTCTTCTTCCGGTTCCTGCGTTTGCGATTCTTCTGCAGGTAAAACAGGAAGATAGTCAGTGTTCAGAAAAACAAGTTAAAGCAATGACTCTTGCAAATGGTGTGATGCTGATACAAATGCTAATAAATCATGCAAGGACACCTACATCTTTTTTAGAAAGAGCACTTTCATCATCCTCAGAGTATCGAGCAGAGTTGTTGATCATGCCCATCTCTTCATCATCATCTTCCTCCTCTGAAGAAGAAATCACACACAAAAACAATTTAACAGTAACTCATTATTTTGATTAACTAAGGAATTACCAATAACATTAAGCTCGCAAAGATGTCTTGCTGCCTTCAAAAGCCACTCATGAAATTGCTACTTGAGAGTTCATAAGTCATATTGTGTTACAGTGTGCATACAAGCGATATTTGGGCTAAATGTTTTTCCATTTACACCTTTCAAAACAGGAAGCTTTCCAGTGCTCCTGTAACAGCATGAACAGTTTTGAGTGTAACTGATGTTTACAGTAGGGTTGGGCAATATAGCTGCAAAAATTATATCTCAATATTTTTTAGCCTATTGATGGCATTCGATATAATTACGTATTTGCTCTGAAATGGCTCAAAAGTTTTTTTTGTTTTTTTTTTAAATCAGCCAAGTAGATTCAATATGCTAAAGGAAATTAAATAATTTTTATTGATATGCACTTTTATATTTTATATGCAAACATTTTATATATAAAAAATGTTTGTTTATGAACAAGTTGTGCAAGAAATACTTATTTTTTGGAACCCAGTGAATATTGCAAAATACTAAATTATTACTGTGGGACCCAGTCAAGTTTATTCTTATAATTAGGGATGCACCAATCCAATACCTGGATCAGTATCGGCTCCGATACTGAAGCTTCTAAATGGATCGGGTATCGGTCCGACGAGCCCGATCCAAATCTGATACTGTGTGTTAGTCATGTTCGTTACTGTTAAGCTCAAAAAAATGACATAAAAGAACCATAAAAACACAAAGTAGTTCATATGACTCGTGCATTTTATTCAAAGCCACTCGAAGACGTGCAATAGCTTTGTGAATCACAAAAGGCTGTGTTTAATAAGTAAATATATTAAATGCATGCGCAGCTCCAGCGTGTCAGTGCTGAATTATCTGAATACTGAATTATCATTATTATTTTGAGGATTAAATTTGTTTTATATAAAAGTAATATTTCAGTTATATTTAATTCACCTTCACATGGAGCTTTTATTTTGACACTTCACCTTTAACAGTAACTTTTTTGATACTTCACCTTCACCTGGTGCTTTTATTTTGACACTTCACCTTCACCTGGTGCTTTATTTTGACAATTCACATGGAGCTTTTATTTTGACAGAAAGTGCTGCGTGTATCTGACAAGTGTACAATGTTCTGCAGCTGGTGAAACACGGTCATCTCCTTTTGTTATACTGTGCCGTCTTTGTAGATTTGTATAACAGCTTGGAGCGGTTTCTAATGTTTGGAATTGCACGAATACTTGAACTTAATGTACTTTTCTATTACAATGCATGTTAACTGCTCTAAAAGCGCTAAAAACACGAGCCCGTGAGCCCCACACTTGCACAGAACAGCGAGTCACCAGTTTATTCTGAAGCGCACACAGACCATGTTTATCTGTCTTTAATTGCAGCCTTCTGCAGTTTAATTATCACATATGACCATATCGTCATTTTGATGTTATTTTGATTAATTGTGCAGCCCTGGGGAATCGTGAAATTAGTCGAGTGATGCTCCTTATGAAATTAGGCGAAGCACATTAAAGCCATCGCGATATTCACGATATTGCATAATTTTATTTTGTTAGAAAAATCATATAAAATCATATACAATTTATATTTATATTTATATTTCAATTTATATTATATTTATATTTATATTTACAATTATATTGTAAATATTCAATATATCGCCTACTTCACAATGCATTTTATCATTCCCAGGCTGCCAGAGAGAATAGTGGAATAGGTAGTTCTGATGCATAAGCCTGTTGCCGATATTTCAACCGCTATTAAAATATAGTTAAAATATTAAATTAGTTAAGCAATATTTTAGCATTTCGAGATAACCATTCAGCCGATTAACAGCAGTCTAAACTTCTATCAGTTCCAAAATTTACAGACAGCCTTGTCAATGGATGAACAATTTCTGTTTTCAAATTTGTTTGGTGAATTGAGTGAAGTGTGTAAGTGTTTTTTTTTTGTTGTTTTTACAGTATATCACCCTGCTCTCTAGACTTCAGTCAACCACTACAAAAAGAGCATTTAAATAATACATTATACTTAATTATATAGTCAACATTAACAATTAGAATGATCAAAACTAATCAACTTCTGCCATGATTCTTAATTAACCCACCTCTAACTTTGAAACTCAAAGAAAATACCGAGTTTTCAGCTGGTAATTTCAAAATTGTGGTGCCATTTGTGTGCTCATCTCCCAAATATGATCATTCTGACATGTCTTGAAGGCAGCATCTGAGACCCAAAGTCTACTTGGTCAGACGTGAATGTTACGCATCTGCGTACAGGACGCATGCAGCAAATTGTCACCAGCAGAGTGAGGCACGATTTTTCAAACCGCACCCACTATGAACAAGAACAGTATGCACAAGCGCCTGGAATTATTTGCACTAATTAGTGGGTCCACAAAGTGGTGACACTCAGTTGTGCCGTTGCTGTCACAAAGAAGTGCCAGAACATATAATCACCGCTAAACAAATGGAGACAAAGGTGGAAAACAACAACAGTCGATGTGCATGTCAATACTTCGCAAAGTCAAATAAAGTATACTTTGAAAGGCTGAGCATTTGACAGTACCCTTGAAAACTGAAGTATACTTTAGGCTTGAGGCTAAAATTGTATGTGGATCACAAATCAGTTTCTTATTATGACCTGTAGGGGCAGTGCTGAGCTGTTCCTGTCTCATTTCCTTCAGCTGCAGGATCTTCTCCAGAGCCTGAGGAATCTTCAGCCCGATGCCCACATCTTCACCCTGCCACACCTGAACAAACAATAATACAAACGCCGCTGATTAATGTGTCAAATACTCTCAAACAGAAGATGTGTTGAGTCATTCACTGTTTCACACCTCTCTGACATCCTCTCCAGGAGGGGGTGGGACCTTCTGCCTCTGATTGGCAGACTGGGGTGCCACAGAAACACCTGGAGGGGGCAGACCGCTCTGTGACCCAACTGTGACCCAAAAAAAAAAAAATCAGGGTTAGATTAACAAAAGCTCACGGATCGATATACATTATCACAGGCTTCACAGATTCTCACGATGCAGGTCTCAAATAGGCAATCCTGAAAGGGTTTACAAGATAAGTGCACAAAGGACACCCAATGAAAGTGATTTGATATGATGGGGAATCTTTTGTCAACTGAATTTCAGTTCAGAGTCACATTGCAATTACAAATCAATTCTTGATGCATGTAAATTTTTCAACAATTGCTTTGATAATTGCTGGAAGTTCCTCTGTACAGAATTGACAAAAATAGGACATGCTTCCTCCAGCTCTGGGTGGAATATTCAATATGACTCCACATAAGGATGAACAATATATCGTGACCATAATGGTTATCGGCCAACATGGTGTTCAAATTATTTAATCAGTCAATATTAATTAGCTTATTTTATGTAATTGCAGAACTCTCCGCCTATTCAAGAAGTTTTAAAACCACATTAATGTAACATTAAGAGAACTATTTCTTGAAAAGCGCTTTCCTTTTGAGAGTGCTGTCCCATTAAAAGTGCATATTAAAATGAGTTGCTGTGTAGATGTCTGTTCAAGCAATATCTTTCATACAGTAATTATGTTGTGATGCCTTACATCACTTTAGTAGGATATAAAATTGTTGATTTGAATTTTAGTGTTTTACTTTTCTTTTTTTTTACAGTAGTATTGTGTGTTTGTTTTTTTTAATGCCATGCCGACGAGTAGATTTATTTCAGCAATCACATAAAAATAATTATGGACCAGAATTTCTGATTTTGTAGTAGTGGGTTTTACACATTTTTTTTACACAGATACATATTTGAACCATGCAATGTTTTGCATTAATTTTTTACTTTATTTTCTGATTCTGAATTTTTGTGCATTGGTGCAAAAATCTGAGAAAGCATCACGGTACATCTGTGAATTGGATTTTCCCTCTGCCATCTTTGATTTCATATCCACTTTGTTGGAGCTTCTGTAACGCTGTACAGCTCGATTACAGTATGAAAGCTGTGGGGCAGCTAACCTCTGAGAGGAGGAATGGGGGGCAGGAGGTTTGGTCGTGGTCCCAGCTCAGGTCCTCTGGTGCCTAGTGGCCCCTGCTGGATTTTAGCAATTTCCTGCTGCCTTTCATGTTCCAGCAGCACAGCAGCCTTAGAGACGGAGAGAAACACTCAATTTAATGGGGCTTTTCCACTGCACGGAACGGCTCGACTCTGCTCGCTTTTTGGGGGTTTTCCACTGTGGATAGTACTTGGTACTTTTTTAGTACCACCTCGGTTGATGTTCCAAGCGAGCCGAGCCGATACTAATGCTGCGTTCCATTTGTCTTGGAAGTCGGACTCGGGACTCGGATCGACGTCATATTCGTTAAAAAAAACAAGAAATCCGAGTTGGATGCATTCCTTTTACACACAAGTCGGAAAAAAAAGATGGACATCTCCAGGAAAGTAATTGTTGCACTAGCTCTTTTGGAGTACAGAGACCTACAAAATAAGTATGCCCTTCACCTAAGAGACCTTGAGGAAGATGACAGAAAGCGGAAAAGGTATGTTAATGTTTCCGCGCATTTGATTGTATCAAAACATGTTAACCACGTTTTAATCGAACCAGCGGTGTAAACAAAGGGCAATGCCCTATGGAAGTACAAATGTATATTTGCAATATAAATTTGCCAAACTGTGTTATGTGTAAACGGTTTTACTGTTTGTAATGTTAGGCAGTGTTGTTGTAGCAACACTGACCATTGTTCTTGTAGCAGCAGCGACCATTGTTGTTGTTAGCAGCAGCAACCTAGCCAATTTTAGCTGTACCAGTTTATAAACAACACATAACGTGGTAATTCACGCATAACAGGATCGTAGCAACATGCCTATTGGCAATTTTAATACAGTACTGTGTATACGACTTACTAAATTGGACACAAAAAAGACAAAAGTGCTAAAAAAAAAACTTTAAACCCACAGCATACTACAGTCGATGCTCTTCGTAGCCATCTTGCTTTCTGAACTCGGGGTCCTCCGAGTTCGTCCGACTTTCTGAGTAGGAATTCCGATATCGGGGGGCGTTCCATTTGTCAGTTCCGGTCTCGGAACTTGGAAAATAACTCAGAGCTCCGACTTCCGAGACAAATGGAACGCAGCATAAATGTGACGTCAAAACCCTGCAGATCACTGATTGGTCATAGAGAATCTATAAGCTAGATGGCAGGTTAGCTTACCCTTGTGCATCATCGAGCTAACACAGTGATGTCCTTGTCTGCGCTTTGGTGTATGATTTCCTAAACTCTCCTGTTTTTTTTAGCGGTATATTTTCTTGCTGCTATCAGACTCTTTTGAAACAAAGTTTGTCGTCTTGCTGTGAAAAACAGCCACATGCCGAGAATCAAGAACACCATTCCTTCGATATCCTCCATTGCTCCTTTGTTGTGTGTTTGTGTCACGTTTAAGATGATGTCACGGCAGTAGAGCTGGCGCAACTATGACGATCAATTTATAATCCCACCCATGTTAAGGCTGCACTAATCTGCAGTGGAAATGCAAGCTCAGAAAAGTAAAGCGAGCAGAGTCGAATCGAACCGTAACGTGCAGCGGAAAAGTGCCATAAGACCATCAAACATTATGAATGTATTATTTCAGATCAACTAATAATACAAATAATACCTACATAATCTATCTACACTGCAAAATGTTTTCATGTACAAAAATTGACTTAACAGGACAGAGAAAAATTTAGGTGAATAAACATAAATAGCCTGATATTTTAATACACTTGCTAACCTTGTGTAACAAAAATCCTCTTATTAACGATACATTACCAATAGCAATACAAGAGCTTTTTCTCACCCGTTTCTGCTGCTCTAGAAGCTCTTGTTCCTTCATCTGCTCCTTCATCCCATGTGAATCACCCTAAAACACACCAACACGTTTATAAAACAGCAGTCTGTAAACTGCAGTCAAGCACTTCTACACTCCGCAAAAATATAAATATATATTATATATCATGACGGTGTTTCTTCCTTTTCCCCTCTTCTCACCTTCCTCTGCTGCTTCAGTCACATGTCACATCAATATAATAGTGTACATTTCACATGCAGCGCTGTCTCTCTCACCTGAGCGGCTCTGTCGTCGTGCTGCATCATGCCGGGTGGCTCGATGCCCATGTGTATGGGTGGAGGGCCGCCCATCATGTTCATGGCCTGCATCATGTTCATGCCTGGCGGCAGGGGCATGGAAGGCATTGGGGGCATGGGCGGCAGGCCTGGCATCTAAGAGTAACCCAGAAAACAGCAGAACTTTCAGCAGTGCTTTGATTGGACAAAACAGCAAAGAAGCTGATTGGATAAGAACAGGGATGCACCGAAAACACCATTAAAAGTCAGTTTTGCTTTTCAGCCGAAAGAAAAAATAGGCCAGAAATCTTAGCAGGAAGCATTACTTTAACAGTCCTGCTAACAGGAAAAGGCAGATGATGCAATAGCCAAGAATCAGTTTACAAGTTAATTTGAGACCATTGTTAGCATAGCATTTTTCTACACAACATGGTGCTTATCAAAAGTTTTATATTTCATACTAGAACAATTTAGAAGACTGTATCATTTTAAAGTGTATTTAAAATATAAAAACAAAAAATCATTTTCAGTTGTCTGCCAAGAATTAGTATTTTGGAGCATCATTTAGTAAGACAAGTCTGAGAAATAGGTAAACTCACAAAATAGTACACAAAGACACAAATTCATGCCATTAATATTCTTATTATACAATAACTGTTTTCTAAAAGCAATAAGGCACTCAAGGCTGCTAGTGAAAATGATGATAATTCTTGATATCAAATGGAAATTTCAACATTTCTGATATGTGCAACTGCATTTTCTCAATGACCTGTAATTCATTCCTGTTCAAAATGCAATTACAGATATCTATAATTTCTTCCTAGTGAAAATTCCAAACACATCAACTAGGTACTTACTAGTAAATTATTATTATTATTTTTTAATCAATAATTTGTTACTAGTGCAAATGTCAAATCCTGACATAAACAACTGAAGTACAACAATAGTAAAAAAATGCTCATTTCTTTATATCTGTCATTTGGATTTCACTAGTGCCAATGTTAATTTTAGATATCTTTAATGAGATTGTAACTACTAAGAAAGCCTTTTACGATATCTTTAATAAATATCTTAAATATGGCCACAAATGAAAACCAAAGAACAGATATAAAAATTAGCATTTTTACTAGTTGTAATTCAATTGTTAATATAAGGAATGCACATTTGCACTAGTAAGAAAGCAATTATTGATTTCAAAATTCTTGTTTTTACTAATAATTAGTACATTGCTAATATGTGATTTTTGGAATTTCAAATAGTAATTAATTATCGATATCTGTAATTGCAATTGGAACAGGAGTGAATGACAGATCAATGTGAAATTTTACTATTGAAAATTCAGTTACAGATCAAAGTTTTTTAACAGTTTCGATTGCATTTTTGATATCAATAGTTAAAGTTTTTAGAGTGCAAATTAAATTAGAATTTGCACAAGTAGTAAGTCCACTGCTGATATCAAGAACAACCATTTTAACTAGTGAAAATGCATTATAGATATCTGTAATTCATATCCCGCACCCAGGATTATAGGTAAATTCTTGACATAATAAACACAATAATGGACAGAGATGCTGCAGTACCGTTGTCATGCCCTTATCTCCTCCTGACATGTTTGGCTTAGTCAAGATCATCCCAGACTGTGGGCAAAATAAAATATAAAGTCATACGCGGGTAAGAAATCAAAGATACAATCAGACTTTGCAGATAAACCCCAGATTCACTTACTTGAGCATACGCTTTCAATCTGTCTATGAGCTCCTCTCTGGGACCTGAATGAACAGAGAATATATATTAAAAAAAATAATAATAAAAAAATAAAAATAAAAAAACTTTAGTTGAATGTGTGCTGCTTTGTAACTACAATATCGACAGTAATGCAGCAATCGAGTGTGATAAAAACACACTCGAAGTTCAGGACATACTGCGCTCGTGAGCAACTTCATTCACACATGAACTGCACACAACAAAATATATTTTCACCAGCCCAAGAGGACAAAAATGTTAATAAAATTTCCCATTTAACATATTTAAATGCAAAAAAACACAACAACTCAAGAAGTTTAGTGCACTAACCAGAGGAAATAACAGGCTAACCTGCTAATGTTAGCTATCAAGAGAAAGATCGACTAAAACATCCGCAAATGTCTTCTTATTAAAACATATTTAACTCACCCATATTAGGAGCTCCAAACTCCGCCAGTTTGGCCTGTAGCTCGCCGTGGCTCCATGAATTAAATTCGGCGTTTGATCCAGAGCCCGGCGGCCCGTCGGTTGCCATGATGAACCTCTATAGGCACAAACACGTTCACTTCACACACAGAGGAATGACGGGAAGAACAGCATAGAACTGCATCATGGGCTTTGTAGTTCATTAGTGCGTTTGCTGAACACAAACGTCCCCAGAGCATTTTTTTTTTTTAATTAACAGTTCACTTTTTTTTTTACAATACATCAACATCCAAACTAAATATGATAGGTGAGGATGAGAAACAGATCAATACTTAAATCCTTTGTAACTATAAATCCACTTTCAAACAGCCTATGTATGTTCATGAGAGTTCTTCTTCTGTTTTTTTCCGATTTGCATTTTTTGTGCATGTTCCCACCTACTGAGCTATTGTGCATATATTATTTATTTATTCTTTTCCTTTGCCTTATCCCTCCCATTTTTTATCCTCCATGCCCAGTAGGTGGGGATATGCATGAAGAATGTGAATCGCTAAAACACAGAAGAAGAACTCGGTGCTCTTGTGAATATGCCTAGAAAGGCTGGTCAAAGTGGAGATTTAGAGTATAAAATTACTTTATAAAAATATTGATCTGTTTCTCACTCACACCTATCATATCACTTCTGTAGACATGGATTTGTCCACCGTCATATGGATAATGTTAACTTCTGGCCACCATTCACTTGCATTTTATGGTCCAACAGAGCTTTTAGAGATATTCTTCTAAAAATCTTTGTTTATGTTCAGCAGAGAAAGTCATTCACATCTGGGATGGTATGATGGTGAGTAAATAATGAGGGAATTTACATTTTTGGTTGAACTATCCCTTTTATGGTTCATGTTTGGTTAATTTTGGGAACTTTCTAGGAACGTTCTTTGTGGGTTTAAAAAACGCTTTTTGAGTGTTGCAATGAGGTTTTTATGTGAACCTAATTAGATTTACATTGAAATATTTCTAATGGTTAGGTTTTTTATAACCATAAAATAACATTCCCAGAACATTGTTTTGATGTTTGTTTATGTGTGTGTGTGTGTGTGTGTGTGTGTGTGTGTGTGTGAAAACCTAATATGAACTTGGTGGATAACGACTATAACATTAGAGCCTAATACTAGTATTTTATAAAATACTGGATTACAATGTATGCAATTGAAAATGCACGTTTTATACTATTAACGTTTGTAATTGAACACTCTGCCAAGCATTACATCGTTGTTGAATATTTCACAGGAATGCGTTTGCCATGTTGTGGCACAGGGAGGCAGTCTTTCACCCATAATGATCCCTTTCCAGTCTAATCTAGTTAACCATGACAGTAAATTGGATAAGTGGGAAATAAAAGCTCCTGTAAGTACATGAAAATAACGCATTCCAAGTATTAAGTAAAAGGCTGTGCTACACTGCACAGCGAGGCGAAAAAATAGAGCCTTCCTGTCAAAGCAAACCTTCAAGCGCGCGCGTCTCGCCTTCATAAAAATGTCTTTTGATTGGTCAAGTCGGCGCTGACGGAAATAACTCCACCCACTACCACGAGAGACGCGTCGCTTCGAGTCGCTAGCAGTGTTGTTGCTGTGTTAGAGCGGCTGTCAATCACACAGTGCGCAGACGCGCCACGCAACTACTGGGCGTTTCTGCTGTGGGCGGAGGGAAATCAGTGATATGTTCTTAATTTCTACAAGGGCTCCACATGTTTAAAAGATCAAGCAGTCATAACCTCTGCATAATCATCTGATAGTACTAGGAAGTGCAGTAAAAATAAAGACACTAAGTAGGTCTGAACGCAACAATACAAATGCTTTGACACTTTTCTCTTATTAGTATTATGTATATTTTGTCATGTTTTTGTTTTTTGTTTTTTTTTGTTTTGTTTTTTTGTTTTTTAGAAAACAGCATTAGCAACGTTTAAACTGTGTGAACAAGGGATATGTCAATTTCCAACTCCATTTCCTTGTTTAGCAGTTTAAAGTTGGACTTGAAAAAGTCATTTTAAACCTTTAATTCTCACAATATAGTGTTAAAAGTGTATATGTATCATATTATAAACTGGTAAATCATGCAATAACGTGTTTAATGGTTATGGATGTTTATAGTTGTTTCAGTTTCTAAAAGTTTGTACTTTTTTGTATATATTTAGATGCAATATTTATGCCACAGCTGTTTTCCTTTCCTATAATAACATTTGGATTGTTTAAGACAGAATGCATGCAAGTCCAAAAGATTTTTAAATGACAGGGTGGTCAGGGTGAGTTTCTTAAATTACTGCTCTAATGGCTAATACTAGTGGCCTAAACACAGGAAGTGATGAAAGCATGGTCTGTTTCACCTTATTACCCCAGCATTCCTTATCTATGAACCACATGCACCAGGGCAAGAAATTTTATACAGCACACACATAACTTTCAAATTGCAAAAAGTGTTCCATTAAAAAAAAGTGCTGTGGTGGTACCATGGTACCTTGATGGTAGATGGAATCATTGTACTGATTATCATTTTTATGCACCATTATGTTACTTCAAAGAATTCCATGGTCCATGTCCAAACAACAGTGGTTGTAACGTTGTACTTTTTGGTAACTTTTTGTTAGTCTATTGTTATTGTGGTAAATTTAAGTAAAAAAAAAAAAAATCACTGTCTTATCCTTGTGGCACTAATTTACTTTGTTCAAGTTAAAATAATTAGACTAATGTAAACTTTTTTTCACTTAGGTTGTTTACAAATACAAAAACAATGTTCCTGCCATTAGTAGAGCCCTATGAAAATCTGTTTAATTTTAATTTTATTTTTTTCAAATTCAGTCTTATTTTTTCTGAATTTGGTGTTTGAAGTTAAATTCATTTTTATCATAAGAAAAAAAATCATAGAACTTTATTGAAATGAAAAACAGAACAATTACTTTTCAACATATCTTGGCATTTTTATCAAATGAAGTGCTTTTATACAGATCCTCACAGCACAATCCGAAAAACAACATTGGATTTATGTATTTATTTATTTTTGTGAAATACAGTGTTGCACAGCAGAACATCACAGTATTTATTCAGTCCAACAGCACTCGTGCTTGTAAGATATTGCTTGAATATTATGTAATTAGGCCTCTTATTGGTGTATTTATTGTTATTAATTATTATTACTACATTGAATGTTATATTTTACTATACATTACTAATATATTTCTGTTACAATTTCTCTTAATTTCAGGTATCTAGTTAAATTAAGAGCATTTATTTTGGTGGAAAAGCAAATGGAGCACTTTATTTTTTATGTTTTTGACAACAGCTTCACAGCTCCAGTTCGCTAAATGGCTTAAATGTGCGTATTAATTATAAAAGTAAATAGGGCCCAATTTTAAGATTGCTAGCGCTAAATTTTGGTATTTTCATGCATGTATGCGCTAAGGCTAGGCACAAGTGGGTTTGTTGAAATTGCACGCGTAAAGCGCTCATGAGCTGGATCAAGTACTTAATTCAGAGGTTCCTCTCCGGTTATTGCAGCATTTGCGTCCTATTATGTAGTCCATATATAGGTAGTGTAAATGGACTCTATGCAATGAATTAGAAGTTCTCTTGTGCATTAACGGTGTCCTAGTTGAATGTTAGGCCTGTTTCTATGACGGTGACATGCTCCTTTTATAAGAGTGGAAAATGTGGTTCTCATCATGATTTGGATTTACAGTCCATTAAATCATAGAGAATGTAAGTATTATTAATCATTTTCATCTACGGACACACAAATCATGGCTAATATTAACAGTGATTGTATCGGAACACACTTCACTTCTATTTGGATTTTGAAAAATTAAATAAATTATAGAAATACAAAAAATGTAACCAAAAATAATTCTAAATTCAAATTATACATCAAATGAAATAAAAATAGAATCAAAATGACGAAATGGTCAAAAAAAATCTTATACCAAATCCAAACATTTTACTCTCTCCAACGCCTCTTTTGCAGTGACGTAAACATCACTCTATGACAACAAGTGGAAAAATACCAATAAAAATTTGATCATATATTCAATTATAAATATAAACATAATTAAAATAACTGAAAAATAAACCATGACATGTAGATAGTTTAACACAAATATCATAAAAATTTGTTTCATAAAGCAGCTACAACTGTGATTGTTGTGAAATAATTTGATGTTCCACTATATTTTCAGAAATTGCGCTTTGCGCCACTTCATTAACATAAAATACACCCACAGTTAGCACGCATACACCCACAGATAGCGGCAACACTCCCATCCACGGCCACTTGTGCTTTGCGCTGGCACGAAAATTGCACTTACAATAAGATGCAGCGCACGGTCATTGCGTGTAGTGCTGCGTTTTATGCGCTCATGAAAATAGAGCCCATAGTCTGCATGTGCTGTGCACTTCAAGGTTAATGCACACTTTTCTGTCTATCATCTATTCCAAAAAGGAATTTTTTTTATTTCTTCCTTCAATAAATTACATAGAAGGTCAAATTTACATTAACTGCATAAAAGACAATTTTATATCCCATGTGAATACACCCCAGCAGCTATCCCTCCCGTTATTTACTATTCAACTAGCAGTGAACAATAAAAATAAATCACACATCAAAACAACCCAGTTAGCTAATTTGTCTACCCACTTCTTCATAACTTTTTTTTTTTAGTGATTATGCAGATAATTAAAAATAAATACCTGTTTATAGTATTGAGTATATTCTGGGTCGTGTTTATCCAAAACTTTTGCACCAACTCGCACTTACAAAGTAAGTGCAGCATATTTCCTTCCTTCTTTTGACATTTATTACATAAACCATTATCATATCTTGCCATCTTCAACAATTTACTAGGTGTACAATAAATACAATTTAAAATCTTAAATTGCAGTAGTTTATTATTTACAGCTCTGAACGGATACCTCGCATTTCACCATATTGATTTTAAATTTAATTCACTGACTGGTGTATGTAGCTCAAATGCCCATTGTTTTGCAAAATTATCAAATTCAGTGTATGTTTCTTTATTTAATAAATCATAGAAGATACGTCTTTTATTAATACCATTATCATCATCAGCAAAAAGAGCATGCTTGGTGCTTCTTTTTTGTGTATGAGCGGCCGGCTTTACACATTTCCTTTGAAGTGCAGAGCATTTGAGTTAACATTAACTTAATGTTAACTCAAAGTCAACATGACACAGGGTTTGCATCCCATTTTACTTATTAAACTTATTAAATATATTCAACAAGAACTTGCTTTTATCTGAAATTGATTGAATGTTGAAATGTAGACTCCACATGACAGGTGGTTAGAGGGTAGAAGTTGAAAACTTAGAGGACTTGGTAACATCAGATAACAAGTTATTACATATTGATGAGAGATCACAAAGACAAACCTTTGATTTTATTTTAATTTTATTTGGAATACTGTACTGTGATGAATCATGCACAGTAAGACCATGATGGAAGTAAATAGAATACATTTTTTATTTCATGTCGCCTTTAGGGTTAATGAATGCTTTTACATTTTTAAACACCATACTTGTTACAGCCGATGCTAAACAAACTGAACTTCAGTAAACAAATGGTTGCTAAACCATGTTCCCACACATGGCATAAGCCTACAGTATATTGTGTAGCTAGTGGTCTTGGTATTGTTTTACGTAAGATGCTTGTGGAACACGTTTTACTTAAAACAATTCTTCAAATATCCATGTTTCCACACTCCATGTCTTCTGCGTCTCTCTGCATCTCGGTAATAACTGAGGTTTTGTGATGTGTTTTTACTTGCGTTTCGTGTTTTGTCAGCTCTCTTCGATTAGTCTTTCTCCAGAGATTTCATTTTTTTAATTACATTTATCTCCCCCAAAAGTGATAAATTCAATGTTAATTTCAGTTTTTGTCAGCTTCTGCCAGAGCATTTCAAGTTACTTTAGGCCCGAGTGCCATAACTTTAACATTTAGAGTTGAAGTCAGACGTTTACATACACTTAGGTTGAAGTCATTAAAACTTTTTTTTTTTTAACCACTCCACAGATTTAATATTAGCAAACTATAGTTTTGGAAAGTCGTTTAGGACATCTACTTTGTGCATGACATGAGTAATTTTTCCAACAATTGTTTACAGACAGATAGTTTCACTTTTAATTGACTATATCACAATTCTAGTGGGTCAGAAGTTTACATACACTAAGTTAACTGTGACTTTAATTAGCATGGAAATTCCAGAAAATTATGTCAAACCTTTTGACAATTAGCCAATTGGCTTCTGATAGGAGGTGTACTGAATTGGAGGTGTACCTGTGGATGTATATGAAGGCCTACCTTCAAACTCAGTGCCTACTTGCTTGACATCATGGTATAATCAAAAGAAATCAGCCAAGACCTCAGAAAAAAAATGTGGACCTCCACAAGTCTGGTTCATCCTTGGAAGCAATTTCCAAATGCCTGAAGGTACCACGTTCATCTGTACAAACAATAGAACGCAAGTATAAACACCATGGGACCACGCAGCCATCATACCGCTCAGGAAGGAGACACGTTCTGTCTCCTAGAGATGAATGTAGTTTGGTGCGAAAAGTGCAAATCAATCCCAGAACAACATTTAATCGCAAAAAAACATTCCCTATCTTAGGTCAGTTAGGTCACTACTTTATTTTAAGAATATGAAATGTCAGAATAATAGTAGAGAAAATTATTTATTTTAGCTTTTATTTCTTTCATCACATTCCCAGTGGGTCAGAAGTTTACATACAATTAGTTAGTATTTGATAGCATTGCCTTTAAATTGTTTAACTTGGGTCAAACGTTTTGGGTAGCCTTCCACTAGCTTCTCACAATAAGTTGCTGGAATTTTGGCCTATTCCTCCAGACAGAACTGGTGTAACTGTGTCAGGTTTGTAGGACTCCTTGCTCGCACACGCTTTTTCAGTTCTGCCCACAAATTTTCTATCGGATTGAGGTCAGGGCTTTGTGATGGCCACTCCAATACCTTGACTTTGTTGTCCTTCAGCCATTTTGCCACAACTTTGGAGGTATGCTTGGGGTCATTGTCCATTTGGAAGACCCATTTGCGACCGAGCTTTAAATTCATGGCTGATGTCTTGAGATGTTGCTTCAATATATCCACATAATTTTCCTTCCTCATGATGCCATCTATTCTGTGAAGTTCATCAGTCCCTCCTGCAGCTAAGCACCCCAACATGATGCTGCCACCCCCATGTTTCATGGTTGGGATGGTGTTCTTCGGCTTGTAAGCCCCACTCTTTTTCCTCCAAACATAATGATGGTCATTATGGCCAAAAAGTTCAATTTTTGTTTCATCAGACCAGAGGAAATTTCCCCAAAAAGTAAGATCGTTGTCCCCATGTGCACTTGCAAACTGTAGTCTGGCTTTTTTATGGCAGTTTTGGAGCATTGGCTTCTTCCTTGCTGAGCAGCCTTTCAGGTTATGTTGATATAGGTCTCATTTTACTGTGGCTATAGATACTTGTCTACCTGTTTCCTCCAGCATCTTCACAAGGTCCTTTGCTGTTGTTCTGGGATTGATTTGCACTTTTCGCCCCAAACTATGTTCATCTCTAGGAGACAGAATGCGTCTCCTTCCTGAGCTGTATGATGGCTGTGTGGTCCCATGGAGTTTATACTTCTGTACTATTGTTTGTACAGATGAATGTGGTACCTTCAGGTGTTTGGAAATTGCTCCCAAGGATGAACCAGACTTGTGGAGGTCCACATTTTTTTTCTGAGGTCTTGGCTGATTTATTTTGATTTCAAAATCAAATCACTTTATTGTCACACAGCCATATACACAAGTGCAATGGTGTGTGAAATTCTTGGGTGCAGTTCCGATCAACATAGCAGTCGTGACAGTGATGAGACATACGCCAATCTACAATAAACATCAAATTAACACAACACAATTTAAACATCTGTTATACATAATTAAACTCGACTTAAAACATCAAATTAACACAGCACAATTTAAACATCTGTTATACACAATTACACTCAACAATATACAATAATAACATACATTGCACAGTATACAATATGCTGTTTTTTTTTTTTTTTTTTTTTTTTTTGTTTTTTACTATATAGATACTATATAGATACACATTATTCAATAAAAATTAAAATATATATGAAAAAAGTATATATATAGAATGTACAGTATTGTACTGTATTGACATTCAGGCTGTCGGTTGATAGTCAGTTGTTAAGAGAGACATAATATAATGACAGTAATATAATTTATGACAGTCCGGTGTGAGATAAAAGAGTAATAAAGTGCAGGGATGATGTATTTTGATCGTGGGAGATCAAGAGTTCAGAAGTCTGATTGCTTGGGGGAAGAAGCTATCATGGAGTCGGCTGGTGCGTGTCCTGATGCTGCGATACCGCCTACCTGATGGTAGCAGTGAGAACAGCCCATGGCTCGGGTGGCTGGAGTCTCTGATGATCCTCCGAGCTTTTTTCACACACCGCCTTGTATATATTTCCTGGAGGGAGGGAAGCTCACCTCCGATGATGTGTTTGGCAGTTCGCACCACCCTTTGCAGTGCTTTGCGGTTGTGGGCAGTGCTATTGCCGTACCAGGCGGAGATGCAGCCAGTCAGGATGCTCTCCACAGTGCAGGTGTAGAACCGTGTGAGGATGTGGCGGTTCATTCCAAACTTCCTCAGCCGTCTCAGGAAGAAAAGGCGCTGATGAGCCTTCTTCACAACGACTTCAGTGTGGACGGACCATGTGAGTTCCTCAGTGATGTGGACACCGAGGAACTTGAAGCTGCTGACTCTCTCCACTGGTGCTCCATTGATGGTGATTGGACTGTGTTCTCTGTCTTTTCTCCTGAAGTCCACCACAAGCTCCTTTGTCTTACTGACGTTGAGGGAGAGGTTGTGCTCCTGACACCAGTGTGTCAGAGTGTGCACCTCCTCTCTGTAGGCTGTTTCATCATTGTCAGTGATCAGACCTACCACCGTCGTGTCATCAGCAAACTTAATGATGGCATTGGAGTTATGTGTTGCCACACAGTCATGTGTGTACAGGGAATACAGTAGTGGGCTGAGAACACAGCCCTGCGGGGCTCCAGTGTTGAGGGTCAGTGATGAGGAGATGTTGCTGCCTATTCTAACCACCTGGCGTCTGCTTGACAGGAAGTCCAGGATCCAGCTGCACAGCGAGCTGTTTAAGCCCAGAGCCCGGAGTTTCTCATCTAGCTTGGAGGGCACTATGGTGTTGAATGCTGAGCTGTAGTCTACAAACAGCATTCTCACATAAGTGTTCTTTTTTTCCAGGTGGGAGAGAGCAGTGTGTATTGTAGATGCAATGGCATCATCAGTGGAGCGGTTGTTACGGTAAGCAAACTGCAGCGGGTCAAGATTGAGTGGTAATACAGAGCAGATGTAATCTCTGATTAGTCTCTCAAAACATTTGCTGATGATGGGGGTCAGAGCAACAGGACGCCAGTCATTTAAACAAGTTATTTTCGATTGTTTTGGAACAGGCACAATGGTGGATGTTTTAAAGCATGTGGGGACTACAGACAAAGAGAGGGAAAGGTTGAAAATGTCCGTAAAAACACCAGCCAGCTGGTTCACGCACGCTCTGATGACGCGGCCCGGAATGCCGTCTGGACCCGCGGCTTTGCGGATATTCACCCGTCGGAATGATCGGGTTACATCCGCTACAGAGACGGAGAGTGAACTAACCTCTGTAGCTTCGGCCGTGAGAGCTCTCTCCGCGAGGGCGGTGTTATTTCCCTCGAAACGAGCATAAAAAGTATTTAGCTCATCCGGTAGAGAGGCAGCGGTGTTCATGGCGGAGTTTTTATTCCCTTTAAAGTCCGTGATGATGTTAATTCCCTGCCACATGCTTCTAGAGTTGGTGGTGTTAAACTGTCCTTCAATCTTACTCCTGTACTGGCGTTTTGCTGTTTTGATAGTTTTTCGGAGGGCATAACTGGCTTGTTTATGCTCCTCCGCGTTCCCGGAATTAAAAGCGGAGGTCCGCACATTAAGTGCTGCGCGAACATCGCTGTTGATCCACGGCTTCTGATTCGGATAGATTCGCACAGTTCTGGTCGGAATCACTTCCTCTACACACGTTCTGATGAAGCACATTACGCTATCAGCGTAAAGCTCGATGTCGTCATCAGAGGCGGACCGGAACATCTCCCAGTCCGTGCGATCAAAACAGTCTTGTAGCGTAGAGTCTGATTGGTCCGACCAGCACTGGATCGTTCTGAGGGTGGGTGCTTCCTGTTTCAGTTTCTGCCTGTAAGCGGGCAGAAGCAGAATGGAAGAGTGGTCCGATTTTCCAAATGGTGGGCGGGGGAGGGATTTGTAGCCATCCCGGAACGGAGAGTAGCAATGGTCCAAAACCCGGTCCCCTCGTGTGTTGAAACTAATGTGCTGGTGATATTTTGGTGCGACTGATTTTAAACTGGCTTTATTAAAGTCCCCGGTCACAATGAACGCGGCCTCAGGGTGCGCGGTTTCCTGCTCACTTATACTCCCATACAGTTCCTTGAGTGCCCGGTCTGTGTCGGCTTGTGGGGGGATGTACACAGCAGTGATAATGACCGCTGTGAATTCCCTCGGTAGCCAGAATGGTCGACACAGAAGCATAAGAAATTCCAGATCAGGAGAACAGAAAGACTTGATAGAATGTATGTTCCTCTGATCACACCAGGATTTGTTGATCATAAAACATACACCACCTCCTCTAGTTTTACCTGAGAGGTCTTTCGCTCTGTCCGCTCGGAGCATGGAGAACCCCGCGGGTTCAATGGCTGAGTCTGGAATCTCCGCAGACATCCAAGTTTCCGTAAGGCAGATAACGCAGCAGTCCCTCGTCTCTCGTTGGAAAGAGATCCGCGCTTTCAGCTCGCAGAGCTTGTTATCCAGAGACTGAACATTTGCCAGTAGAATAGTGGGTAGCGGGGGTCGATTTGCGCGGCGTCTTACTCTGATGAGAACGCCGGCTCTGTTTCCCCTTTTCCTCCTGCGTTTCCGCGGCCGTGCTGCCCAGACAAAGGGCTCCGCTTGCGTGTTTGTAAACAGCGGGTCGGCATTGAGGAATGTGAAGTCCGGTTTACGGTGTGAGATCGCTGAGCCAATGTCCAAAAGTGTTTGTCTGTCGTAGACAATAAGGCAGGCAACATCCAAGACAAGAAACATAAGAATTGTAAACAAAACAAACAAACCATTGCTAAGTTGTGTCGGAGCTCGCAACGCAGCAGCCATACTCAGCGCCATCTTGAGTCCAATGATATGATTTTCCCCTGATGTCAAGCAGAAAGGCACTGAGTTTAAAGGTAGGCCTTAAAATACATCCACAGGTACACCTCCAATTCAGTACACCTCCTATCAGAAGCTAATTGTCTAAAGGCTTGATCATTTTCTGGAATTTTCCAAGCTGCTTAAAGTCACAGTTAACTTAGTGTATGTAAACTTCTGACCCACTGGAATTGTGATAGTCAATTAAAAGTGAAATAATCTGTCTGTAAACCATTGTTGGAAAGATTACTTGTGTCATGCACAAAGTAGATGTCCTAAACGACTTGCCACAACTATACTTTGCTAATATGAAATCTGTGGAGTGGTTAAACAATTAGTTTTAATGACCTAAGTGTAGGTAAACTTCTGACTTCAACTGTATATTAGGATTCAATAAGTTGTGAGCCATCACGTTATAATCTAGCTTGATGGACGAGCGTCCCCGTGCCAGAGTGTGCATCAGCCAGGTACAGTTTCAGTCTCTCCCCCTTAGATCAGGACACTTCGCACAACTCATAGAAGAGGCGCTGACTGCACAGAGAAATGCCAGTTTCGGAGTTTGTAGTTATTTACATAATCAGCTTCCTTATTATTTGAACTTTAATAAAGCTATAAAGCATTACATATAACTGCATTTAAGATGCAACGCAGGGGTGTTTCCCGGATCCACTTATTCCACGAGAGTGCTTCTGTATTTACTTATTTGGCATTTTTGTATAATTCCCTCCATACTTTGCAATCTACATCACCTGAAGCTGTTTGGAAAGTTTAGAGTGCATCTGGACTGTGAGCTGTGTAATTCTTCCTCTCCTCTGTCAGGCGCGAACTGCAGTGCAACTCTCGCGTGTCATCATTATAGTTTAATGTGATCTCATGTTACGTTAAATGAGGTCAAATGACTATTCGACAACATACATTTTTGTCGACAATTTTTTATTGTTGACGTTGTCAAAAACGTCGACTAATCGTTTCAGCCCTAATAGCCATGCCTATCTACTACATTATGCATCTAATTTTACCTGCCGCAAATCCGAAATGGAAACAAAATAATTATAATAACCCCCAACCCCCTCCTTTTCCTCTACAGTTGACATTAAATTAATATTTGCATGTAATATATATTTTTTACTGTTATCATTATGTTTGCATCATGGAGCTCAGCAACAAATACCTGTACTGGCATATAACTTCATATAACGTCTTCGACAGCATGGGGGCCCCCTGCCGGATCGGGGGCCCAACGCAACTTGCGTACATTGCGTATAGGAAGGACCAACACTGAGCTCATAGAAGCTTACTGTTAAGTTCAATCTCGCATACATTTTCTGGAAAGCATAGAAGTAAACATTCTAAATAACATGCAGCTTACATGGACCAATCAGATGTGAGCCTAAGAGTACCGATGCTTGCAGTGTAGACAATACCTTTGATTATAATGGGAGCAATTTTTTTTTTATTTTTATTTTTTTTTTCAGGTGTAGACTGAGATCCAGACCATCAATCTGGATATCGATCTCGACCGGGCTTCCCGCAAAACACGAGCTCCAGACCAGTGACAGGATCAGTGCGAGCACGTCAGCCGGGCTTCCTGCAAAACGCAAGCTCCAGAACAGTGACTGGATCAGTGTGCGCGCGTTAACCAGGCGCTAGGGATGGGCGATACCACTTATTTTCTTTTCGATCCGATACCAAGTACTTTTAGGCCAATATCGCCGATATCGATACCAATACCGATACCTCTATTAAAATGAATTTTTACGAATTATTTGGATAAGATTAGTAACTTTATTATTACTTACATTTTTTTATATATTTATGTGCCTAAACAGAAAATTATTAGGCTGCTTTGTTAATTATTAGGCTGCTTTGTTGCTTAATGTCAAACCTAGGCATGACATGTATTATAATGGGCTTGTGTGACCATTGTGAATAACTCCAGATGCTGTTTTTCTGTCATTACGTCAGTAAAGCACTGCTCCCTCTTTGAATGAGCACTATGACTGAAAGGGTGAGTGCTGTCTGCTGGTGTATTTTTGCATTTCTGCGCATCAAGATGAGAGGAAGAAAAAATAGTTCCGGTGCCATTCGGATTCATTCAATACGCTCATATAATTCTTTTTTCCACTTCGAAGCTTATGAGATGCATTAATATTCATGTCATCTAAATAATAAGATCACTTGTTAAAAAAAAGTAAAAAATCAGAATTGATATTTTTATGTGAGGATCGATATTCTTGATACCACATCAGTATCGGAAGTATCGATACTTTAGTACTGATCCGCCCATTCCTACCAGACGCTCCTTTTAAATGCGAGCTCTCCTGACAAACGCAGAAATGCTCGCATGTGCGATTTATTCGGGCTTTCGTCGATATCGTTGCGCATGGGACCCATTTGAAATTTACATGAGAATTTGCTATTTAAAAGTACCATGGAGCAGTTCAACCATCATGTGAATCATCTAGACAACGCCGACAGTCTGAACAGCACTAATGAGGGAAAGAGAAATTACCTGCTGCCCAGGGCTACCATAAGTTATAAGACTTTACACATCTACACATCAACACTCTTAGTAACATTTATCCCAGTTAACTGTAACAGAATTTTTCATTACAACTGTGGAAGTTGTAGCCAAGAAAACCACGGATAGCACGGATAGTTGGAAACTATCAACATCTGAAGTACCTTATTTTGTTGTGGATGTCCCAATGTGGATACTAAATTTGCACTTTTCACAGAGCTCAATAAAATATTCAAATTATATTTTGGTTGCATTTGAGAAAAAAAAAATTAATTGTGTAAAATAGGCACGTAATATCGGAATATCAATCGCAGGACCCTGAATCGAATCAAATCGAAATCGTATCGCAACAGACTTTGAAGTATCGGCAAATATCGGATCGCAGGCCAAGAGAATCGATATAAGATCATAGCATGATGAAACGTCCAATTTACAACCCTAGTGTAGACAGGGTGTCAGAACTGTTGGTCTCAGGTTAGAGATTTTGGAAAAATTCTAATAAACCATTCCCCCTGCCACTGGCTGACAAAATAGTCCTGTCCCAAACTGGGCTGGGCTTTGTTTCACAAAAGTATCATAAGCCTAAGTAGAGCGTAGAAACCATTGGAAGACACATTTATTTATTTATTTATTTATTTATTTTTAAAGGTTGCCCATCTTTTAGCACAGGTGTGTAATGCTAAGTCTCTGTACAAGCACTAAATGCTCTATTTGTACACTTGGCAAACATTCTTACGCATTCACTTACAGTGAGTTAATGCACTTTTGGCAGTGTGTCGTCTAACTTTCCAGGAATTTCACGAATCACACCATTCCACTGCTCTGCATTCTCTCATTTGTTTGAATGAAGTTAATTTCAAAGTGCTCACAGATCACTGCAGAGTCACAGTCACAACTACACTGCAATAAACTACAACAAATAACAAAAGTAGATCGACCAAATCCATCTGAAATAACCAGTAGCATACGTTTATTAGGGACATGTAGTATGTCATAACCTTATGTAATTTAGCCATAAAATATAAGGCGCTTTAGTGATCTGTAATTAAGACCTAGCCCTAATCCTGACCCCAACATGATCCCAGGACAATGACTAGCCTAATATTTGTGTACAGTTTACCAAACAAAGATAAAGTGAATTTGAAGGGTGACTAAAGAGCATGGTTTTTCTTCCAAATTTAGCGCAGTCTGAGAGTGGACGACAGAGGGGGAGGGGAAAAGAAGACTGATTTGGCTTAAACTGCTATATATGACCTTACAGGGTGAAAAGCCATCATTTAGGAGAAAGGGAGAGTGTACTTGCACTGTAAACTGAAGAAAAGTTATGATATATAATGAATGGGAAAATGTTCATATTCTGCCCTATTTCTTGGTCACTAATCAAATACAATCAAATTTGTGACAAAGGTCAGATTTCCTTGCTTCCATTGGAACATTCTCCACTTAAAATGGAAGTTAACAGGACCAGTCTAAGGCTGGGCGATATGGCCAAAAATATTTTCACAATATTTTTTTCAGATCATTTGGTATTGATATTTATCACGATATACATTACATACCATTAATGAGGGAGGAAATGCATTCCACATGTTTGTTAGACCTCAAGAATGAATGTAAATATAACTTGTTTGTTTATAAGTAAACTCCAGAGGGTAAAGGCGGGTTTAAGGCGGTTTTACATGGGATGCGGTGGGTGGCAGGCTTTGCTTGCATTCTTGCCGCCTCTCATGTGTACAGGCGTTTTACATTCATACGAGAAGCGGTGCGAAATGCTCCAGTAAAAGTCAAATGCCCCCTATTGCTTCTGCTCAGATACTGTGTCTCTGAGGCGATTACTGTAAATATTGTATTAGTTTTTATATAAGTGATTGCACATAAATAAAATGCCACTTATTTTTTCATAAAATCCTTCATAACTATAAATATTGTAATAAGCTATTTTTTATATTAATGATGACGGTCCATGGCCCGTTTGTATACATCGCCCAGTCATCTATCTTCCAAATAAGCTATCCATGTTTCTGTTGTCTATTTTCACCTGGTACAACAATTCGTCCATTCACAGCTTCCCATGAGGCTGTTTTCCTATTTATGTCTCTATAAACACTCAAAGAATAATTATATAGGTCAGGAAATTCAGCAACAGCGAGTTTATACTACAGCATGTTGTTTTTGACTACACAAAAGCTAAATGTTTTGATTGGATAAATTCAGCTCTGATTGGTCAATGACAAGCGGCAGCTGCGGAGAGATAAAATATTTGTATCTTGCGCTGTGTGCACTGCAAGCAGTCGTACACAACATAGCGGCAGGATTCTCATGAACCAGCTTGGAAAGCGGCACCGCTTCAACTGCCGCTTCTGTTTGGCCGGCTCTCTCTTGTTGAAAAGGAATAGGGAATGTGCGGGGACCGTGTCCCATGTAAAGCTACCTTTAAAGTATACTGCGTTTAGGATTTAATCCTACATCAGGTGTGTGTGACCTCTTTTCGATGAAATTTCGCCAATTTCATCGCCTTCAGCAGACGTTTCACAATCCAGCTCAGTAGGTGGCGGTAATGCACCGAGTTGGATTGCTAACTGACTATAAACATCACAAGAAGACGATTTGTTGCCTGTGACAGCGCTATGGATCATGAAGAAAACAAAAAAACAAACAAACAATCAAACAAACAAACAAACAAAAAAAAAAAGTTTAACTAAATAATACATTAATAAACAGCAATTGTGTCGATAGCTGTATTGTATTGTCAATGCTGTCTTGTTCGATACACAACAATATCATATTAGCCTGACTAGCCGCTAGCCAGCTAATACTTCCTAACAGGCTGATTTCATGACTGTGATTCAGTTAGCTAGTGGTGTGTATAGCTTTGCTAAATTTAAAAAATGACTCAAAGGTTTATCACTGATATCAAAAATGTATTTTTTCTGATTAATACCAGTATCGTTTTATCGCTCAGCCCTAGACCAGTCCACAAAACTTTTAAGTACACATGGTTTCAAAAGTGTGCTATAGCCACAGAGCTTAAACTAATGCGTCTTAACATGACTCTAGTGCGATAAAATCAATTACTAAACTTAGTGTGAAGTTATTTCAACTTTGTTGTTAACAGTGCCGGAAAACCCTGTAATCTCAGTAGCTTTCAAAAATAGGCCTCTACACCCTCTGAAATCGGGCACCTTTTAATTCCATTGTAAGTGCCTTACTCTCACTCTGATTTGAAATACATTTTTTTGTTGTAATCAGCATTATGCAACAAATGTTGTTGATTGAGTTTAACATTTATATAACCTGAAACATATTCCATAAAATGTGCCTTGTTATATACTACTTATTTTGGCAAACATAGGAAGTCATCTGTGTTTTCTATGCATGTAGACAATTTGCGAATTGTACACCATATACTTGGGGAATACTTAAATTGAGGTATGCACTCTTAGAAGAAAAAGTTTCATATAGAACCCAAAAGGGTTCTATAGCTCGCTTCATATTTGGAACCCCTAAAAGGTTCTTTTTAAGGGTTCTATCAAAAGAACCCTCAAGGGTTCTTTGAGTCAGGTGAAAAGGTTTTATATCAAACCTTTTAGGGGTTCCCAACATGGAATTGTAACATTTGGTTTTTGTTCCGTTTTTAAATTTAGTTTTTGTTTTATTACCAGAATAACGTTTGATAGTTGTGAATTAAATATTTCATATAGATATGAAATCATTTATAAAGATAAATAACCATATAAAACACATTCGAGTAATATTTAGTAAAGCATTTTTATTTGTTTGTATTTACAACACTAGCAATAAATAACAATTCATAATGCAATAGTTATAAGAATTGACTTAATCCACAGGTTTGTAATTAGAAGCTAATTATTAGTAATATTATTTATATAAAAAATCATAAACATTACATCATTTAACATTAACCATAAATTAAAATTATAACCATAAGTTAAAATAAATAAATAAAAACAAATCACCTATGAAAATCTGCAAAAGAATACAGAATAGTTTTGTTGCCACTGGGTTTTTTTCCCAACAGCATGGTTATAATTAAACGCACTGAGTGAAGTCTTTTGGATACAACAAATTAAACAAAACTTCACTTTAGTCATCTCCATGTCATCAGTTTGATGCCGACTCTCTGCATTGAGGGGTCTTGACACCATATGGAAGATCAGGTTGAGGATGGATGTGCTGATCCCTGTAAGAGACACATTTAATAGACATGCTGTCAGTATGCACGGTAATTAAAAACACAGTTAAGATGCAATTTAGAGATATACAATTTGTTTCTCTCTAAATTGCATTTTAAAACTTACATGAAGAAGAGGAGGTGTTGTGTTTTCTCTGTGTTAAGATGGTCAAACAAGTAATGTCACACTCCAGAGACACTGCAAAAAGAAATGAACAATTTAGTATCATAAAAACCTTGATGCAATGCAAAATAATGAGAAATAATGGGAAAAGATATACCTTTTATGACATTGTTTGTCATTGTTTTGAAGTCAGACGTCCCCTTTGACTTCCACTTGTCATGATACTGATGATGTTGGTGGTCAGAACTTTGGAAGTGCTCTCTGAGTTTAGGTGAAGGTCTTTGCTAAAAACCTATGTTAAATTAATATAGCATCTTCAATAAAAATACATAATTTGGCTTAATTCAGTTCTCTGATGTGCTCCTGGAAACTTTAGTTTTTCCCCCATGTTTTCTAGGTGAAAAGAAAAGTAAATAATAACATAACATATCATCAGCATTACTAGTCAAACCACAAAAGAGATTTTAGTGATTCTTGCGTCCTATCAGAGAATATTGCAGGCCTGGATGAAACCTTTTTGTCGACTTTTCGTCTTTGTGCTTAAGTAAACGTGTAAGGAGTTAGGTCAAAATAAGTCAAAATAACATAAAATTTATCAATAAATTCATGTAATTCTCTCACTTACCACAGTTATGTCGCTCTCTCATGCTTTCAGCTAAATTTGAAATAGGATGCTCATGTGTTTTGATCACTTGCGCGAGTTGCTCCTCTGAGAGTGCGCAGCTTAAAGGAATATTCCGGGTTCAATACAAGTTAAACTCAACTGACAGCATTTGTGACATAATATTGATGACCACACAAATTTATTTTGACTTGTTCCTCCTTTTCTTTAAAAAAAGCAAAAATCGTGGTTACAGTGAGGCACTTACAATGGAAGTGAATGTGGCCAATTTTTGGAGGGTTTAAAGGCAGAAATGTGAAGCTTATGATTTTATAAAAGCACTTACATTAATTCTCTGTTAAAACCTGTGTATTATTTGAGCTGTAAAGTTTACATTGTCATTTTTACAGTCGTTTTAGTGTTTGTTGACATTACATTGTCTTGGTTGTAAAATTGGCTAGAACTTTACACAGAAAAGGTTTGTAAGTGATTTTGTCACACTAAAATCATGTTTACACGCATATCCTTTGTCTTGTGGCTATACTTTTGAAACAGTGAGTATTTTAACGTTAAAAAATTGGTCCCTATTCACTTTCAAGTGCCTCACTGTAACCCAGATTTTTGGTTTTTTAAAGAAAAGGAGGGACGAGTTGAAATTAGTAATCACCATTATGCCACAAATGCTGACAATTGAGCTTAACTTGTATTTGGAACATCACCCTGGGATGCTACTCTCAATGGACAAAAATATAATTGTGCCACCATATTAATTTATTTCATTATAAAACTAAAATTTTATTGAAATTGAAATTGATAACTTGGACCAAATATTAAAGAAAAGCAGCCAATAAGTGCCCAACATAGATGGGAACTCCTTCAATACTGTTTAAAAAGCATCCCAGGGTGATACCTCAAGAAGTAGGTTGAGAAAATGTCAAGTCATTTTTATTTGTATAGCGCCT
The DNA here is from genome assembly GCF_019703515.2 of Myxocyprinus asiaticus. Classification (NCBI taxonomy): domain Eukaryota; kingdom Metazoa; phylum Chordata; class Actinopteri; order Cypriniformes; family Catostomidae; genus Myxocyprinus; species Myxocyprinus asiaticus. The sequence goes on from NC_059344.1 coordinate 6,870,731, forward strand.
TTCACAACACACATTGTTTCAAAGCAGCTTTACAGAAGATCAGGCATTAACAGAATATGTTAATATATAATAACATAATTTACATGTCTGCAAATTCTAGGCAAAGGGTGACTACTTTGAAGATGCTAAACTATAACACAGTTTTGATTTATTTTGGATTTTGTTTAGTCACAACATAATTCCCATAGTTCCATTTATGTTATTCCATAGTTTTGATGACTTTACTATTATTCTAAAATGTGAAAAAAAAAAAAAAAAAAAATTATAATAAAGAATGAGTAAGTGTTTGACCGGTAGTGTATATGTGGGGATATCTAGTTTACTTGCTACTATATGCCTAAAACATACTTTTTATATACCTTAGAAAGATACAATGCCAATAGTGTTGGAAATTAACTCGGAGGACTCTGAGCAAAAATGCCACTGAAATTGACAAAAATATCCCCAAAATTAAAAATATGGGGGCAAAAAATGCCTGTAGTGCAACTGTACTACAATAATACATATACAAAACAACCACTTTTAGTGTTTGAATTAATCATCTCTCACTAAACACTGTTTGAAATGTTTATTTTTGCCTTTTTAATTTTTAAAAAAATTATTATTCAGTTGGCATGTAGGATTTGAGAAGTTTGCTTAATAATCTCATTCCATATCTGGATAATTGCTGCAATATTATAGAGGATACATTTCCTCCTCTATGATATTGCATTATATTAGATTTGTACAGTATATTAACTTAATAGCCAAAATACCTGGACATACGTGAATGAGAATAAACCTGAAATAGGAATGTGTTTCAATCACAATGCACATTATGTAGTTTAGAGGTGATTTAGAGACATAAAGAATATGGCTATTTCTATTTAAATAAATGGTGTATTCTTAAAATGTTCTGTTTGTCCAAGAAACCTCTTGCAGCAATGCAGGTCTTTGGCATTTAGAAGCTGCTAGTTTAGGACCTGTCTCCAGTCTGTTTCTCAAACTGGAGACTGATTTACTTGTCTTTTTGTTGTGCATCTGGCCATCCACTTCCCTCTCTATCCTGGTTAGAGATTCTTTTTCAAAACAGTAATACATGGAATAGCCAATAGATTTTAGGAGAAAATGGAATTTCAGGAGAAATGTGTTTCTTTTTGCCTATTTTTAAAACCAAAATTTGACTTGCAAGTGTAAAGCAACTTGTAAGAACTCAATACCTCAGCAAATGGGGAAAAAACCCACTGTATTGTGATTTCCGCATGGTATCACAACCATTTTCAATTGTTCTAATAATAAGACAATTTTCTTGAGTACCAAATTAGCACTTTAGAATGCTTTTGTAAGGAATAGGTGACACAGTATATGTTTGCCATCATGGGTAAAGAATATTTTTTATAAATATCACTTAAAACAATTATTTCAAACCGTAAAAATAATTTGCAATTAATGATTTTGGCAGTATTTTTGACCAATTTAATGAATCCTTAGTGAAAGGAAGCATCAATATTTTTCAAGAACAAAAATGTCTTTGTGTTCTAAAAATGGAAGCGTATATACTATATATAATTTTCATAAAGTAACTTGTAACGTAATTACTTGAGTATTTTTTCGGCTAGCTACTTATTTACTTTTACTTGAGTCATAATATTTCTCAGAACTACTACTTGTGCTTAAGTGAATTATTTCTTCAGTAGCAGTACTTTTACTTAAGGAAAAAAAATCAGTACTCTTTCCACCACTGCTCTCTACGTCATCACTACTTTCTCTATACTCCATCACTGCTTCCGTTATACTCATCTCTACTTCATCTTTACTTCACCTCTATTTCCTGCTTATAGATAATGGCTTCCTCAACACTCCATTACTCTCTGTTACTCATAGCCACTTCCCCATACTCCATAATTGCTTTCTGCTTTTAGATTACCTCTACTTCTGCTCTTTATCACTGCTTCCTCTATAATATATTAATGTTTCCTGCTTATAGCCACTTCACAATACTCCATCATTGCTGCCGCTCTTAGATTACCACTTCCTCTACACTCCATCATTGCTTCCTCTATACTCAATCACTGCTTCTTGTTTATAGCCTTTTCCCCTATACTCCATCATTGCTTCTTGCTCTTAGAGGACCACTTCCTCAACACTACATCACTGCATCCTGATTCTTGCCACTTTCCCATACTTCGTCAATGCTTCCTTCACTTAGATGACCACTTCCTCTGCACTTCATCACTGCTTCTACACACCATCACTGCTTACTGATAATCGTCACTTCCCTCATACTCCATCATTGCTTTCTGCTCTAAGATAAGCACTTCCTCTACACCCCATCACTGCTTCCTGCTTGTAGTCACTTCCCCTATACTCCATTATTGCTTCCTCCTTTTAGATGACCACTTCCACTACACTTCTTCACTGCTTCCCCTGTACACCATCAATGCTTCCTGCTATTAGTCACTTCACCTATACTCCATCACTGCTTCCTGCTCTTAGATGACCACTTCCTCTACACTCTATCACTGCTTCTTCTATACACCATCACTGCTTCCTGCTAATAGTCACTTCCCTCATACTCCATTATTGCTTCCTCCTTTTAGATGACCACTTCCACTACACTTCTTCACTGCTTCCCCTGTACACCATCAATGCTTCCTGCTATTAGTCACTTCACCTATACTCCATCACTGCTTCCTGCTCTTAGATGACCACTTCCTCTACACTCTATCACTGCTTCTTCTATACACCATCACTGCTTCCTGCTAATAGTCACTTCCCTCATACTCCATTATTGCTTCCTCCTTTTAGATGACCACTTCCACTACACTTCTTCACTGCTTCCCCTGTACACCATCAATGCTTCCTGCTATTAGTCCACTTCCACCCTCCATACCCCTGCACCATCACTGCTTCCTGCTCTTAGATGACCATTTCCTCTACACTTCATCACTGTTTCCCCTATACACCATCACTGCTTCCTGCTATTAGTCACTTCACCTATACACCATCACTGCTTCCTGCTTGTAGTCACTTCCCCTATACTCCATTATTGCTTCCTGCTCTTAGATGACCACTTTCTCTGCATTTTATCACTGCTTCCTCTATACACCATCACTGCTTCCTGCTATTAGTCACTTCCCCTATACTCCATCTCTGCTTTCTGCTCTTAGATGACCACTTCCTTTACACTACATCACAGCTTCCTACTTACAGCCACTTTCCCATACTCCATCATTGCTTCCTGCTCTTAGAGTGCCACTTCCTCTGCACTTTATTACTGCTTCCTGCTAATAGTCACTTTCCCTATACTCCCATCACTGCTTCCTGCTCTTAAATTACCACTTCCTCTACATTCCATCACTTCTTTCTTCTTATAGCCACTTCCCCAATACTCCATCATTGCTTCCGGCTCTTAGATGTCCATTTCCCCTATACTCTAACACTTCTTCCTGTTTAAAGCCCCTTCCCCTATACTCCCATCATTGCTTCCTGCTCTTAGATACAGTACTTCCTCTACGCCCCATTACTGCTTTCAGTTCCATTCATTCTTCTTCCGTGACTGCATTATTTTAATCACGCATCACCACTGCCATCCCATGTTTTTATCCATTCCCCTATCTCTCTTCTCTCTCTCTCTCTCCTCTCAGTGTTTTCTGCACACTCAGAACACATTTTTAAATATTCCTGTATCTATCAGGTCAACTCTGCTAACTTGACATCCCACAGGATTTAATGCCTTCTGACCAGTACATTAATGTTTGGCTTTTATAACCACATATCTCATACTTGTTGCTATGGTCGGGTCAAGAGCTGAAATTGAGCTGAAATGATTTCCCTTACTCCTCAGGAGAACATTAATTTATCCATCCCACCCTGAGAGTCTTGCGAGAAAGCAGTGTGTAGTTCAGAGAGAATTTGAAAGTGTTTTCATACTTAACTGCATGTGGTAGTCACTAGGGCTGGGCGAAATGTAGAAAAGGTTTTATTGAGAATCGCCTTAAATATTGCGATATGCGATTATATTGTCAACCCCCCTTGACGAGGGTCGGTGATTATTTTTGCTTCATTGATTTTGCTTTAAAAATTACATTTATTTATTGTAACATGAAAAACATCAAATATATTTCTACATTCAAATTGCACTTTAAACTAAACAAAAAAGCAATTAAAATAACGAAGTCATCAAAAATCTTATTTAACCACCTCCACAAATCCAAACATTTACCATCTCCAACGACCCCATTTGCCCTCACACAAGCATCCGTCAACGAGAACAGATGGAAAATTACAGCCTACAGATTAAGAACTAAAGACAATTATAAATGTAAAGATAATAATAATCATAATAATAAAGCCTAATAAATTTCCATGTGTTCCCAAAATAATGCTGCCAAATGTCTGTTCTTATCGAATTTGTGTTTGTATTGCGTAATACAGTTAGGCTAAAACTGCCTAAAGAAAATAAAATAGAACTAAATTTTAGGCTCAAGGTAAATGTGTCTTGTATTATTTTATGATTTTATCACTTTCGTCTTTGTTTCTTTAATACAAAGATATACTGTATATTAGGCTACTGGACCTGCAGAGTTGCGTTCACAATGCATGTTAACCGCAAACTGGTCCGTGGAAATAAAGCGAACTAAACTCACAGCACCTTCTGAGATGATCGGAGATCATTTGAAGCATTCTCATAGACAACATTATTCTTGCAAACAGTTTTCAGATGAATGAAACTGAGAAAAAAGACTGAGAACTCTTTACATGCATGTCATTTACCATGAGACAAGACGCCTCTGAACAAACAGCGAATCAGACACAAGCATTGATGGCTTTTCTTTTGTCTGTTCAAATATAATAAAGTGTGTTTCTTCAAGCTCCTCTTTGTGACTAACAGCAATTCTTGTCATGTGTCATTCCGAGACATTTTACAGGTTGCTCGCCTGTTGCGGGTACATGAGCAAAATTACCCTTGCATGAAATACCTGCCTTTGGATGAGGAAATTGCAAACTGGATTCAGCCTTGTCGCATTTGACAGGTTGCGGGTGCTAGTTTCACACCCTGGCCACTGTTTAATATATTTGGCGACTTCCCAGATCTATGGTTTTGCCATTTCCTGATTTTGTCGATCATCGTCTGTCAATTGAGTGTCGCAGTTGGCATCGGGATCTTTGTTAGATTTCGTCAATATCCGATAACATCGTCCTTTCGCCCAGCCTTAGTAGTCACAGCTTACAAACATGAATCAGTCACAGATAGCAGAACTTTTTAAGTCAAATTTTCCAATCGGATGGTTATTTCATTTCAAAGCCTCACATAATCGACAAAGTTTAAAACTCTTGTTTTAGCACAGCAGTTGATTGAAATCTGAGTAGGCTGCTGTTTGAATGCTTTCGAACTGATGAGTGTTCACACTACAAACCCAATGTGGTTACATGCGTTTTCGACCACCTCTGAATGTGGTTGGCAAATCTCAATCTGTTTTTAACAGGGGCCTGGGTAGCTCAACAAGTATTGACGTTGACTACCACCCCTGGAGTCATGAGTACAGGGTGTGCTGAGTGACTCCAGCCAGGTCTCCTATGCAACCAAATTGGCCCCCAAATTGGCCCGGTTGCCAATAGAGGGTAGAGTCACATGAGGTAAACTCCTCGTGGTCGCGATTAGTGTTCTCGCTCTCAATGGGGCGCATGGTAATTTGTTTGTGGATCGCAGAGAATAGTATGAGCCTCCACTTGCTGTGAGTCTCCGCGGTGTCATACACAGTGAGCCACCTGATAAGATGCGCGGACTGACTGTCTCAGAAGCAGAAGCAACTGAGACTTGTCCTCCACCACCCGTATTGAGGTGAGTAATCGCATCACCACGAGGACCTAGTAAGCAGTGGGAATTGTGCATGCCAAAAGAAAAGGAGATAAAAAAATAAATAAAAATCTGTTTTTAACATAGTCCCATTTCAAAAATATCGCCCAAAACACATCTTAATACCAGGTGTAAAAGTGAGAGAGACAGAGAAAGAACTTGAAGTAGAAGGAGAGACTGTGATTTTCATAAATTTTAAGACAGTCTGCAAGCACTCGCATTATTATCAATCAGACTAACTTTCTGCATTTGTGTAGAAGAGAAAGAGGCAAAGAATCAAAAAAGTTTGTAAAATATAGCGATTTGTTTTGTTTATACAAGATTTAGTTGTGGTCGTTTAATCTGATTTCATCTGACAATCAGTGTTCAAGAGTGTTAATGTTTAGTATAATATTTAGTAGTAATGATTGAGAATAATTCAAATAATTCAATAAATGAGATGGTTCATTGTTTGTATCACTCCACTTGTCTGTGCCTTGCTCGGCAACATGCAACGGTTGATCCAGCTTTGGCTTAATTTGGAACTATTTTCGTTAGTGGAGCAAAAATAGACATATTGTGTAAAAAATTTTGAATTCCAAAAGTTACTCGATATTAACTTCTTGTTTGTAATGCTACTGTATGAAATTGATATTGCACTCGCAGTCATGCTGTTGTAATGAATATCAGCACGGCTGTTATTACCTGTGACCATGTGGCAAATCACAGCTGTGCTGATATTCAGAACAACAGCACCCTTTCTTGTTTGATCTTGCTTAATACATTTATTACTCAACACTGTGAAATACTTGATTCTGATTGGTCAGTTACTGCATTCTGCAATTAAATATTTTTATGTAGTGACTGCTTTATTCAATAAATGACAGCTGTTTAAGGCAATTGAAGTCCTACATGCAAGTTTCATGTTCACAGTCTCATTTTTTTCTCACCTAATAAAATAATTCTAATAAAACTCAAATCAATATTTCTTTGTATATTTATTTGGAGAATAGCCATGTATTAGGCAGAATAATGTACTGTCAGCCATTCATTATCGCTTCAGGGTCCTGATCCAGACTGATCTCACAGTGAAATTGGAAACAGCGGATTGACTTTTCTTTAGTTAAAATCGGTGTGTGCTTACTGAAATTCGAAGCACTGCCCCTAGTGGCCAAAGCAGTAAGTGTAGTTGGGCGGATGTGCACAAGTTAACTTCTTCACCACAGGGGAAGGAAACACGCTGGAGCAGATGTAAAAATGTCTGATAGGAGGTGGTGCTTGTCAGTGAGTTAGTATAATGTGGCCGATCCTTGGGTACCTGAACTCTTGGAAACAACATGCCAACTTACAGTGTGATCATGTTTCCTGATCACCCTGTCTGGGTTTATTTTGTAATAATGACGGGCTTTCTCAATATTATCGGTTATGTGTGTATGTACATCCACTCCCCCACCCCGCATCCTTACGCCCTCTGTAAGGGCCCAGACATACTTCACGCAAGTACGCAAATGCAAACGCGAGCGCATTGCCAACACGTGGTCCTGTTGTACATGCATTACGTGCGTTCTTGCGTTGCTATGGCAGTTACAAACCTCGGACCACAAATGGGCGAAATACTTTTTTAGGCGCCACGAAACCGGATGTGGTGGAGTCAACATGTCAACAGTTGAGGATGTGCTTTTATATTTGCTGAAAAGACGAATTGCTGCTCTGCCATGACAGTTATTGATTATAAAAAGAAAATCCGCTGTAGCGCCTCTTGCGGCAATGCTGAGAATACAGCACGTACTTGCATTAGGTTATGACTTGCGCTCTGACACATTTCACAACACAACGACTCGTGAAACCGAGCTTGCGTAGCAAGATGCGTCTGCGTTCATGTACTTGCGTAGAGTATGTTTGGGCCTTTAGTGATTGTTACAGCTGTAACTGTGCGTTTGTGTGTTTGCAGGAGATTTGTTTGCATCCTCAGTTCATCATGGATGGAGCCACTTGCACTGACATTTGTCAGGGAGCTCTGGGTGAGTCTGTCTCCATCGTGATCACGGTGGTAATATGAGGGGCATGGATATTACCTTGGTGAACACTGACCGCACTGCAGCCTCACTAAAGCTGAAACCTCAACCTGTCATTTACACCAAAACAAACCATCTCAATGCAGTGGAGAGCACTGAAAAGGAGAGTTTGAATCTGTATGGGTGAATATGGACTCTATATGGGTACAAGAAGGATAATAACTAATTGGATAAACTGGTATACACATATAAATACACTATAAAAATTTAAAGTTGTGATGTGAACAACAGTTGTTAGGGTTAGGATAGTTGGTAGGATAGTTCACCCTAAAAAAGTTAAAATTCTGTTATCATTTACTCACCCTCATGTTGTTCCAAACCTGTATGACTTTCTTTTTTCCTTGGAACACAATAGATGTTAGGCAGAATGTTTGCCTCAGTCAATTTTCACTTTACTTGTAAAGACATGTGGGTAAAGTAATATTTTGGGTAGACTATATTTTTAAGAAGCTCTCTCTACCTGACCCTTAAAAATTTATTTTAGTGTAATTAGTGTAACTGGTAGTAAGGCTGATTCAGTCAAATAAAATTATATTTTTAACTATAAAACTTTTAGTAAATTTAGATTTTCTTCCTTTTGTTACTGACAACTTTTTAACAGTGTACATGTGTAAAAGCTTACACAGTTCATACATAAAATAGCCATTGCATTAAGCACATTAAATGTAACTTATAATTCAAGTAAATTAATATAATAAACTGAATTAAAGAGTAAATATCCACAGAGACCAGGAGAGAACAATAAATGTAAACACTGACATTTGATACCTTTAAAAGCAATATGACATATTTCAAAAAAGGAGGGAAAAGCTATAATAAAATGGCGTGATGTTTACTCCAAACATGGCTGTTCATGCATAATAAAAGCTCTGAGATATCTTTGTTCCAAATGGGTAGATAATTTAAGTTACGTATTTACTCATTCTGTTCCTTGTAATGAACCAGCTTATCTTCCAAAAATAGATGTCTTGTTTTGTTTGGGGCAATACATTTTCTTGGTTAAGGGATCCCAGGCCCTAGGATATGTACAGTAGATGTCAAAGAAGGGGGGTGAGTGGGGTTAGACAGCCTCTGGCTAAACCGCATGAGTGCAACGGCAATATTAGTTATCTATGTGTAATACAAGTCTTGTTTTAAATAAATAAAGTGAGTAGATGTTGATGGCCAGTGTTTAAACTAAAGGATTTTGTACGAACTATAAGATTAATGATTAAGTATCAGTTAGTTCCATCCCAAATGTTTTGCAGAAGTGCACATAGATGCAATGTCCATTTATTTGACTGATTAGTTAGTATTAATTTATCATCTATGCATTCTATTAAAAGAGAGTGTAGTACATCCTATGACTCAGACATCAAACTTCAAATTTCAATAACTCAGAGTAAATGAATAAAAATTTAAATTAAACAAACAGCAATAAACAGATATGAACAGCAATGATCAGTAATATCAGTAATAATAATAGTTTTGTACAAACAAAAGACTTTGCCATGGCAGACTTGCAATTTTTTGCGACCATAAAAATTCTAAACAGCAATAATGTGGGGTCAGACTTTGATCTGTATTTGTGCGCATGTGTGCATGTGTGTGCTGCATTTTGGCTGATTGATTGATTTTCTTTGATAAAAAAAAAAAAAAATTCTATGTTTTAGTGTCACCCATTCATTTCCCATGGCGGGTCAAATTTGACCTGGAACAGTAAGAGTTTCACCCATTTTTTTTTCTTTTCTTTTTTTTCTGACCAATTATACTCAACAAATCCAGTCCAATCCAGTTTTGTGTGTGTGTGTGTGTGTGTGTGTGTGTGTGTGTGTTCAGATGGCAAGTGGAGGAAAAGTCACAAAGCCTTGTACTGCTCCGATGAAGAAGACCATTTTTAATTGTAAAAAGTCAAATGGGTCAAAAATGACCCAAATAGTAATGGAGGGTTAATTCTTAACATGTTTATTGATTGAAAAATTATCCCCCAAAAATATCAACTTTCATAAACGTAATGCTGGGCATTAGTGGCCAAAACTTTTTCTATATTCATACAATTGAACCTATTCTGTAAATCCTATATAAATTATTCCCATTGATTTTCATTTTGTTTTTTTGTTTTTTTTGCTGTTCTGTTGTTAAAAATCTTTGTTTTATGGTGTTTATGGTATATTGAACATACTACACTACATAATGTTTTTATTATTATTATTTTGATCATACCAGCAAATACTGTATATCACCATTATCAATATTCCTTATTAAAATATGCATAAAAAAAATTATAACCTCTGGGTTCCTAAAAAAAACACTTTAATGGAGGAGAAAAAAATATAGATCTTCATTATCAATGATTGTCACTGATGGTTAATTAATATTTGTATTCAGTGTTATATTGATATTATTAAGTTGTTGATTTCAAGTACATTTTTAAGGATACTGTTTTTTTGCACTGTGTAGAGTTGCCACTTGAAGCAACTGCTCTTTTCAGCACATCTAAAAGCATTGTATAGATGTTTTGTGAGTGACCATTATCTGTACACAAATCTGGAAAAAAAAAAGCAAAAATATTTTGTGTCTGCTAGATTTGACTGTTCATTATTCTGGTGTTTCTTGTTCGTAGGTGACTGTTGGTTGCTGGCGGCCATTGCATCTCTGACTCTGAATGAAAACCTCCTGCACCGCGTAGTGCCGCATGGACAAGAGCTTTGACAGTGGCTATACTGGAATCTTTCACTTCCAGGTACTTCATTTTAAATAAAACTGTTCATAACAGAGCATGCTCAGAAAGGAAGAAGAGTCCTGATGTCTTCCGAACATCATAGAGTGCAAATGACCAGGCAGTCAATGAAATGAGCTAAGTACTAGTCTGAACACAGACTAGTAAAGGCCAGCAAAACACACATATAAGGTGTATATGTAGTATGAAAACATGTGACACTGCCTAGCAACAATGTGTGGTTAATGCACCATGGCTAAGCTGTTCTTCTTGTGGTGTAATAATGCTAGTGCATACACATCTCATCGGCCTTGTGTGTGTGCAGATTTACTTAGCTATATTTTGGGGACAATTATTCCCAGAAGTGAGCTTAATCTGACACAATCTGCCATTAGGGAAAATTGGGGATGTCCTCAATTGGATAAAAATTATTCATAAATATAGTAAATCGTGTTTTTTTTATTAATTTTTTTATGGGTAGGGTTATGGTTTAGTTTAGAATTAGTGTATAGTAATTATAATTAGCTTTATGTAAAAGCAACAAAAGATGTCCTTATTAAGAACGGGTTGAAAATTTTAAAACAATCAGTAAAGTTGTGTAGCAAACATTCTCCAGAAAGTGTGTTTTTAATGTAGCTTACATAAAGTTACATTATAACTATATTATGTTTGCAACTTTATATGGTTCAAAATCAATATTATTATTTAAAAATATTTTTGTAAAGAAAACACACTTAAAAATATATATATATTAGAAAAAAATTCTGGGGAGTCACGTGACGCCATGCAAGAGGCAGACATGTGAGCGACGAGCTCTGCGCACTTTGCTAAATTTTTTATTATTTTCATGTTATAATCTGGTGAAATTTGATACACCCAGTTACACATTTGCTCTTTGAGGCAAAACATGGCAAAGAAGTCAAAATCCTCAGGCTCTGGAGACATTAAAAGACATTAACTTACAGTTCATGTTCAGGTTGAAAGCCCCGACAGGCCTACAGACCGGGGACTCGATTTGGATGGCGCGGCGGGAGAGGAGATCCAGCGTCAGTTGTCCAACATGTCGGTGATGTTGATGAAGATTCTTGCTGACTTGGAGGATCTCGCTGTAATACGTCGATCGAATACGGTGATGGAAATAAAATTCTCTGAGCTATAGTTACAAGAGTGACGAATCGATTTTCTGGAATCTTCGGAGAGGGAATAATGTTCGAATTGTTGGAATTCCTGAGCATGAGGAGGGCAGAGATATGATGAAATTCCTAGACGAGCTTTTCCCGAGTCTGCTCAACATAACAGACCATAAACTGGAAATCGAGCGAGCTCACAGAGTCCCAGCTCACAGATCTGCTGAGGGAGGGCCATTCTGGCCCAAATTTCTGAAATCATCCGATAAAGATCTTGTGTTGCGCCAGGCGAGGAGCAAAGGGGAGCTTTCTTGGAAGAACCATAATATTTTCTTGTTCCCGGACTTTGCGAGTTCGACGAGAGAAATGCGATCGGTTTAAGGAATGTAAGAAACTCTTACATCGGCGAAAGATCTCGTTTGCTCTGATGTTTCCGGCCAAGCTGAGAATTGAAACGAAGGTCGGTTGTAAAGTATTTACATGTCCAAATCAAGCAATGTCTTTTATTGAATCAATAAGCGAGTAAACTGTGTTGGCTCCACCGTGCGGCTGGAGCTTGTTTTGTGAATAACACTTTCCTTAAAGAAACTTTTGCATTGACGGAAGATTACTTTTTGCATTGAAGTTCCCGGCCAGTTTGAGAGTGGACACTACGGATAACCGCAAAATATCTACATGCTCACACAAAGGATGTCTTTTATAAAGTTGACGGATTGTGTAAGTCATGATATTTACGTTTATGCAGCCTCCGAGTGAATTGACTCGACCATCCGGGGAACCGGGATGCTGGTTTTTTTCTTTTTGTATTGGTTCCGCCTAGTGGCTGGAGCTTGTTCTGTTGAATAACACTCCTTTGGAACAGCTGTGGATTAATCTGTTCGATCTTAGTGCTTACTCCGCCTGCTGGCTGTAGTTTGTTTTGTTGAGTAATTTTACAGGACACAGGAATGATTACGTCATCCGCTGATCTCATAACAGCCGGGTCACTGAACATTCGTTTGTCTGTCCAAGGAATCTGAATGGTTTTATATCAGCTGGAATTTGTTTTGTGGAAGATCACACCTTTGAGACAGTTCTGTGAATGAATCCACACGTCCTTTGTGTTCATTTTTCCTGTTTGCTGGGGCTTATTTTACAAAGTATTTTCTGTTATGTAATTTTGCCTCACAAATTTGTGAGGCAAATTTGTGCAGTCCGATGGCAAAGTTGTCGTGGGGGCTCATGGGCATTCATGGACATTTTGAGTTTGGAGGGATTGTTGCCGGTTGGCGCTTTCGTGCACGGGGTTAATGCGCACGTTTTTCTTTTTTCTGTTTGTTTTGTTCGGGGGGAAGTTCGGGGTTTGATTGTTTCATGGAATCGGGGAATGTGGTCTGTATAATTTTGTTTTTGACACACAATTTATTTTTTCTACTGTATCAAAATGTCAAATGTTAATATGAGTGTACTGTCTCTCTCCACATGGAATGTAAATGGGTTGGGGAACCCCATAAAAAGAAGGAAGGTTATTACTTTTCTTAAACATAAGAAATATGATATAGTGTTTCTTCAAGAAACACATCTCTCCCCGCAGGAAGCTGAAAAAATTGGGAAGATATGGGGTGGACATGTTTTTTTTTTAGTGCTGGCTCAAGTAAGGGCAAGGGAGTCATTATATTGGTAAATAAACACTTATAATTCAAATGTCTCAAACAGACTAAAGATAAATTAGGGAGAGTCATTATTGTTTTAGCTGAAATTCAAGGGCAAAGGTTGATATTGGCTAATATTTACATACCTAACGCTGATGATCAGGGCTTTTTTATAGATCTTGAAGGGATGCTGCAAGCCGCTGGCACCCCTCATGATATAATATTGGGAGGAGACTTTTGATGGACTCAGTCCTTGATCATAGTGAAGCAAAAGCGTGTAAACCCCCTAGAGCAACATTGACACTTCACAGAATGTGTAAAAATCTTGGTCTTACGGATATTTGGAAAATTTTGAACCCATCTGGTAGGGACTATAAATTTTTTTCATCAGTCCATAAGATTTATTCTAGAATAGATTTTTTGTTTTTTTATATCCAAATCTCTCATTTCATCTGTTGTGGATTGCTCAGTTGGAAATATCTTACTCTCAGATCATGCCCTGGTGAGTTTAGAGGTGTTTCCATATACAGAGAAAAAGAAATCATATAGTTGGCACCTTAATGTGTCCCTTTTGCAAAATCCTGATTTCCAACAAATGTTAAAGACTGAAATCAATGTTTATATGGAGACTAACTGGTCCTCAGTATCCTCTGTGGGCGTGGCTTGGGAGGCACTTAAGGCGGTTCTTAGGGGTTGGATCATACAGTATGCCTCATTCATCAAAAAATCCAAAGCATAAGAACTTGTGGAGTTGGAAGGAAATATTAAAAGTGCCGAGGCAGAGCTGAAGCGGCGTATGTCATCTGATGGCCTCAGAGAATTGACCCGATCGAAATATAGATATAATACTATTTTGTCACGGAAAGTGGAGTTTTGGTTATTCAGGGCAAGACAGTCATACTTTGAGTCAGGGGACAAAGTAGTTACATAACTCAATACAGAATAACTCAACACTGCAGTTCGGAGTGTAGCAATAAGAACACAACTGTAGCCAAACTTTCACTACTAACAAAACTGAATAGGACTTTGCACTGATAAATATATAATCAACAAATGCTCAGTATCAGTATCAGATTCAAGATATTAAAATTCAGCAAGCTATTAAAGTGCAAAGTAAGTATAAAGAAATGGACATTACAATAAGAAATACTATCATTATATATAAACATTTTACAATTTGAATAATTCACATTTACATTACAGTAATGGGAGTTATGGTCCTAAGGCTTAATTGTTATGGTCCTAAGGCTTAATTTTCTTTATGCTATCTTACATATTGGTAATCAAATAACATGAAAAGAAACTGCTGAGAAGAGAATAACATGATTCGAGAGCAGTATTGTAATATAACCTTCCAATTCAGCATTATTTGAGTAGCTCTTGGGGCTCATATGTTTTCGTGAGGGTGTGTAGACATGTTGTGTGTGTGTATGTGTGTGTGTGTGTGTGTGTGTGCTGGAGAAATAGAAACACAGTATTGGTATTCGGTGTTGGGAGGGTTACTTCTGAAATGTATTCCGCTACAGATTACAGAATACATGCTGTAAAATGTCATTTGTAACATATTCCGTTTGATTACTCAAGGTCAGTAACATATTCTAAATACTTTGGAATACTCTTCAGCACTGGTAGATTTTTTTCACTTGTTTTGACTATAAAAACTCTGCCAGTACAGTTAGACAGAATACACATGTTAAAAAAAACATTCTCTGAAAAACCTAAATATCTTATGCAGTGTTGTTTCTAAAACAAGATAAATCAAAGTGATTTTGTTTTAAGGATTTTTAGATATTTTTACAGGAAAACAATACAAAAATTATCAAGAATAAGATTTTTGTCCTAATATCAAAGGACTTAATAGAAAAAAGAAATTATGATCTAACATGAATTTTCTTGATAAAAAAACTATGATCGTGCCTGGTAACATGTCCATGTAAAATGGCTAGAAATAGCATTTTAGCTTGGCGTAAAGCTGACAATTTACACAAGGTTTATTTCTATTTCTTCTGCTCCAAACTTACTTCAAACTTCTCTGTGTGCTTGTATGAATGTAACACATCATAAGAAAGTGTTTCACCACTGTTCAAATGCACTTTGGATCGCATCATTTATACGTAACCCTAACCCATCTGAAAGGACTAAATTTTAAATTAAACAAATGACAGTAAAATGCAAAGTAATCTCTTCAGTAATCAAAATACTTTTTGAATGTAACTGTATTCTAATTACCAATGATTTCAATTGTAACTGTAGTGGAATGCAGTTACTAATATTTTGTATTTTAAATACGTAATCCCGTTACATGTATTCCATTACTCCCCAACCCTATTGGTATTAACTGATTAGAAAGCAGAGATTCAGCTTGACTCAGCAGTATCCTGAACCAATAGGATTTACATTGAATGTGCGCTCCACCTGGTGGTCGTTTATGGAACCTCACTCTTTGTTTGTCTGTAGTTCTGGCAGTTTGGTGAGCGGGTGGAAGTGGTGATTGATGACCGGCTGCCTGTGAAGGATGGTAAACTGTTGTTTGTGCACTCAGCGGAGGGTGGAGAATTCTGGAGTGCCCTGCTGGAGAAAGCTTATGCCAAGTATGACAATCCATTTCAACTAAATTTTCCGTTACTATATATTCCTTGATGTCATGCATCTGTGAGTTGTATTAGTGGTGTTTGCTAAGGCTCAAATATTAACCAATCGTAACTCGTCCTGCATAGTTTTTTTTCTATGGACATGAATGACACCTTAATCATGAGGCTTAGAGGAGAGGCACGCTATTTCTTTTGCCTGGTGGGTGATTACAAAAAATCCCAAAAACTTACATTGAGGGAGGGACCTGAGCAATAAATAGGGACCTGAATATCATAGGAACAATGCTGTGAAAAAGTATTAGCCTCATTCCTGATTTCTTCTATTTTTGTTTATTTTTCATACTACATTTTTTAGATCTTCAAACGAGATATAACATGAAACAAAGGCAACCTGAGTAAACACAAAATGCAGTTTTCAATTATATATATATTTTCATTGAAGCAAAAATGTTATCCAACATCTATATCACCCACATGAAAAAGTAACTGCCCTCATAAATTTAATAGCTGGCTGTGCCACCTTTAGCAGCAACAACTGCAACCAAATGCTTCTGATAACTGGAGATCAGTCTTTCACAACTCTATGGCAGAATTTTGGCCCACTCTTCTTTGTAGAACTGCTTTAATTCAGCCACATTGGAGGATTTTCAAGCATGAACTGCCCATTTAAGGTCCTGCCACAACATCTCAATCGGGTTCAAGTCAGGACTTTGACTTGGCCACTCCAGAACTTTAATTTTGCTTCTACTGAGCAATTCAGAGATGGACTTACTCCTATGCTTTGGATCATTGTCTTGCTGCATAATCCAGTTGCGCTTGAGCTTCAACTCAAGGACTGATGACCGGACGTTCTCCTTTAGGATTTTCTGGTAGAGAGCAAAATTCATGTTTCCCTCAATTATTGCAAGTGGCCCTGTCCCTGAAGCAGCAAAGCATACCCACACCATCACACTACCACCACCATTCTTTTTTTGTGGAATTCTGTGTTTGATTTACGCCAGATGTAACGGGACCCCTGTCTTCCAAACAGTTCCACTTTTTACTCATCAGTCCACAGAACATTCTCCCAAAAGGTTCGAGGATCATCAAGGTGTGTTTTGGCAAAATTCAGACGAGCCTAACTGTTCTTCTGTGTTAGCAGTGTTTTTGCCTCACCACTCTTCCATGGATGCCATTTTTGCCCAGTGTCTTTCTGATAGTGGAGTCATGAACATTGACCTTTATTGATGCAAGAGATGCCTGCAGTTCTTTGGATGTTGTCCTTGGCTTTTTGGTGACTTCCTGGATGAACCGTCGCTGTGCTCTTGGAGGAAGTTTGGAAGGTCGGCCACTTCTGGGAAGGTTCACTACTGTGCCAAGTTTTCTCCATTTGGAGATAATGGCTCTCACTGTGGTTCTTTGGAGTCCCAGAGCCTTTGAAATCGCTTTGTAACCCTTCCCAAACTGATGTATTTCAATCACCTTTTTCCTCATCATTTCTGGAATTTCTTTTGACCTTGACATAGTGTGCTACTGGGTGACACCTTTTAGCCAACTTCATGCTGCTGAAAAAATTCAATTTGGGTGTTGATTTGATTGAACAGGGCTGGCATTAATCAGGCTTGGGTGTGTCTAGTCCAGCTGAACCCCATTCTGAATGCAGTTTCATAGATTTGGGGATTTAGTAACTAAATACTTTAATACTTTTTCACACAGGCCCAGTTGGTATTGGATTACTTTTTTGCTTCAATAAATAACATTAGCATTTAAAAACTGTATTTTGTGTTTATTCAAAATGCCTTTGTTTTATGTTAGCTTTTGTTCAAATTTTTGAAACAATTTAGTATGAGATATACACAAAAAATGAAAAATATGGATCGGGGAAATATTTTCACAGCACTTTACCTGGTTGGGGTGGACCCTTTTGTCTCGGATCAGGAAGCAATCACACAGAATGCCCTAGCACAGTGGTTCCCAAACCAGTGCCTTCACGACTGGCTAGAATTGCCGTGGAATCTCTGCTCAGTTCAATATTTTAATATTTAACACCAATGGTAAAAGTACCGCTGTACCGGGTACTGGCTCAGTTCGGTAGCTGTGTGCAGTTTGACTACATCCGACTGCTTTCAAATGCTCACATGCGTATGTCTGCGCGTGCTCCATAGCGCTCGTGTTTCAGGGATAAATGCAGCTGCGCCCGTGAACAGTCAAATGCGCTTCTTGGTTAAAATGCCACTCTTGGCCAAAGTCCCTTTGTCCACTTGGCTATTTTCTATGGATACAAGTGGCATTAAAGTACAGCTCCTATCTAATTGAATGGGTAAAAACAGAAATCTCCATAACAGTTGGTCAAGATTACGATCAAACATGACCGAGTCTTAGGGGGAAGCTAGGGGAGCATAGTTCCCCTATGTTCCCTGTGATCCCCAGGAAATTCTGACACCACCACCCTCTCAGTCCTATGAAGAGACAACCACTTGCCCACCCTAAACATCAAAATGCCCCCCAAAGATCACATTTAGGTACCAGTCCTGTGATCAAAGAACAAATCAGCAGTAAAATCTGACAACATTGGTTTCATAAATAATGTTTCTTTAGCTTAGATCATGCCATAAAACACTTTTTCAAGCTTGAACAAATAATGCACATGCGGGTTCTCCAGTTGACTGACAACATCTGTATCTGAAAGGTGACTGGCTCTTTTATCTGTAAGGCGGGACTACCTTTTGAACATCCACCATATTTGGTGTTCCAATTTGTCCCATTCATTTGAATACAAGTGATCTGTCTCGGGCTAAATAGTCTCTGTCTTGACGCAAGATGAATGTAAACAGCTGTTACGAGAGCGCATGCTGACAGGAAAAACATTTTATAGATCAAAATATCCAGTCTGTGCAATGTGTAAACACAGCCTACTTGTCCTGCTGCAGTGGTTATAAGCCTATCGTTAAACATTACTCAAACAGCAATATTGAGAAGAAAAAGGGAAAAGCACTCGCCATCCTTGACTGGATAACTTTAGTGGATATGAGCCCAGTAAATTTCAATAAAAGGTCTGCTTCTTAGTCAAATTCTGACTGCATTGAATCAGGATTAATGTATATCTAAAAATCATGTAATAATAAGTATGTCAATAATTTAAGTAATTTTATTTTGCATTATAGGTTACTTTTTAATGTTTGATATAATTATGTTTTATTGTTTAATTGCTGATGTTACTGAAAAACTACTGAATTGTTTTAGTCTATTTTTTACTGGCTCTTGAATAATAACATAAACTTGTTTAAGCAATGTTAAGAAACTCTTAAAAATTATATTGTTTTAATTCAATGGGCCCCATTTTAAGAGCACTAGTGCTAAGCACAGCGCTATGCCATAAATCATAAGTGCAAAGTCAATGGTCATGGCCATGAAGTTTTGTTATTTTTGTGCAAGTATGCACTAAGTCTAGGCGCAGGTGGGTTTGTAGAACTCTTGCGTGCAAATCGCTAATGGGCTAGGTCAAGTGCAATTTCATTCTGAGGTTCTTCTCCGATTATTGCACCATCTGCGTCCTATAATATAGTTCATTACCTCAAGCACCTGCGATTATAAACAAAGACAGCACATTCATAAGAAGCTTTTAGTGTAAATAGACTATGCAATGAATTAGAAGAATTGAAATATTTCTATGACAGTGACATGCTTCAAAAGTGTGATTCTTGTCAGCATTTGGACGTACGTTCCGTTAAATTATAGCGGTGAAAGTATTATTAATAATTTTCATCTACTGACTCACAAATCATGGCTAGTATTAATAGTGATTGTATCGGCACGCACTTCACTTGTACCGGTTGGTTTTGATTCTGAAAAATTAAACCTAAATTCAAAATACACTTCAACTGAAACAAAAATATAATCAAAATAACGAAATGCAGTCACTTAATAGTAGTAAAAAAACACATTGGGAACCACTGGCCTAGCAACCACATAAAACACCCTTTCAACTGCATTGCAATGTGCTAAAAACCACTGAGAACCCCTTCTAACGCACAAGTACATGAGAAAATGTAAAAGAAACAATACATTTTGGTCTTTTGAGTGGTAAATTTGAATCTTGAACAGGAAAATCTTATTTATTCTGTCCTTTTGTGTGTGTACATCAGACTGAACCGCTGTTATGAAGCTCTGTCAGGTGGCAGAATGTCTGAGGGGTTTGAGGATTTCACAGGCTGTCACGGAGATGTATAAGTTAAATAAAGCACCGTCTGACCTATTCAGCATCGTTGGCTGAGCCATCGAGAGGGGCTTACTGCTGGGCTGCTCTATAGATGTGAGGACTGAACTCACTTCTCTGCATATATTTACTTTGTGTGTATTTCTTTGCGATCAAAGCTTTGACCAGTTTCTGGGAAAAAGCTAATTTTGGAAGAATAATTATTTTGCTCATTATATTACATTATACAGTTATACTTCGTATAATTGAGTGTGTGATCGTGTTACACTTCTTTTTGTCCTCCAGATCACTAGTAAGTTTGACATGGAGGCAGTGACCTTCAAGAAGCTGGTCAAAGGTCATGCGTACTCAGTGACTGGAGTGGAGGAGGTGAGCCAGAGACCCTAACCCATAAACAATGAAAACACAAAGGCTGCAGCCCAAAAACCATGTGAGATTAGAATAAGCACAACCTCAATAAACAGACAAGCCATCGATAGACACATTTTTAAAATTTATAATAAATCTTTATTATATATATAGTCATTAAAATCAGCGACAACATATTTTGGAAGATTAATAAAGATCTTTTCTGCAACCCTGCTGTACGTCAATACCATACTGAAAAGTGAGCCTTGATTTTGCGTTTCCTAAAACACTGCACCTGATCAGATCCGGAAATTATTACCAGAAAGTAAATTATTCTAAACAACCAATGATTTTAACAAAGTTGAGAGTTTCTACAATCAAAAATTTATTGACTGAATGAACATTTAATTAACCTTAAAGAAATTGAATTTAAAAAAGAAATTAAATGAATTAAATTCTCTTATCTTTTTCTCACCCACATGCCATCCCAGATGTGTATGGCCACAGTCAGGGGTGGACTGGGAAGAGAAATCAGCCCTGGATTTTACATAAAACAAATCATTGGTGGGGGGGGGGGAGTAGGGTAGTTGTGTTCGGCCCCGTTTCGCAGCTAGCCCACTGGATTAGGGGCCAGATTTGCAGCATCACGACCCGGCCCCGCCCTCCTCCCTGCCACACTGTCTTTATATGCTTTCTGAGCTTCTAAGTTTTTGACCCTATTGACTTGCACTGTATGGGCCTACAGAGCTGAGATATTCTTCTAAAAATCTTCATTTGTGTTCCCATGGCCACATACACTCTGGCCATGGATGGACTGGCCATAGGGAGAATTCCTAAAGGAAGTTTCTTTTTCTCTCTCTCCTCTCTCTCTCTCGCTATCGCTAGTGTAGCAAGGTAAAAGGGAAAGGAGGAGGCGAGAACATAAATTATCATTTAATGATTAACTTAAACAAAAAGACAAACACATGCCGGACAGCTGCCCATAACTCACTCTCTCTCTGGAACTACCACCTCCGGTCGCCTTTATCCCTCTCGTGGGCTTGATTAGCCTGATTAGTGGCTGGGTGTGCAGCATCACGACCCGGCCCTGCCGCCCTCCCTGCCACAGACAGCATAAAAAAAATCCATGAACTATTCCTTTAACTAGGATAACATTAGATTAATTTATTTTCAATGAAGTGTACAGTTTAGCATAGACATCTCTGCTTCTCTTAATTTGTAGTCAGTAAACATAAAAATTCTCAGTAACGCTTTTCGATTAAATGAGTCAAATCTTTATCAAATCAATTACAAATATATTTAATCTTGTAAATATAATAATTTATTCAGGAAATCAATAAACGAATGTCAGTGGGTCAGTCCATCTGAATGAATGTTAATTTTTCAATTGTGCAAGCACTTGGGTTTCTGTAGAAAAATAAAGCACGTGCACATCAGATGCAATGTGATGGATTGGAAGATAGAAGGTACGTATTATATGATGTTTGCTTTTCACATCTGTTCATTAAAATGTGTTCAAATCCCATACAATGTGATCTTTGTTTCTACATTCAGTTAAATGCTGTACTACACTAATGTCAGTCATTGTTGTCTATCTGTACAATTGATTAAAAAAAAAAAAAAAATGATCATGTAAAATATGAATGAAAAATAAAACCTAACAATATCCATAGAATGTTCTGTATAAGTTCTTTATTAGTTTGTCACACTAAAACTTCCCTGCACTGTTCTTGGAAGGTTAGTTTATGGTTATAAAAATAAAACCTAGCAATAATCATTAGAGAGTTCTTTTTAGGTTGTCCCAAAAAAACCTTCCCTCAACATTCTGGGAACATTAGTTTGTGGTTAAAAAAACAGAACCTAAAGAGATTGTTCCTAGAACATTAGAAATTTGTTCCCAAATAAATAACCAAATGGGAACCATACGCTAATGTTAGGGGAACATTCTTTGTTTATTGGGCTGTCTGGATGGTATACTATTTCCAATTATATTTTTATACAATTATACTTATGCTTCACTAAAAGTACAGATTTTATATAGTATACATATTTTATTATTTATATATATGTATAGTCAGGCCCTGGGCATTACTGTTTTATGTATACTACAAAAAGTTTTTGTTAACTGATCTTACTTACTAAAATACTTACTATCCAAAACAACTATCGAAAGATTGGGCAGAATTTGGTTGTTTGAAGTACCTGCCATGCTTTAAACATTGTTCATGTGCCCACAACTGTGTAGACTGAAGTGCAAAAGGGAGTTTGAATATGTCTGTGTACCAGGTGGTCTACAGGGGAAACATGACTAAACGTCTCAGAACGTCTCAGAAGCGTATCAGAAACCCCTGGGGTGAAGTGGAGTGGACTGGAGCCTGGAGCGATGAGTAAGATAAACACACAAGCGTGCACATACTACACTCTTACTGTGGTCTTACTAACTTATGTGCTGCGTAGTGCATTACTGTTCTGATAATAGTATGGAAATGCGTGTGTCTCAGCTCTCGGGAATGGGACAATGTGGACCGCTCTGTCAGGGGCAGATTACAGAGCCGCAGTGAGGACGGAGAGTTCTGTTGAGTGGATCATGATCAATTGTGTATCAGCAAAGAATAATCATCATTCATTTAAATATAGCCAGTGGTACTAGTTAATAGAGGTCTGTTATGGAGCTAGAACAATGATTTAAGTATTTAAATCTGAAATTTGTTCATTTGAATTCTAGACATGTGACATTTAATAAAACTGAAGATTTTTGCAGCATATTTTATAGTTCCCTGTCTGTCACTCACTCGACGTTGTGTCATTGTAGTGACACTAGGGGTCACTCTTGGGAGCCCGAGACACCTCTGGTCTTTGATAAAAGGCCAATGAAAATTGGCGAGTGGTATTTGCATGCCACTCCCCTGGACATACGGGTATAAAAGGAGCTGGTATGCAACCACTCATTCAGATTTTCTCTTCGGAGCCGAACGGTCATGCTCACTGAGCTGAATTTCTACTGTTCATTCACCTCTGCTGGATCTGACGGCGCATTTCAGCGGCTTCTCCCTCCTCTGCACTGGTGCACTGCAGAGAACGCCCCTGGGCGCTTCGGCAGAAAAAAGAGAGTATATTTTCTGAAAGAGCTTTTTCCTCTAAAAGAGTGTATTTCTCTAAAAGAGCAACACACACGGAATGTCTTTTTAAAGACGCATCTTTTTAAAGATGCCTTTCCGATTGTGTGTTATTCCTGGTTACGGTAGTTATCTCTCAACTTCTGATGGTCATGATCGCTGTCTTTCGTGTCTGGGCGCGACCCACATGGAGGCAGTGTTTGTGGATAGTTCTACTGCCCTCGATGACGGGGCGGCCAGGGGCTATACGCCGATTCCCCCGGTGGATAAGGCGCTCGCAGTGCACCTATGCCCGCAGAGCACCGCCACCTGGCGTGGATGCCCTAAGCTCCCATCCAAGCCCTGTAGGTTCATGTCGTCCCTGAACAGCTAAAGCCTACAGCGCTGTTGGACAAGCCGCCTCTGCCCTGCACGTCATGGCTCTCCTGCAGGTCCACCAAGCCAAGGTGTTGAAAGAACTGCACGAGGGTAGTTCTGTCCCAGATTTGATGCAGGAACTGCGCTCGGCGACCGACCTTGCTCTTTGAGCGACGAAGGTCACGCCTCGGTCTCTCGGGCGGACGATGGCCACATTAGTGGTCCAGGAGCGCCACCTTTGGCTCAACCTGGTCGAGATGGGTGAAGCCGACAAGACACGGTTTCTTGCTGCCCCCATTTCCCAGGCTGGCCTATTCGGCGACACCGTCGAGGACTTTGCCCAGCAGTTCTCGGCGGTGAAGCAGCAGACGGAGGCTATCCGGCACATCCTGCCCCGACGCGGCTCAAGATCCCGCACCCCGTCTGCTTGTCCTCCTGCGGTTCTGCCGCAGCCCGCCCCTTCGGCCCGTCCCCGGTGTGGAGCCCACCGCAGGAAGCAGACGCCACTCGTCTCACAGTCGGCTGCTAAGAATCCACAGAGGTCGTCAAAGCACCCCTGAGATGGGCGACCCAGGGACGATGAAACCCACTCACCTGGAGCTGGTAAGAAGACCACTCCATCCCCCGGTGGAGGGCCGGGTGGAAAATCTTTTGTTGCCATTTTGTTTGATTTCGCAACAGTTCAGCAAAAGAGCGGTTTCCTTCTTCCCTGGGTCACATACCCGGTGCACACGGTCGTCATCACGACTACCGTCCACGGGTTTTTCCTTGCAGGATTGGCGCTCCAGCAGTGGTCTTCCTGCCCCTGAGCGCCCAGCTGTGGCACACAGCCGCCCCGATGTGGCAGTCTCCACGGGTTACGAGGACAGGCCTCTTCCTCCCCATCCCAGGCTGTATCGGGGGTGGTCACAAGGAGCCAGGTAAGTGCTTCGATGTCCCTAGACTCAGCACGGCCACGACGTGGTGTGGCACCTTGAGCTCTGCCCCGTCGTGAGGCCCCACCTGCCGGTACGTCCGACGACGTTGTCCCCTTGGTCCCCCTTGCGCGGAACTTGGATGCGTGGCTTGCGCTTTCCAATCCGTCGCGTTGGCTGATCCGGACCGTCCGACTCGGCTACGCGATTCAGTTCGCCAGGCGCCCGCCCAGGTTCAGCGGTATCCACTTCACCTTGGTCCTATGGAAGGGCGCGATAGAACCTGTCCCTCCGGTCGAGATGAAGAAGGGGTTTTACTGCCCCTACTTCATTGTACCAAAAAAAGGCGGTGGGTTGCGGCCAATCTTGGACCTGCGAGTACTGAACTGGGCCTTACACAGACTCCCGTTCAAAATGCTGATGCAAAAACGCATTCTGGCGAGCATCCGGCATCAAGATTGGTACAAGGCGGTAGACCTGAAGGACGCGTACTTCCACGTCTCGATCCTTCCTCGACACAGACCCTTCTTGCGGCTTGCATTCGAGGGTAAGGCGTACCAGTACAAAGTCCTCCCTTTCGGCCTCTCCCTGTCTCCTCGTGTCTTCACGAAGGTCGCAGAGGCAGCCTTTGCCCCGTTAAGGGAGGTACTATCTCAACAACTGGCTAATCCTAGCTCACTCTTGGGACATGTTGTGCGCACACAGGGACTTGGTGCTCTCACACTTCAGCCGACTAGGGCTTCAGGTCAACTGGGAAAAGAGCAAGCTCCTCCTGGTTCAGAGCATCTCTTTTCTAGGTTTGGAGCTGGACTCAGTCTCTTTGACAGCACGCCTTATGAATGAGCACACCCAGTCAGTGCTGGCCTGTTTGAAGGCATTCAAACAGAAAACAGTGGTTCCACTGAAACTTTTTCAGAGGCTCCTGGGGCATATGGAATCCTCAGCGGTAGCCACCCCACTCGGGTTGATGCATATGGGATCGCTTCAGCACTGGCTTCAGACTCAAGTCCCGAGATGGGCATGGCGCCACGGGACACATCGCGTGGTCATCACGCCGTTCTGTCACTGTCTTTTCAGCCCCTGGACCGACCTCTCGTATCTACGGGCAGGTGTTCCCCTAGAACTGGTCTCCAGGCGCGTCGTGGTCACGATGGACGCCTCCAAAATGGGCTGGGGCACTGTTTGCAATGGGCACGCAGCCACCGGCCTGTGGACGGGCCAGTGACTGCATTGGCACATCAACTGCCTTGAGTTGTTGGCAATTCTGCTCACCCTGCGGAGGTTTTGGCCGTTGATCCAGGGCTAGCACGTGTTAGTTCGGACAGACAACACGGCAACAGTAGCAAATGTCAACCGCCAAGGTGGTCTGCGCTCTCGTTGTATGTCACAACTCGCCCGCCGTCTCCTCCTCTGGAGTCAGCAGCACTTCAAGTCACTGCGAGCCACTCACATCCCGGGCAACCTCAACACTATAGCTGACGCGCTATCATGGCAGGTTACCCTCAGGGGAGAGTGGAGACTCCACCCTCAGGTGGTCCAGCTGATTTGGAGTCGATTCGGACGGGCACAGGTGGACCTGTTCGCCTCCCAAGAATCCTCCCACTGCCCGCTCTGGTATGCCCCCCTTGGCATAGACGCGCTGGCACACAGCTGGCCCCCTGGCCTGCGCAAATATGCGTTTCCCCCAGTGAGCTTACTTGCACAGACCCTGTGCAAGGTCAGGGAGGACGAGGAGCAGGTCATCCTGGTAGCACCCTACTGGCCCACCCAGACGTGGTTCTCGGACCTCACGCTCCTCGCGACAGCCCCCCCCCCCGGCGAATTCCCCTGAGGAAGGACCTTCTTTCTCAGGGATGGGGCACCATCTGACACCCATGACCAGACCTCTGGAATCTCCATGTCTGGCCCCTGGACGGGACGTGGAAGATCTAAGTGGTGGTAGATACGATCACTCAAGCTAGGGCCCCCTCTACAAGGCACCTGTTTGCCTTTAAGTGGCGTCTGTTCGCTAAGTGGTGTTCTTCCCGACGAGAAGACCCCCAGAGATGTGCAGTCGGATTGGTGCTTTCCTTCCTGCAGGAGAGGTTGGAAGGGAGGCTGTCCCCTTCTACCTTGAAGGTGTACATTGCCGCCATAGCAGCACACCATGACGCAGTCGACGGTAAGTCCTTAGGGAAGCACAACCTGATGATCAGGTTCCTAAGAGGCGCCAGGAGGCTGAATCCCTCCAGACCGCACCTCGTTTCCTCATGGGAAATCTCTGTAGTTCTTCAGGGTCTACAGAGAGCTCCCTTTGAGCCTTTGCAGTCAGCCGAGCTTAAGGCACTCTCCTTGAAGACTGCCCTCCTGACTGCGCTCACTTCCATCAAGAGGGTAGGAGACCTGTAAGCGTTCTCTGTCAGGGACCTTTAGGGACCAGGTGGTGAACCTGCAAGCGCTGCCCCAGGAGGAGGCAGACCCAGCCCTGTCGTCGCTGTGTCCGGTGCGCGCTTTACGCATCTATTTGGATCGCACGCAGAGCTTTAGGATCTCTGAGCAGCTCTTTGTCTGCTTTGGTGCACAGCGGAAAGGAAGCGCTGTCTCCAAGCAGAGGATCGCCCACTGGCTCATTGATGCCATAACTATGGCATATCACGCCCAGGACATGCCGCCCCCGGTAGGGCTATAGCCCATTCTACCAGGGGTGTAGTGGCCTCCTGGGCCCTGGCCAGGGATGCCTCTCTAACAGACATTTGCAGAGCAGCAGGCTGGGCAACACCCAACACCTTTGCAAGGTTCTACAACCTCTGGGTGGAACCGGTTTTGTCCCAGGTAGTGGCACGCAATACAACTGGATAAGCCTGGGATAGCCGGCCGGGTGTATCGCTTGCACATAGCGCCTTCCACCTCCTTTTGAGCTGAAGACGTGCGCCATTAATTCCCAGTAGTGTTCACAAACTTAGTTCCCTGGTTGACTTCCTCCGAGCCCTGTGGCAGTCGAGTTTTCAGGGAGACTCGCTGCCGGCCCAGTACACGTGCTAACTAAGAGTCCTGTTCTGGGGTAGGTGCTCCGCATGTGCCGGTTCCCTGTAAGGCTAACCCCATGCGATATATATCTTCTGCTAATTAGTTTCCCTGTTGGCAAACTGCGTCTTCCTTGGGCAAAGCCCCTCTGCCCCAGTCTACATGTTTGTAGTAACTGCTGCCCCGTTGGGTAGGATCTACCTTGAAGACTCTCCACATGGTCTGTGAAGTATTTTTCCACTTAAATATCCCCCCCTCTCTTTGGGGAGGTGTGATCTCCGCAGTGTCTTCCCCTTGGGAGGGACACCCCATGACTAGACCTGGCAGCCCAGTTAGATAATCCCCCTTCTTTTTTAGGGAGTGGAAAAAAGAGAAGGGGAAAAGAGGTCATGATTGGGTTAGCCTGTCTCTATCTTTTGGGTAGTTGACTTGTCCCCAAAGGGCCGTTCGACACTCATAACTATGTTGGGGGAGGTTACGTGTCGACCTGGTGTGCTGGCTATGAGGCACACAGTGGTCTGCCCACCACACACCGGCAGTTCACGTAACACAGTTCAACCAGTTGTGGCGTTTCGTATAGGGACCTCTGGT
This sequence comes from Myxocyprinus asiaticus, assembly GCF_019703515.2. Classification (NCBI taxonomy): domain Eukaryota; kingdom Metazoa; phylum Chordata; class Actinopteri; order Cypriniformes; family Catostomidae; genus Myxocyprinus; species Myxocyprinus asiaticus. The sequence goes on from NC_059344.1 coordinate 6,899,195, forward strand.
GTCACTACATTGTCACAACGTCGAGTGAGTGACAGATAGGGAACATCATGGTTACTTGTGTAACCTCCGTTCCCTGATGGAGGAAACGAGACGTTGTGTCCCTCCTGCCACAATGCTGAACTACCCGCTGAAATGGCCGGACCTTATATCGGCTCCTCAGCATAAAACCTGAATGAGTGGTTGCATACCAGCTCCTTTTATACCCATATGTCCGGGGGAGTGGCATGCAAATACCACTCGCCAATTTTCATTGGCCTTTTATCAAAGACCAGAGGTGTCTCGGGCTCCCAAGAGTGACCCTTAGTGTCACTACTTCGACACAACGTCTCGTTCCCTCCATCAGGGAACGGAGCTTACACAAGTAACCATGATGTTTTGTATTTTTAAACAGCAGAATTTTTTCTTTTTTAATTTTTCAGAGGTCTAATTAGCTGTAAAAATTTACATAATAGAAGATTAAGAAGAAATTCAGAACTCCAAATACAAATCTCTCAAATTCAGTCCTCAGAAATTCAGATTACAATTGTGCTCAAAAGTTTGCATACCCTTGGAGAATTGGTAATATATGTACCATTTTTAAAGAAAACATGAGTGAGCAGGCAAAACACATTTCTTTTATTTCTTATAGGATTCATATTCAACTGTAGGTTATAACAGAATGGCACAATCATAAAAAAAAACATGGCAACAAAGAAAAACATTAAATGACCCCTGTTCAAAAGTCTGCATACCCTTAGTTCTTAATACTGTGTATTGCCCCCTTTAGCATCAATGACAGCATGCAGTCTTTTGTAATAGTTGTCTGTGCGGCCCCAAATTCTTGCAGGTGGTATAGCTGCCCATTCGTCTTGGCAAAATGCCTCCAGATCATGCAAAGTCTTTGGTTGTCTTGCATGAACCGCACGTTTGAGATCTCCCCAGAGTGGCTCGATGATATTAAGGTCAGGAGACTGTGCTGGCCACTCCAGAACCTTCACCTTTTTCTGCTGTAACCACTGGAGGGTCAACTTAGCCTTGTGCTTAGGGTCATTGTTGTGCTGGAATGTCCAAGAGCGTCCCATGCGCAGCTTTCGTGCAGAAGAATGCAAATTGTCTGCCAGTATTTTCTGATAACATGCTGCATTCATCTTGCCATCAATTTTCACTAGATTCCCCGTGCCTTTAGAGCACACACACCCCCAAAACATTAGTGAGCCATCACCATGCTTCACAGTGGGGATGGTATTCTTTTCATTATAGGCCTTGTTGACCCTTCTCCAAACATAGTGCTTATGGTTGTGACAATAAAGCTCTATTTTGGTCTCGTCGCTCCAAATTACAGTGTGCCAGAAGCTGTGAGGCGTGTCAAGGTGTTGTTGGGCATATTGTAACCGGGCTTTTTTGTGGCATTGGCGCAGTAAAGGCTTCTTTCTGGCAACTCGACCATGCAGCTCATTTTTGTTCAAGTATTGTCGTATTATGCTCCTTGAAACAACCACACCGTCTTTTTCCAGAGCAGCCTGTATTTCTCCTGAGGTTACCTGTGGGTTTTTCTTTGTATCACGAACAATTCTTCTGGCAGTTGTGGCTGAAATCTTTCTTGGTCTACCTGACCTTGGCTTGGTATCAAGAGATCCCAGAATTTTCCACTTCTTAATAAGTGATTGAACAGTACTGATTGGCATTTTCAAGGCTTTGGATATCTTTTTATATCCTTTTCCATCTTTATAAAGTTCCATTACCTTGTTATGCAGGTCTTTTGACAGTTCTTGTCTGCTCCCCATGGCTCAGTATCTAGCCTGCTCAGTGCATCCATGTGAGAGCTAACAAACTCATTGACTATTTATACACAGATACTAATTGCAATTTAAAAAGCCACAGGTGTGGGAAATTAACCTTTAATTGCCATTTAAACCTGTGTGTGTCACCTTGTGTGTCTGTAACAAGGCCAAACATTCAAGGGTTATGTAAACTTTTGATCAGGGCCATTTGGGTGATTTCTGTTATCATTATGATTTAAAAAGGAGCCAGACAACTATGTGATAATAAATGCCTTCATATGATCACTATCTTTAAATAAAAGGCAGTTTTTTTGCATGATCAGTCAAATTTTCAAAATCAATGCCAAAATTTCACAATTTCTGCCAGGGTATGCAAACTTTTGAGCACAACTATATAAACAAACTAGGTCATAAAGTCAAGAAAAGCTGGGTTATTTAATTGTGTCACCACATGCACAGGATTGGGAACTTGGTAATTGCTCCACCACCGAGCTGAGCCATCGTACTTGTACCCAAGGTTTGAAAGCATGTGTCACGACGGCCTGAGATTTCAGACATAATAAACATAAATAATATGATAAACATCTCTCAGAGGGCTGACAGCACATCCACTGTTTGCTTACCTGGTCATTCATGTTTAATTGTAGGTGTGTTTTTTTATTTAAGTTATTAAAGTTAATCCCCAACTGAGATTTAAATCAGAGTTTAAAGCAATAGATCAGCAGGATTAAAGTTCATTCAGATTTACTGTGAAATTTAAATTTCACAGGATCAAGGCGATGGTCAGAATGATCAGATTAACCTTGATTTAACTCTTAATTAGATTTAACTGATTTAACTTTTAACTATTGAATATCCTTCTATCCCAGCTTAATATGCAGAGACAACTACTAAGTCATTCAGAGGTTTATTTTCTCTAAAACTGTAAAGGCTTTGTCTCTGTGGCACTATAAAATTCCTATGACCCGCCCCAACAACATTACTCAACCAATGATGTGAGTTGAGGGCGGGACTATCTTATCTAAAAGCTGTTTTGAAAACAATGATTATTTTTGCAATTCCTTTCGGTGGCGCTAATGTTGCAGAAATTATATACTTCAGATTTAATCTAATTTTAAGATGAATCCTTATTGGTGCAATCCACCCTAAATAAGAACAGTCTGAGGGTCTGTGCAACGCACAGTATATGTAGCAAAAGGCATCTCAGAATAATAATAAGAACTATAATAAAAATAATGTTCAAATAGAATATCAGTATGTTGGCCTTGTCAAAGCAACATAATGAAACCTCAAATCATCTGGCTTGTTAAGGAGAGATGTGCTTTTACTTTTCAAAGTGATCTGACTTTTGATTTTTGTGTGGCGAATAATAAAACTGATGAAAAATCCCATAGATGTTCATTGAAGCAGGGACCCAAGCCATATCTATGGAGCAGAATATTACAGAGAGTAGGTGAGGGCTTTTTTTTTTTTTTTTACTTAGGCCAGTAAGCAACCACCTACGTAGCAACCACCCAGAACGTTTCTTTGAAACCACATAGCAATGCCCTAGCAACCACCCACAACAACCTAGCATCATGGCAACAATGTTTGGTGTGGGCAAGCAACAATCACCTTTTCTTCAGAAAATTAAAAAAATATATAAAATAGTTATTAAAAAAATTAGAGTATGAATTTTAATGTAAATTGTTTTGTGCATACTGTACATGTACACACACTTTTTGTGTCAGAGTCTTGTCACTTCTTGGAGCGGAAATAAAGAGTGAGCAATTTCGTTTTTTGTCCTAAAATTTGACAGTACAGGTCAGTTTGGGTCACCTGGTTTTGTCTTGTCAACTTAACAAGATTAGGTAAGGTTGCCGATTCAGACCTGTAATAGTGAACACATTACAATATTACTGGTTACCTATATTCGATACCACCTGATCTAGCAGGTTTGCGTTTTACAACATCATGAAAATCAGACCTTTCTTGTCTGAATATGCTGCGCAGCTCCTGGTCCAAGCTCTTGTCATTTCACAACAGGACTACCGCAACGCACTGTTGGTCGGCCTCCCAGCTAGCATACTTAAGCTGCTGCAGATGATACAGAGCGTGGCGGCATGTTTGGCATTCAATCAACCAAAGAGGGCTCACATCACCACCCCTCTTGATTTTACTTCACTGGCTACCTGTAGCTACCCGCGTCAAATTCAAGTCTTGACTCTGGCCTTCAGGACAGCCAATGGAAAAGCACCCTCATACTTCAACTCACTTCAAAAGGTCTATGTCCCCACTCGCTCTCTATGCGGTCAAAGAACAAATCACATCGAGGTACAAAGTCCATTTCACAATCATTCTTTATCTCTGTTCCACTGTTGTGTAATGCGCTTCCAACCACCACCTCAGTCCTTGATCACAGTGAAGCAAAAGTGTGTAAACCCCCTAGAGCAACATTGACGCTTCACAGGATGTGTAAAATTCTTGGTCTTACGGATATTTGGAGACTTTTGAACCCATCTGGTAGGGACTATAATTTTTTTTCATCAGTCCATAAGATTTATTCTAGAATAGATTTTTTTTTTTTGATATCCAAATCCCTCATTTCATCTGTTGTTGATTGCTCAATTGGAAATATCTTAGTCTCAGATCATGCCCTGGTGAGTTTAGAGGTGTTGCCATATACAGAGAAAAAGAAATCATATAGTTGGCGCCTTAATGTGTCCCTTTTGCAAAATCCTGATTTCCAACAAATGTTAAAGACTGAAATCAGTGTTTAAATGGAGACCAACTGGTCCTCAGTATCCTCTGTGGGCGTGGCTTAGGAGGCACTTAAGGCTGTTCTTAGGGGTCGGATCATACTGTATGCCTCATTCATCAAAAAATCCAAAGCACGAGAACTCGTGGAGTTGGAAGAGAATATTAAAAGTGCAGAGGCAGAGCTGAAGCGCCGTATGTCAGCTGATGGCCTCAGAGAATTGACCCGATTGAAATATAGATATAACACTATTTTGTCACGGAAAGTGGAGTTTGGGTTATATGGGGTAAGACTGTCATACTTTGAGTCGGGTGACAAAGCAGGGAAGCTTTTGGCCAGATATATAAAGCAGAGAGAGTCTCTTTCTATCATTCCCTCAATGAAATCTGTTGGTGGTGAAATATTTACCTCAGCCATTGATATTAATAATGCCTTTAAAGTGTTCTATCTTGATCTTTATAGTTCCACATCTTCGTCTACTGATGAAGATATTAGAAACTTTGTGGAACCATTAGATCTTCCTAAACTGACAATTGAGCAAAAAAACTCTCTTGATTCTGAGATAACCTTGGAGGAGCTTGACAAGGTAATTAAGTCCCTACCTACTGGCAAGGCTCTGGGGACAGATGGTTTTGCCGCAGAATTTTTTAGATCCTATGCTACAGAACCGGCTCCACTTTTGTTAGAAGTTTATACTGAATCATTAAAGAATGGAAAGCTTCCTCCAACCATGACACAAGCCCGGATCAGTCTGATTCTTAAAAAGGACAAAGATCCAAGTGAGTGTAAAAGTTACCGTCCAGTCTCCCTGATCCAACTAGATGTAAAAATATTGTCAAAAATTCTGGCTAACTGATTAAGTAAGGTTATGACATCTCTTATACATATAGATCAGGTGGGGTTTATTCGGGGCCGTAGCTCTTCTGATAACATCAGGAGTCTCATCAATATCATGTGGTCAGTAGCGAATGATCAGTCTCCTGTCGCTGCCATCTCACTTGACGCCGAAAAGCCGTGATATGGTAGAATGGGATTATCTTTTTAAGATTTTGGAAATGTATGGGTTCGGGAGTACATTTATTGGTTGGATTAAGTTACTTTATAGACACCCTGTAGCAGCGGTGCAAACAAACGGGTTAATTTCAGATTATTTTACTCTGGATAGGGGCACTCGGCAGGGCTTTATTGTTCTGTCTTGCCTTGGAACCATTAGCAGCCACGATAAGAAAGGAGAATGATTTTCCAGGGGTGGTTGCGGGAGGTGTGGCGCATAAGCTTCTGCTTTACACAGATGATATTTTATTATTTGTCTCTGAACCTACTAGATCTATGCCTTGCCTCCACAGAATTATTAATTCCTTTTCCAAGTTCTCAGGATACAAAGTCAATTGGTCTAAATACGAAGCTTTGGCTCTGACAGCCTACTGTCCAGTAACGGCTTTCTAGCCGGGTGCCTTCCAGTGGCCCAAACAGGGCATTAAGTATTTGGGGATTTTATTCCCAGCAAATTTGTCTGATTTAGTTAGTGTTAATTTTGACCATTTAATAAAAAGTTTTTCGAGTGATGTGGGCAGGTGGGCTTCATTACATTTATCGATGATTGGGAAGGTTAATGTTATTAAAATGAATTGTATTCCAAAATTTAACTACCTGCTACAGTCTCTCCCTGTAGGTGTCCCCCTCTCTTATTTCAAGCAATTTGTTAGCATAACGAAGTCCTTCATTTGGAATGGTAAACATCCCAGATTGCATTTTAATAAGTTACATAGGCCGATAGACAAAGGTGGGCTAGGCCTACTCAAGATTTTTTTTTTATTATTATGCGTTTGGCCTCAGGCAATTGGCTCATTGGTCGCTTCCACCTGAGAGAGTCCCTCCCTGGTTTTCTATTGAACAGGAAGTCCTTGCTGCTATTTTGCCACTGCAAATCCTTTCTATCAAAGTAACCAGTGAAGTTAAATCACACCCCGTTATTTCACATTTGCACGTGATTTGGGCAAGAGTGGCCAGAGTATTTAATTCAGACATTTATTTAAATGTTGCCTCAAGCATATGGCTGAACCCCAAATTATGTATCAACAAGTCCCCTTTCTGCTGGTCAGAGTGGATTGTGAGGGGGGTTACTACACTCGGTGACCTGTATGAGATTGCAGTGTTGAGATCTTTTGAGAATTTGGTTCATCATTTTGGGATTCCCAGATCTCAGTTCTGTAAGTATTTACAGCTGCGCCACATGCTCTGTGCTGTTTTTGGGAGTAGCACACACCCCCGTAAGGCGGCAGGTGCTTTGGGAGAGGTGATTGCTGCTTTTGGAAAAGGTCATGAGGCATCAGTGTATTACTCCCTGCTAATTCAGAGTCGGGGGTATGGAGCCTTGACTTCTTGACTTCTCTCAAGAGAGTATGGGTTAAAAGATTTGAATTTGGTATTAGAGGATGGAGTGTGGACTAAGATTCTGAAAAATGTCAAGTCTGTATCTAGAAATGCAAGGGTTCACCTTAAGCAATTTAAGATTTTACCTAGATTTTATTGGACCCCCTCTAGATTATATAGGCTTGGTCTTAAAGACACACCCACCTGCTGGCGATGCCAATCAGAAGTTGAAGACACTACCCATGTCTTTTGGGGGGTGTTAAGATCCAGGAGTTTTGGTTGAGGGTTCGGAGTTATTTGTGCGATGTTTTGAACATTCAGGTTTTGCTTTGTCCCAGACTCTGTATTTTGGGTGATGGAGCGGTCATGAATTTAGGGGATAATCACATTAAAAATTGGGTTCTGACCAGTCTTATGATTGGCAGGCAAGTAATTTTAAGGGGTTGGAAGTCAAATGGAGCACCCTCTTTTTTGGAGTGGTGTGTGCAAATGGGGAGGGTAGCTGCATTTGAGGAAGCGGTAAGTAGAAGTCTGGGGTTTAGGGACTTATTTGTTAAATATATTATATATATATATATATATATATATATATATATATATATATATATATATATATATTATTTATTTTTATTTCTTTTGGGGGGGGGGGGGATTGTGTGTGTGTGTTATGTGGGACCACAGGGGTGTTCGTTAGGGGTCAGGGTGGGATTGTATTAGTGGGATTTAAATGTAAAATATTGATTCTTTATATATGTGTTAAGTTTTTCACTGTCATGTGCATATGAATCAATAAAAATGTTAATTACAAAAAAAGCCAGATTTATAATACAAAAGCATTTTTTAAATATCAGAGAAATTGATTAGTTACCAAAAAATATATATTTTCAAGATGCAGAAAAGTGCTTGCATTCATTACTTCAAGACTTCAAGATTTTTTAAGGATGCCCTAAAGTCACCAAAAATAAAGCTGCTGTCACATATTCCCTGTTTTTTGTCTTGACTTTTATGTTGAAATTCTGGTTTAGTTCCCTGTTCCTGTTTCCTGTTAGTTTTGTAGTCCTTTTGTAGTTTCTTTTCATGATTCCCTTGTTTTCCCTTGTGTATTTAAGCCCTTGTTTTCCCCTGGTTTTTTGTCAGTCTTCATCTGTATCATGCTGTGCTTTGTTCCCTGTGTTTTGTTTCATTGTGTTCTGAGTTACCTGGTTTACCTTTATTTTATTAAGAAGGCTGCATTTAGATCCTCATTCCTCTCCTGTCTTGTCGCAGAAAGACTGACCAAGAAATGGATCTAGCGTCCATCAGGATTCAGCTCCTTCAGCAAGGGGACCGTCCAGTTGAGGATCATGCCCGTGAGTTTTTAGAGCTGGGAAATGTAGTGCACTATCCAGACTGCTCTCTGGTGTTTTTCTTCTGGGCCGGTCTGAATAGTGCACTGAGGGAACTCATGCCTTTGGCTGATCCTCACTGTACGATCGGCGATTATGTGGAGAAGGCTCAGGAACATAGCGGTTCCCCTTATACAGTGGATTATGGAGGGTACCCCTGGCCAAAACCTGCGTCCACGGCCCCTGTCTCGAAGCCTTCCACGGCCCCTGTCTCCAAGTTGTATGATCTGCCACTGATGTCGGTGCATAGGTCTATGAAGACCCTACCTCAAAAATTGTCTGCACCCTGCCACGGTCAACGAGCTAGCGCCCCCGCCTGCCACGGTCAACGAGCCAACATCCACGCCTGCCATGGCCAATGAGTTGCCAGCCTCGTCTGTCCCAGAGCCAGCGTTGCCAACTTCGGCCATCCGGAGGAGGAGGAAGAGAAGAAAAGTCTCCGTTCCCAAGTTTTTTTTTTAAAAAGCAGCAGAACCAAGATAATATGATCATAGCTGGATAAGTTTATCAGAGCAACACTGACCATTTTCAGGAGTTGGCAAACCTGGTTTCCAATTATTGAAACAAGTTCAGATGTCTGAGTTAGAGCTACTTTGACTCATAAAAAGCACTCAATTATTTTGAGTTTGCTATTCACAAAAAGTATCTGCTGGTGTGGACCTTGCCTATCAAAAATTGATCTCAGAAGACCTATGATCAAGAATTGTTGCTTTGCATAAAGCTGCAAAGTTTTATTGAAAAGCTTAGATATTCATCTGTTCATGGTTGGACAAACTGTCTATATATAGAGATGATTTGGTACCTTGAACTTCTCCCTAGAAGTGACTCAAATGACACCGCAGAATGCTCAGTGAGGTAAAAAAAGAACCCTAGATTGACAACAAAATACTTGAAGGAATCATTAGAACTGATTAACATCTCTGTTCATGACTTTACTATATAGAAAAGATTAAAACGAAGGCACAACGAAGGAAGCCGGTGCTTTCCAACAAAAACATTGCCACATCCCTGAAGCCTCCATAGTAACATATATCCCCAGCATAAATGTGATGTCTCTGTGATCATTTAATCATAAGATTGGGAGGGCACTACAATTTCGACAGTTGTAATGATAACATTGCCAAATTGATAATCCCCCTGGTAAACCCATTTTATTAAAGCTACAGTCAAATGCTTTGAGCGTAAATATAATGTCTCTGTGATCTTTTAATCCTGAGATTGGGAGGGCACTACAATTTCGACAGCTGTAATGATAACATTGCCAAAATGATAATCCCCCCGGTAAACCCATTTTATTAAAGATACAGTCAAATGCTTTTGAGGACACAGCCCCCATAGGAAGATATGTCTGCAGCGTAAATGTGATGTCTCTGTGATCTTTTAATCCTGAGATTGGGAGGGCACTACAGTTTTGGCAGGTGTAATGATAACATTGCCAAAATTATAATCCCCCCTGGTAAACTCATTTTTTTAAAGCTATAGTCAAATGTTTTTGAGGACACAGCCTTCATAGGAAGATATGTCACCAGTGTAAATGTGATGTGACCTCATAATGCTGAGTTGAGGGAGAGCAATATAATTTTAGCAGGTGTTCAGATGACATTGCCGAAATTATTCTGCCCACTGGTAAACCCATGTTTTATGGATAATGGATATTACAATTGATATGCTATAGCAAAAGGAAATTGGTATTACAGATAAGATTAATCTTTATACAAAAATAATCAGAAATTTCCTTGTTGCACTAAGTATATGAGCAAATAATACTTGCATTGTGGGAATAAATGTATATTACAAAGTTAAATCATTAAATCCTTTAGCAATTTTGGGATCTACCTTTCCCCTTTGGTGAAAATGCGAGTATGCCATCCACAAACATACTGGCTTACTTATTTAACTTACCCTCATATATTCACTTCCATTGTCAGATTTGTCTGTGTGCCTTACTATCTATAACAATATGTTACTTATTCTCTTATGTATGGTCTCGTTGTATATACACAAGTTTTATTAATGTAGTTTAGTATGTTTATTGAAATGTTATGTGTAAACCATAATGATACAGATGAATTAATATACATTTTTTTGATGTTCATATTTAGGTCCAAAGATAAGAGCTCATATAGACAATATTACATATAAAATGACTAGAATTACACCATAACCTACATGAAAAGCATGTCAGTGCAGTTCAATTCTAGTTTGTTTTATCTGTGAAAGCAGTGAAATTCCTTGAATGCTTGTTCCACGAAAGTGCAGTCCTCTTACACATCATATAAACATATTAAACTATTTAGCATAATGTACACATTTGACATAATATACATATAACAGTGCACATTACACAAACAGATTATCCACAGCTGCGACGCTAGCAATATGGTGTACTTCTACACATCCAACATCACAAACGCTGAGGCCGCTGGACATTTAAGTTCAATTACATGGAAATATAAAACACACTGAGTTTGGCAAAAGACCAAATCAAAGAGAAGTGCACAAACTGTCCTGTAATGCTTGCACTGTCAAAGCCTCTGCTCAGTTTCAGAATAACAAGCGTAGGCTACATCTCTGCTTCCGTTGTTACTTTATCCAAATTAATATACTTAATGCTTTTTAATTCACACTTTCATGCATTTAATTAACAAATTCCTACTTTGCCTTAGCGTTAATTGTGTGGAAAAGATTGATTATAAACGGCTTTGTAGACGGAAGTGTTCTAAACTCGCTGCACCGCTGTCTCGTCAACTGACGTCATGCACGTGCACACGAGGGGCAGTCAGATTCTGGCAGGGATTCCAATTTCGGCACAACAGGGACCTGGGTAGCTCAGCGAGTAAAGATGCTGACTACCACACCTGGAGTCGCGAGTTCAAATCCAGGGTGTGCTGAGTGACTCCAGCCAGGTCTCCTAATCAACCAAATTGGCCTGGTTGCTAGGGAGGGTAGAGTCACATGGGGTTTGCTCTTGGTGGGGTGGGTGGTGAGTTGTGCATGGATGCGGCAGAGCATAGCTTGAAGCCTCCACAAGCACTGTGTCTCCGCGGTAATGTGTGCAACAAGCCACGTGAGAAGATGCACGGATTGATGGTCTCAGAAGCAGAGGCAACTGAGATTCATCCTCCGCCACCCGGATTGAGTCACTACACCACCACGAGGACTTAAGAGTGCACTGGGAATTGGGCATTCCAAATTGGGGAGAAAAAAATAAATTAAAAAATCATGGACATTTTTATAGTAAATATGTCTTTTTACACCTAATTCTTGCTCTAGGTTAGTAGCTTTTGTAGAGGACAGGGCAGAAATGGTTCTTTTCTGAAATAGTTTTGCTTGCCCTCACAGTAAATTTACCATGGTTTTTACTACAGTAACCATATTTTAACCATGATATTCATATTTAAACCTTAGGAATAATATAGGAAAACTATGGTAATAAAAATTATAATTTTGTGGTAACTATGGTTTTACACGGTATTTGTAGTGAAACCATAGTAACCGATTAACCATTGTCAGTCAGTCTATGGTAAAACCATGGTTACTATATGGATACCGTATACTGTATTAAAACAATGGTTTCAAAACAAACAAACAAACAAACAAACGAACTTGGTTTGCTTTTTTGTGACTACAATATTACTACAGTAAAACCATGATTTCCGCCAAAAAAACTATGGTTACTACAATCACGGTTAGGCTACTACAGTATTACTATAGTAAGTCTGTGGTTTCTTTTAAGACCTTAACCCAGTAGCGGTTCTAGCTTGTATGGTGCCCTGGGCGAAACCCGCTTCATTACTATAGTAAAACCATGGTTTCTGACAAAAAACTACGGTTACTACAGCCTAAAGTATTACTATAGTAAAACCATTCTTCCGGCAATAAAAGGAGGTAATGCAAAACTATTCAGTGGCCACGCAAAACTTGTTGCGAGGGAATCCAAAAATTTGCGAGGGAATGCAACATATTTCGAGGGAATGCAAACTATTGCAAGGGTTCGCAAAACGTATGACGAGGGAACACAAAACGTACTGCAAGGGAATACAAACTATTACGAGGGAATGCAAAACTAATTGCAAGGGAACGCAAACTACTGCGAGGGACCGCGGTAAAGTTAGTTTGACTTTCGACATTCGTTAGATATTCGGTTTCGCTTACCCGCGTTCTCTTCAGTCGACAATCTTACAAAGATGTCATTAGCACACTTTGTTTAAGGGGAGTACAACTATACTATATGGGCATACAAATTGGATTCAGAACAGTCAACGCTTGGTGTGGCTGCAAAATTATGCCTGAAATGCTCCGGTGCGTTTTGACTGCCTTCAGATGTAAGGGACCGTCTGAAAACTACACCCACTACGCTAAAACATAGGGGATGTCCACTCATTCGTTCAATTGACATGCAAGTTATACATTGGAAAGAAAAAACAAACAAACAGTAAAATACATGTTCACATTCAGAATGTTCTAATACCTTCCCAGAGGATATATGGACTTACTACAGGTGAGATTATTACAGTATCATCAATTATATAAGTACAGTAATGAATTATTTTAGAAACAAAATCACTAATATTCACCAAAATTATATTTTCTCATTCTAATGGCTGCAGTAACTTCCCAGAAGATAGATGGACTTACTACAGGTGATATTATTACAGTATGATCAATTACATAAATACAGTAATCAATTATTTTCGAAAAATATTCACAAAAAAATCACCAAAATGATATTTTCTCATTCTAAAGGCTGTAGTAACTTCCCAGAGGATAGATGGACTTACTACATGTGCAATTATTACAGTATCATCAATTATATAAGTACAGTATTCAATTATTTTAGAAAAATATTCAGTAAAATTCACCAAAATGATATTTTCTCATTCTAAAGCTGTAGTAACTTCCTAGAGGATAGATGGATTTACTACAGGTGAAATTATTACAGTATCATCAATTACATGAGTACAGTAATAAATTATTTTAGAAAAATATTCACTAAAATTCACCAAAATGATATTTTCTCATTCTAATTACTACAGGTGCGATTATTACAGTATCATCAATTACATAAGTACAGTAATCAATTATTTTATAAACATATTCAGTAAAATTCACCAAAATGATATTTTAACATTCTAAAGGGTGTAGTAACTTCCCAGAGGATTGACAGACTTACTAAAGGTGAGATTATTACAGTATGTTCAATTATATAATTACAGAAATCAATTATTTTAGAAAGAAAATCACTAAAATTCACCAAAATGATATTTTAACATTCTAAAGACTGTAGTAACTTCCTTGAGGATAGATGGACTTACTAAAGGTGAGATTATTACAGTATCATCAATTACATAAGTACAGTAATTAATTATTTTAGAAAAAGATTCACTAAAATTCACCAAAATAATATTTTCTCATTCTAAAGGCTGTAGTAACTTCCTAGAGGATAGATGGATTTACTACAGGTGAGATTATTACAGTATGATCAATTATATAAGTGCAGTATTCAATTATTTTAGAAACAAAACTCTAAAATTCACCAAAATGATATTTTAACATTCTAAAGGGTGTAGTAACTTCCTAGAGGATATACGGACTTACAACAGGTGAGATTATTACAGTATGTTCTATTATGAATATAGAAATCAGTTATTTTAGAAACAATTCTATACATTTCTGTTAATACTGTATCTGCTTCCTGTTATATAGGCTTAACAGGAGAGATGGCATAATAAAGTCTGATTGCTGATGGCAAGAGAGATCTCCACTATCGCTTCCTAGATCACGGTGCTCATAAAATCACTGTTGTGGAGAAGATGCTTTAACATCTGACTTCAGTAAATGTACATCAAGTCTAGTATAGCTGTCCTTTCTGATAATTTCCTTTACATATTTGTAGTCATCTGCTCTGATGTACTGTAGCGTCCTGTGCCTCAATGATAGTCAAACTCAGGTGTTCCTTCAAAGTCCACCACTAGCTTTTTTATGTTTGTGATATTCAGCTGCAGTTGTTTTCTACAATACAAGACAAAGTCATCCACCAGCTTTTTGTAATCGGAGCCTTCTCCATTTTCAGTGCAACATACAGTTGAAGTTTCGACTGCAAACTTAATGCAAGGAAACTGTGTTTGTATGAGTATTTCTCCAACTGGATCTTTCATCAGATATTTCATTTTATATGAAGTGAGATAAGACCTGATATAAAAGTAATTGTAATGAGACAGGCTGAAGACAGGAACAGATGATGACGAGTGAACCCAAGTGCAGTATTTATTAACAACGTGAAATCCAAAATGAAACAAACATAAGCATGTTGACAACGTTACACCAAAACAATACTCGACAAAAGACAATGGCAAATATGAGGGCTTAAATACATGAACATGGGTAACCACATGACAGAGACAACCAATGACGAGACTAAACTAATGAACATGATGACAAGGCAATGAAACAAGAACAATGATAAAACAGAACTGATAACAAGACTCATAAACATAGACCAATGAAGAGACAGGATTAATAAACATGGTGGAACAAGAGGGTCACTTGACAGTAACATTACAAGGAACCAATAAGAACAAAACGCATGAAACATGGTGGGAACAGGAAATCACATGACAAGAAAGAGGAAACAGGAACAAGGAACTCAATTTTCAAAATAAAAGACATGAACACAAAACATGAACAAAAACACATTAAAACATGATATATCCCCCCCACAAGGGGCGGCTCCCGATGCCCAAACATAAACTAACAGAGTTCAATAGGGAGCTGGGGGGGTGGGGTCCTTGAGGCATGGCCTGGCGAGACAGGGCGTGGAGCAGGAGACCAGGGCAGAGCCGGTGGTGGGTTTGGTGGCGGCTCCAGGAAGGGAGCGGGGTCCGGCGGTTTGGGGGGTGACCACAGGGCAGGGACAGGAGGTCTGGGAGGTGGCCACAGGACAGGGACAGGGTCAGGAGGCTTGGGAGGTGGCCACGGGGCAGAGGGGACAGAGTTCTGGGCTGCGGCCGCTGGACAGGGTTCCGGAGGGAGCGGCTTAGAGGGCAGAGCTGTCCAGAGCTGACTTGTGCACTGGCCATGCTCATAGAGTGGTGGTGATGTAGTGGACTAAAGCACTGAAATGGTAAGCGGAAGGTTGTTGGTTCAATCCCCACAGCCACCACCATTATGTCCTTGAGCAAGGCACTTAACTCCAGGTTGCTCCAGGGGGATTGTCCCTGTAATCAGGGCACTGTAAGTCGCTTTGGATAAAAGCGTCTGCCAAATGCATAAATGTAATGTAAAATGTAAACAAGGGAACAGTCTTAGTGGCTGTGAGCACAGACAGTGATGAGGGAATGACCTCCGTGGTCATGAGCACAGGCAGTGATTGGAACGGTCTCCGTGGCCATGAACACAGGCAGTGCCTGGGGAGTAGGAGTCCTCCTTCTCCTCTTCTGCTTCCTTGGAGAATCGGAAGGTGGAGCCGTGGGAGGCTCGATGAAGGAAGGTGGCGCTGTGGGAGACTCAGGGGACAGAGCCATGGTGGGCTCAGGGGATGGCAATATGGCAAGGCAGGGCCTCTTGACTAGGCATAGCAGGCGTGGCAACATGGCACAATGTGGCAGATGTGGCAACATGGCATGACAAGGTAGGAATGGCAGGCGTGGCAACATGGCATGACGAGGTAGGAATGACAGGCGTGGCAACCTGGCATGACGAGGTAGGAATGGCAGGCGTGGCAACCTGGCATGACGAGGTAGGAATGGCAGGTGTGGCAACATGGCATGACATTGCAGACATGGCAACATGGCATGATGAGGCAGATGTGGTGGCTGAGGCTTGCAACGCTGGCTCCAGGACAGATGAGGCTTGCAATGCTTGCTCCTGGAATGTGGCAGCCATGACGGGGGACTCAGGCGTGGCGGCCATGACGGGGGACTCTGGCGTGGTGGCAACTGTAGGAGTGCATAGTTCTCTTTCATCATCTCGTGTTCGAGATCCACCTATGGGAAGGGCATCCGTACCTGACCTCTGCAGAAGCATCCAATTGCACCAAGTCTGGCTAGACAGACAGAAGCACGTGACCTATGCCTGGTAAGGACCCGCCCCCTTACCTAAGAGCATATAAGGACCTGCACGCGCTGCTGTTCCTCAGTTGACATTTGCTTCTCGCGACTTCTGTTTCTCTCAGCTCAGTTGGAATTGGACTTTCACAATTTTGTTTACAGGAGAACATAACGTTCAGATCAGCCTCCGCCAGACATGACTGTCTTGCTTCAGCCAGGTTAGCTGTTTCTGTTTGCTGCAAGCCACCCACGCTCGCTCAAACTACCAGTCAGGCTGCATACCTTTCTCTTTCACCACTTCCCCTGCTCCACGGCTGCTCACCACAGATTTTATGGAGTTCTTCTCTAATACGGCGCTTTCTAAACATATGGCTACTCCCGGGGACAACCTATCGCGTGCCTACGCGGCCGTGCGCGGCGCCCTCATCGCCGCCAGAGACCCTCATCCTTTCTGTGTTGTTTGCATGGGTCTCAAACACGCAAAGGAGGCTCTAGAATTCCTGGAAAACTGTAGCCATTGCCTGGCGCTGCCCAAAAACTCCGGTGCTGGAGGCTCAAGGTTGCCGCTACCCAGTGCGCCGACCCCGAACTTTCCAACTCTGACAGGGGAAACGGTGACGATGATGCGCTCCTGGGTGCCTCCCAGGTCTCTCTCAGCTGGGCCGATCAAAGCAACCCGGCGTTCTCTGAGGACATTTTCTCAATGAGCCAACTGGTTCTGGTGACAAGGACGATGCAGGCCTTCTCGAGGGTTCGGAGGACGAGGAGGCCATCCCGTCTTCCATGACTCCCCAGGCTAACGCCCCCGTGGCCTTACCCTAGTCCGTCCTTATCGAGGTTTGTGAGTGAGCGGCCGCTCGCCTCAATATCGATTGGCCAACCCTACAAAGTGCCACTGACCAAGAGAGGGACGTGTACAACGGGAAACTCCTGTGACCCCCTCCCGGCACGGGAAAACAATTTCTCCCTGTCCTCCCTGCATGTGTTAAGCATATGAGGCATTGTTATGCGATCTCTGTCGCTCTGTTACAGTGACGCGCTTGTGCACAGTAGCCTTGCACCACTGGAGGAGTGCAGATTTTTACACACATGGGACCCCTCTCGGGGCTGTTATGTTGCGAAAAGTGGTAGCGACAGATGGTGCGGTTCTCTGAAACATCGAGTGGAGAGATCCACCAAGCTTGCCCCGCTTGCTGCACGAGAAGCGAATATACTTACTGAGGAACAGCAGCGCGTGCAGATCCTTATATGCTCTTAGGTAAGGGGGCGGGTCCTTACCGGGCATTGGTCACGTGCTTCTGTCTGTCTAGCCAGACTTGGTGCAATTGGATGCTTCTGCAGAGGTCAGGTACGGATGTCCTTCCCATAGGTGGATCTCTCCACTCGATGTTTCAGAGAATCAGGGTTATGCTAGTAACTTATTGTTCCTCATCAGCCACTCCTACAGTGCAAGATGAACCGCTCAGTTGCAGGGCAAATTCGATGTATTGAGCCAGATTGAAAGTTATCCGACTGCCAGGCATCATGGAGTAGACAGGCTCATTCAAGCCTGCCCAAAAAATGTCCTTGAGGGCGATCTCATTAAAATCCACCTTGCTGGCCAGAGCGCAGAAGTCTACCACATATTCCACTATGGAACGGTTCCCCTGGTGTAAACGCAGTAGGTGAACTGCTGGGTTCATTTTGTGGTCGAGTATTCTGTAACGTTGAGACTGGCTGAAGACAGGAACAGACGATGACGATGAAGAGTGAACCCAAGTGCAGTATTTATTAACAACGTGAAATCCAAAATGAAACAAACATAAATGACTTGACTTGACTTGAATTGACAACGTTACACCAAAACAATACTTGACAAAAGACAATGGCAAACATGAGGGCTTAAATACATGAACATGGGTAACCACATGACAGAGACAACCAATGACGAGACTAAACTAATGAACATGATAACAAGGCATTGAAACAAGAACCAATGATTAAACAGAACTGATAACAAGACTCATAAACATAGACCAATGAAGAGACAGGAGTAATAAACATGGTGGAAAATGTTTAAAACACATTAAAACATGACAATAATATCACTGTGATAATTCCCAGTAACAAATAAGTAGGACATCTGTGGTATTTATTTTTTCAAAAACTCTTTTATAATGATCCCCAAGTTGTTATGTTAATGCTGTCATAAATTGTTTTCTAAACTTGGGTATATTCACTACATTTCCATTAACAAAATGTATAACAAATTCATAACAAATTTTCCACCAAAAAAGTTTATTGCTATTATTCTATATTTGTATTCCTTCTGTAAGACTATTTTAAATTAATTTGGGATTTTCTTTAAAGAATGTGAAATTCATTTTATTTCAGTAAATAACTGAATAAGTCGCTAATTAATTGACGTTGAGTGACATTGGAGATTTTAAGGGATACAATGGTTTTAATCGATGGTTGTATCGGTCAGGACCATTTGCATCAAGTGTATCAATTTTACTTTCATTTGAAGTAATAATTTAATTGTATGCTTCTTTGCTAGGCTCTCACTGCCCAGCCATTCATGGGTAGAGCAGGGAGAACAGAACTGAATTTATAGTGAAAGTCCAGTCAGAGGGCAAATTCATTAAATCAGGGCAAGAAAAACGTAAAGTAGCATTGGTCGCAACAGGCAGGGAGGCAGAAAACCAGATGAAAAAAGCCTTAATTTAGAGACACACAAGGAACATACAAAACTCCCTGAACAAGTAGCAGGAACAGACAGAAAGCAGATGATCTAACACATGACGATCTAGCAAAAAGCTAAATAACAGGCAGAGTATAAATTCAAAGGGGAAAAGAAGACACTAGCACAATAATTATGTGGGTGGAGGTGGAAAAGCACAACTATTTATTTTTTTCTAATATAATTCATTATTGTACTCATATTTTTATAAATACTGTAATAATCGCACCTGTATGAAGTCCGTCTATCCTCTGGGAACTTACTACAGTCTTTAGAATGAGAAAATATCATTTTGGTGAATTTAAGTGAATATTTTCCTTAAATAATTGAATACTGTACTCATATAATTGACCATACTGTAATAATCCCAACTGCAGTAAGTCCGTCTATCCTCTGGGAAGTTACTACAGCCTTTAGAATGTGAAAATATCATTTTGGTGAATTTTAGTGAATATTTTTCTAAAATAATTGATTACTGTACTTATGTAATTTATCATACTGTAATAATCTCACATGTAGTAAGTCCATCTATCCTCTAGGAAGTTACTACAGCATTTAGAATGTTAAAATATTTTGTTGAATTTTAGTGATTTCTGTTCCAAAATAATTGAATACTGTACTTATATAATTGATGATACTGTAATAATCTCACCTTTAGTAAGTTAGTCTATCCTCTAGGAAGTTACACCCTTTAGAATGTTAAAATATCATTTTGGTGAATTTTTGTGATTTTTGACAGTAGCGAATAATGCACTGCTAAAATGAGGAGGCGAAGTCCCCTCTCTATGTTTAGGTTTACTGTATTTAGTCCAGTGTAAATTCATGTTTCAGTTCCATTTAAGCTTCCCTAAAATTTTATCTACTGGTGATTTACACATGATTTGATCTAATATTTTGTCATATATATATATATATATATATATATATTGTATTGTCAAATTATTTCTTATAAAAAATTTTTAGGAGGCACTGTCTCGCTTGCCTTCTCTGACAGAACAGCCCTGCATTTACTATTTAAATGCTGTGTTTATCTGGTCATGTTGCACTTTACTAATGAGCTGATGAATAGGTCCAAGGAGCTCAAAATTACCTGGAGAAACTATCCGTTAGTGTTCCCTATTCATTTGTCATTTCAAAAGCATCTGCTCAGTTATTGCGCTCAGTGGGAGAAAGGTGCCCAGAGTTCTTCTTGGCAGGCTACTGAGCCTTACAAGCTCCGGCTGAGTTCGTAATTGCATACGACCCACACTACTATTACTACTTCTGCCATATGCGTCTATGGCAGAACTATTATGAGTAGTATAGTAGTATGCAATTTAAATATCTTTATCTTTTATTACAGAAGGTCACGGAATTTGCTTAAAGAAATATTCTAGGTTCAATACCAGTTAAGCTCAATCGACAGCATCTGTGGCATGTTATAATATTAATAACCACAAAAAATAATTTTGATTTGTCCCTCCTTTTCTTCAAAAAGCCAAAATCAAGGTTACAGTGAGACACTTACAATGGAAGTGAATGGGGGTCAATTTTTGAACGTTAAAATACTAACTGTTTCAAAAGTATAGCCACAAGACAAACACTATGTGTGCAAACATGATTTTAGTGTGATACAATCACTTACTGTGTAGTTACAGCCAATTTTACATCTTTGTTGCCATAATGATGCAATGTCAACAGACCCTAAAACAACTGTAAAAATAACATTTTAAACAACTTCACAGCTCAAATAATACACAAGTTTTAACAAAATGAACACAAGTGCTTTTATAAAATTATAAGCTTCGCATTTGCCTAAAAACCCTTCAAAAATTGGCCACATTCACTTCCATTGTAAGTGTCTCACTGTAACCTCGCTTTTTGCTTTTTTGAAAGAATGGATGAGTTGAAATTATTTTTTGTGGTACTGAACATCAAGCCACAAACGCTGTCATTTGAGCTCAACTTGTATTGAACCCAGAATATTCCTGTAACTGTTAAAATAATTCTGCATTGTGGCAAAAAAAAAAAAATCATGCTCATATCTCTCACATATGTACCGTTAAAGAATAAAGAGGAAGACATGCATAATAAATATATATATTTTTTTATTAATAATATAAAAAAAAAAAAAAAAAAAACACAAAAGACAGACATTTACTGTACATCTACTACCAAAACTATAAAGCAATCAACATTTTACAGACAATTCAAACTAATTTTAAATTAAGACTAAATGGTTTGTGTTCAGTTAAAAAGAAACATTTACAGTTTTATACATTTCAGCATTCAGAGGAATGTAAAAATATAACTTTTCTTAAGAAAAAAAAAAGTTGACTGATTATATACATTAGGGATAAATACTGTATATTGACAACAAAGAAAACAAATGTTTAAAATAATGTTGCACTTTAAAATATGAATCAACAAATCTTATAAATAACTGTGTGAGCCAAAAGGAACTGACTAGAACCATATTAGTTATGTTAATTAACAGATTAATTATTTGGTCTTTGATAGATGATAAGATTTGAGAACAGTCTTAGGCGTAATTGTTGTTGTGCTCTAGCCTGGTGACTATGGTTGACACCAGCCTCTCGAGCTGCACTGCCCTTTGTTTGCCCGTCTGCAGAACTTCTTCATGATTGGCTTTTTCCTCGCTGTCGTAGTCCATCACTGCCTTATTAGTTATCAAAGACAGAGCAAAGACCCGCATTCCGCAGTGACGTGCCACAATCACCTCGTGAACAGTGCTCATACCTGCAACAGATACAGTCCGGTTAATAAAATTGTCATCAATACTGATAAAAAAAATAGGCTAAAATACAAATATATTGCTATGACGCTTAAAATAGCATTTGAATGTTTTACAAAAACATAAGGTTATATTGTTTATGTAAACATGACGATGCTTGTCATGCCCAAGAACGTCCTTTATCCTGGACTACTTTCACAATACAGTCTCTTGTGCCTTAATGCTTAACTATAGAAAGTAAACAGTTAAATTTAATGTTGTTGAAAATGCACTAAAATATTGTCATGGGTATTTTGTTAATTCATGTTTTTCATGTCTTTTATTTTGAAAAGTTTATTTCTAGTTCCTGTTTCATGTCATGTTGTTCCCTTGTCATATGCTTTCATGTTTTCCCTCCATGTTCACGTGTCGTTTTCATTGGTTTATTGTTTAATTATCTTCTTTAGAGTTCCGTTTGTTCATTGGTTTGTTCTCCCATGTCCATGTATTTAAACCCTCATTTTTTCCATTGTCAAGTATTGTTGATGTAGGTTGGTTCATGTTTTGTTTCATGTTTATGTTAGGGTTTATTGGATTTCACGTTTATTAATAAATTGCACTTGGGGATCTTATCATCGTCATTGGCAGCAGTCAATCGTTACAGAAATACTTGACCCAACAATGAACCCAGCAATCCAGCTCCTCCGCCTACGTCAGGGGAATCGTCCCCTGGAGGACTATGTGGAGGACTTCTGCACTCTGGCCTGCCGGGTGGACTTCAATGAGGTTGCCCTCAAAGACTCCATGCCATGTCACAGCCACGCCTGAGCCTGCTCCATGCCACGTCACAGCCATGCCTGAATCTGTTCCACGCCATGTCATGACCACATCTGAGCAGTCGGACCTGGAGATGGTTCCCACCCTTGTACCCACCCACCCTTGTGCCCACCCTTAGTTCTCCTGAGCAGGCAAGGGGAACTTTCAACCCTCCGACCCCGCCTGGACCCTCCAAGCCCTGGACTCCACCTTGGCCTGCCGATCCCTCGACATTACTTCGGCTCTGCATTCCCTCGGCTCCACTGCGGTCCTTCAGCCTGTCGGCTTTGCCAGGGTCCCTCGTCCCTCCGGCTCCAACTTGGTCTATCGGTCACCTGGCTCCGCCTTGGCTCTCCGATCCTCTGGCTGCGCCTCGTCCCTCCGATCCGTCAGCTCCACCGGGGACCTTCTTCCCTACGGCTCCACCTCAGTCTTCTGATTCCCCCAGCTCCACCTTGCTCCTCCAAGCCTCCAGCGCCGTCTTGGTCCTACCTGCCTCCGGCTTCACCCTAGCCCTTCGAGTCTTCGGCTACTCTCTGGGCACCAAGTTCCATGGTGTCGCTCCTCAAGTCTCTCTCAACCCCACCTTCCACAGCTCTGCCCCTCGAGCCACTCACGGCCCCACCTTCCATTGACTCTGCCCTGGTCCCATGCCCTGTCTCGCCAGGCCACACCCCACGCCTCAAGACCCCGCCCCCTACAAAACTTTGGAACTATGTCATGTTTAATGTGTGTGTTCATGTTTTGGGACGTCGGGAGCCGCCACTTAGTGGTGGGGATATGTCATGTGTATTTTGTTAATTCATGTTTTTCATGTCATTTGTTTTGACAATTGTATTTCTAGTTCCTGTTTCATGTCATATGGTTCCCTTGTCATATGATTTCATGTTTTCCCTCCATGTTCACGTGTCTTATTTTCATTGGTTTATTGTTTAATTATCTTGTTCAGAGTTCTGTTTGTTCTTTGGTTTGTTCTCCCATGTCCATGTATTTAAACCCTCATGTTTTCCATTGTCCTTGGTCAAGTATTGTTGATGTAGGTTGGTTCATAGTCATGCCATGTTCAAGTCAAGTTCATGTTTTGTTTTTGTTTCATGTTTATGTTAGGGTTTATTGGATTTCACATTTATTAATAAATTACACTTGGGTTCTTATGATCATCTTAGTCAACGTCATTGCCAGCAGCCAATCGTTACAAATATAAATAAATGGAATTAAGTATGTTTTCAAGGAAGTCATAAAATAATTTCAACGCTACAGAAATGTATAGCTCTAACCATGTCAGAGCTATGCTGAACACAGAATTAACTTCTAGTTTTTTCTAGTAATTAAACCATCATAATCCTTTATGATTTGCCATTAATAAAGCTTTATAGCTTACCGACAGCATCAGCTCCCAGCTTGTGCAACATGCGACACTCAGCAATAGTCTCGAAAGAAGGTCCTCCAAGAACACAGTACACACCCTCTCTCAGAAAGTCACTGTAACCAAGCTCCGAACCCACGTCCATCACTAGCTGCTGAAGTTCCCGATCATATGCATTAGACATGCAGGGAAAACGGACACCAAACCTAAATAAAATTTGATGTTTAAAAAAAAAAAAAAAGTTAGGTAAAACTTACATTATGTACAATATATACAACATATACAGAAGCATGCAATGAATTTCTACATGTTAAAACAGTGCTCCAATGCCTGAGTGTATTGGTTAAATAGCAGAGGTGAAACAAACACCATGCCTCTCATCATTGGGTCCTGCAAGAGGGTTGTTCCCAGCAAATCCAGGCATGTTGAGATGATCTTTTATGATCATGATATCTCCCACTTTATAGTCCTGGTTCAGTCCACCAGCAGCGTTGGTGAGAATCACTGTCTCCACACCCAGCAGTTTGAATATCCGCATTGGCATAGTAATCTGAAACAAAATAACGCTTGATACATAAGGGATGCGTACTTGCATTCAATCTGTGTGGTTTTATAATTTTTGGTCTGTGTATATATGCATTAGAAGGATGTCTTGCCCATTGCATTGTGTTCTATTTCATTGCATCATTTCTCAATGCTAGAAGTGTTCTGGTCATTTCAGGCCACAGGGTCAGAGAGTTTATGCTCCAATCACAAACACTACACAAATCTAAATAGGTTTTTAAATAAGGTTATTTGGCAATTAGTTTAATCCTTTAATGCATACCTTGGGTCTTTAGTGACCCGGAAGCTCATTCCGCCCCCTATACCTGATCCATTTTTTGGAGTTATGCCCACAAATTATTTTTTTTTTGTAGTAATCCTCAACGTTTCTCTTTAGAATAGAGAAAAAAAATAAAATAAAAAAAAATAAAAAAAAAGCACAATTGCAAAAGTGCTTAGTTACCAAAAGTGTATAGGGTTATTAAAGACCCTAGATACGTAATAGTGTTGCTTTTCTTTCTTTTTTTTTTTTTTTGTACTTTCATAAATATTTTAATGACTATTTCCTATCTACTTTATAAATATTACTGTCACATTATATACATTTTTTTGTTTATTACAATACAAATGATTACTAAAGGATGCTTTGATACCACTTCTCTTCTGTTCCGATATCTCAGTATTGGTCGATACCGATCTGATACCAGTGTTGTTTATTTCTTAATCTGTGTAGAATATCTATACCTCACTGTGTGATAATAATTGGGGGAACTCTTTTATATGTAAAGAAACACAAACCCTCTAACTACACATTATTTCAATATAAATGTACAGCCCATTAAGAAAAACTTTGTTAACTAGCCTATTGGATAATGTAGCAGCAAAATTAACAGTAAATCCAGTGAAAGTCTTCAGTGGAAAAGAAGCCAGTTTTCTTTGCACAGTTTTTTTTTAACATGTATCTGGACTTCAGATCTCTTCTTTTCACTTTAGTTGTAAGATATCAGTCGAGTTTTCATTCACAGTTTTATTTTGTAACCCAGTCAACTTAAATATTGTAATTGGTAAACAAATAATAATAAATGATAATAACAACAACAGCAACATATTATTATTGACTTTTATAATACAAGAGTAATACAGTGCTATGAAAAAGTATTTATCCCCATCCTGATTTCTTCTGTTTTTGTGTGCAAACTAAATTGTTTCAAAAAATTTCAAACAAAATCTAACATAAAACTAAGGCAATCTGAGTAAACACAAAATACAGTTTGTAAATGATCATGTTATTTATTGAAGCAAAAAAAAAAAAAAAAAAAGTTATCCAATTCCAACTAGGCCTGTGTGAAAAAGTATTTTAGTTACTAAATCCCCCAATTCTAAGAAACTGCATTCATAATGGGGTTCAGCTGGACTAGATACACCCAGGCCCGATTACTGCCAGCCTTGTTCAATCAAATCAACACCTAAATAGAACTTTTTCAGCAGCAAGAAGTTGGCTAAAATGTCTCATCCAGTAGCACACGATGCCAAGGTCGAAAGAAATTCCAGAAATGATGAGGAAAAACGTGATTGAAATACATCAGTTTGGGAAGGGTTACAAAGCTATTTTAAAGGCTCTGGGACTCCAAAGAACGACAGTGAGAGCCATTATCTCCAAATGGAGAAAACTTGGCACAGTAGTGAACCTTCCCAGAAGTGGCCGACCTTCCAAAATTCCTCCAAGAGCATAGCGACAACTCATCCAAGAAGTCACAAAAAAGCCAAGGACAACATCCAAGGAACTGCAGGCCTCTCTCGCATCAATAAAGGTCACTGTTCATGACTCCACTATCAGAAAGACACTGGCCAAAAATGCCATCCATGGAAGAGTGGCGAGGCGAAAACCACTGCCAACTCAGAAGAACATTAAAGTCCCCGTGAAGTGCCTTGAAAAGCACAGCTTACTTTACACCGTTGACGTATTTCCTGCTGAAACATGAAGTTGGGGTGGGACTTGTTGAAAGGTTTGTGACATTTTTTATAACAGCCAATATGCGCAGTCATACAGACACACACACATTCCTCTGTCCACCGTGCTGCTGTTAGAGAGTGAAACGGAGCGATCTCAACCTAGTTTGACCACTTTTCCATTGACTTGAGATCTGAACAATGATCAAACTGACCCTGTTACAAACAAAAACAGCGCATCACGGACTTCACTAATGATGAGGTAGGAGCTGTTTTGCAAGTCATGAACATGAATCAGAAACAAGCGAATAAAACATTACAACATAATGATTTGAATCACACTACACTAAATAGAAAGAGCAAAGAACACTTACTCATGATGTACATCAAGAAACCTCTTAAAAACAGCTACATTAAACAAACTCCAGACACTTTCATCGCGTCTAACTCCTGCGAGTGCGTCTAATCAGAAGTGATAGTCCCTATTCCCTTCAAAGACAATTACCCTCCACTCAGGGCTTCAGGGGGCTGAAAGGTGATAATGGTCAGTCACAACTCACTTCTACAGTGATTATTATTGGAAATTCTGTTTGGAAAGACTTCACAACTGGACTGTGCTCTCTTTGAAGTGCCCTGCGAAGCAACCATCAGCGCAGGTGAAAACAAAGCCATGTGCAGTGATCAGATTAATCGGGCGGGTGCCTTCTTGTTCTATATTGCATTTGATTGGACAAAGTTTCTCTAGTACAGTTTGACGTCATGTTTTGACTGTGTCTAGCCGGAAGAGGGAGACTGGATAATTTAAATGCTTATAACTTCTGAAAATTAATTTTGTCAACCTTTAGAAGTACACTGGCACACAGATGACCCTAAAGCTAATAGATATGGACTAAAAGCAGCAAACTTTCATTATGATTTCAGTGTCTTTATGGCTCATCTGAATTTTGCTAAAACATAGAGAGATACATGGCTCATATGGGGGGATTTACACATTTTGGGGGGAATAAAAGTCATAAACTCACCTAAATCTCAGGGGGTGCTATTTTCTCAATTCCTGTATAGGTCAGATGGAACCTGGGTCAGAAATAAACTTCTATTTTAGGGAAATATTTGATTTCCAGGGGCATTTTTTACCTTTACATGGGCAATTTTTTTTTCTATTCTAACCTATGACCGTGTCATCCTTTTTTGTTGTAATTTAAGGAATTAATTCAATTTGAAAAATGCCATGTTTCAATAATTACAAAATATCATGATCTGTACATTGCATATGTGTTTTATTACTAAAAAAATAAAAATAAATAAAACCACACATTCACATATTTCCAAATATTTTGTCTATTAAATTAACAACCTACAAAACGAATGCATTGACAGAGATGACAGCATTTCTCCAGATTTGGAATGAGTTAAAAGGTATAGTTCACCCAAAGATGAAAATTCTCATCATTTACTCACCCTCATGCCATCCCAGATGTGTATGACTTTCTTTCTTCTGCAGAACACAAATGAAGATTTTTTTAGAAGAGTATCTCCGCTCTGTAGTGAACAGACCTTTGTAGCTCCAAAAATCACAATGGAAACATAAAAGTAACTCCTAAGACTCCAGTGGTTAAATCCATATCTTCAGAAGCAATATAATAGGTGTGGGGTAGAAAGTCAATAATGTAAGTAACCTATTATATTGCTTTTGAAGATATGAATTTAACCACTGGAGTGTTATGGATTAATTTTATGTTTCCTTCCGAGATTTTTGGAGCTACAAAAGGTCTGCTCACCATTCACTTGCATTGTTTGGACAGAGATGAGATTTTTCTAAAAATCTTCTTTCGTGTTTTGCTGAAGAAAGAAAGTCATACACATCTGGGATGGCATGATGGTGAGTAAATGAGAGAATTTTCATTTTTGGATCAACTATCCTTTTTAAAAAAAACTTAGCAACTCCTTCATGACAACTGAATAAAACAATGCAAAAATAAACATTTCACAATGAAAATTACTCAGGAGATATGATTCATACACTAAAAGTGGTTAATGTAAAATTATTGTATCATTAATAATGTTTTATTTAACATCAAGGCTATTTATCCATATGTTATTTTTGTTAATATTATTATTAACTACATTGTAGCATTTGGTTACATTAGATTTTGTGTTCTCTCAGACCTGATTAACTTAACGCATATACAGTATAACATCCATCCTTCCTGCACGTTTGGTTTCTAGCTGGTGAGGAGGCTTTTCAACCAGACAGATACGTGAGATGAGCCGATAGCAGGGAAGTAGCACAGGGCGCGACAGTGTAACTCACTAGGACAGTATATTTTGAATAAATGGTCCGAATGGTCACGTAATTTTAGTGTGTGACCGAACTGATGCAGATAGAGATGCGGAGTGCCCGTCTGTGCGCGTTTATGGCGTGAACATCCGCCACGGACTCTGCAATATCTGCACAACGGACGGCACGAACAAATAAAGTTCAACGAAAATTCCAATGAAGATCGGAATGTGTATATTTGGACTAGGCCTATATCAGATGTTATTAATAAAACAACAGGACAGCAACTCTTTGTGGGTGAATTTTTTTGCCACCATATTTTGAATTTCGGGGGCATTTGGAACACTAGGGATGGAGATGTAACAGGTGGTTAAGTGTCTTTCTTCACCATGCAGATGGTACACCAATCCTATTTGCTATTTCTGCCTTTCTTATAAAAGCTTCAAAACTATAGATCGCTCCGTCACGTGCTTGCAATGTTAACAGCTTTGTTGATTATGAACAGGAGCATTAGTTTTATCATGTCGATCGCTAACGGAGACGCAGTATAATGCCATTTTAATGTCGAAATAACAGGTTTAGAAAGGTTTATACGTCTGTAACATCTTAAGATCAGTAACTATGCAACAAAGCGCTTCGTCACTGCACCCGCTTACACTAAACTCAACGTGCTCAAACGCTGCTGACAGCTGCACGTGAGAGAGAGGGAGATACAGCAGATTTATTCACGCATCTTCTGGAATTACAGTTTGATAAAAAATAAAAAATAGTTTCATTTGATCATCTGTATCTATTGGTTTAATTCGCAGCTGCACTGTAAAGTGAATAAAAGTGTATGGGAATTTTCCATGCTATGAACGTGGAGCTTGCGGTAATTATTCAAATTGTGCGCAATACCCCGCAATCCTGTGCCGAATTTCAGGCCCTGCTCAAACCTTTTGGGAGAATGTTTAGTGGACTGATGAATTGAAAGTGGAACTGTTTGGAAGACAGGGGTCCTATTATGTCTCGTGAAAATCAAACAGAATTCCACAAAAAGAACATCATACCAACGGTCAAGCATGCTGGTGGTAGTGTGATGGTGTGGGGATGCTTTGCTGCTTCAGGGGGCGACTTGCAATAACTGAGGGAAACATGAATTCTGCCTCTACCAGAAAATCCTAAAGGAGTACGTCCGGTCATCAGTCTGTGAGTTGAAGCTCAAGCACAACTGGAATATG
This sequence comes from Myxocyprinus asiaticus, assembly GCF_019703515.2. Lineage (NCBI taxonomy): Eukaryota > Metazoa > Chordata > Actinopteri > Cypriniformes > Catostomidae > Myxocyprinus > Myxocyprinus asiaticus. The sequence continues at coordinate 6,929,106 of NC_059344.1, forward strand.
CAGCAAGACAATGATCCAAAGCATAGGAGTAAGTCCACCTCTGAATGGCTCAAAAGAAGCAAAATTGAAAGTTTGGAGTGACCTAGTCAAATTTCTGACTTGAACCCGATTGAGATGTTGTGGTAGGATCTTAAACAGGCAGTTTATCTACCACCCCTGGAGTCGTGAGTTCGAATCCAGGGCGAGCTGAGTGACTCCAGCCAGGTCTCCTAAGCAACCAAATTGGCCCAGTTGCTAGGGAGGGTAGAGTCACATGGGGTAACCTCCTCGTGGTCATGATTAGTGGTTCTCGCTCTCAGTGGGGTGCGTGGTAAGTTGTGTGTGGATCACGGAGAGTAGCATGAGCCTCCACATGCTGCGAGTCTCCGCGGTGTCATACACAGCGTAATAAGATGCACGGATTGATTGTCTCAGAAGCGGAGGCAACTGAGACTTGTCCTCCGCCACCCGGATTGAGGTGAGTAACCACGCCACCACGAGAACCTACTAAGTAGTGGGAATTGGGCATTCCAAATTGGGGAGAAAAGGGGATTTAAAAAAAAAAAAAAACAGGCAGTTCATAATCGAAAACCCTCCAATGTGGCTGAACTAAAGCAGTTCTGCAGAGAAGAGTGGGCCAAAATTCCACCACAACATTGTGAAAGACTGATCTCCAGTTTGCGTTTGGTTGCAGCTGTTGCTGCTAAAGGTGGCACAACCAGCTATTAAGTTTAAGGGGGCAGTTAGTTTTTCACATGGGTGATATAGTTGCTGGATAACTTTTTTGCTTCAATAAAAAAAAAAAAACATATTTCAAAACTGTATTTTGTGTTTACTCAGGTTGCCTTTGTTTTATGTTATATCACGTTTAAAGATCTAAAACAATTTAGTATGAAAAATACACAAAAATAGAAGAAATCAGGAAGGGGGCAAATACTTTTTCCACAGAACTGTTTACTCCAGTCGTGCACCTTTAACTTTAAAACCTTGAGGCTTTTATTTTGACAGCGAAACACTCCAGGAAGTCCTGTAAGTGTCTGTATGTGGGTTAGTTAACAGTAGTTTAATTAGCTTCTTATTCAAAATCTGGTGAAATGGTCATCCGGTGCTGTTCTCAATGCATGTTATAAGTGAACCGAACATTTGAACTCATACATCTGCGATATATTGCACACAGCTTTGAGGGCCGCAAGCACATCAACAGCATGTGCATGCTATGTGTTTGTAAACAGAGCTGTGCCATTTACTGATTCACACATAGGCTACATACTATATATTTACTTATTAAACACAGCCTTCTGTGATTCACAGACCTATCGCATGTCTTCCAAGTGGCTTTGAATAAAATGCACGAGTCATGTTGACTATTTAAAAGAACAATTAAAGCACCATTTATGTCATTTTTGGAGCTTTACAGTAACGACCCTGACTAACACACAATATCGGATTTGGATCAGGCTCGTCGGACCGATACCTGATCCGTCTAAAAACATCAGTTTCGGAGCTGATGCCAATCCAGGTATCGGTGCATCCCTAATGATTACTATATTCATACAAATGACTACTACAATATATCATGTTGACTTTCTGTGTAACAATGGTGAATTATCAGTATTCCATATGCAAGTACACATACATATTATGCATGCTATTTCTTACTCAGGGTGGCGCTTGATTTACATTTGACAAAAAAGAAACTTGGAAGTAAACAATAGCAAGTGTAACACATGCACAGTATGATTTGGCTATTTTCATTTGGGTGTGCTACTGATATGATGTAAGTTCTGCATCTATTTGGACTCAAAGTGCCTGAGAAAATATATAGAGAATGTGTAGCTTATGTGTAGCTATGTGTTATGTTTAGCTCAAAATGTTTTGAAAATTTGACACTATTTGGGCATAACTGTTATAAATATACATTCCGGGTCGCTAAAGACCTGAGGTCAGTAACAATGTTTGGCAAAACACCCATGCAATTCAAGGTTAATCAAGTTGTGTTGGGCACAGATAGGCAAAGTAGAATGTGCATGCAGGGTATTTGTACCTTCTGGATGGGATATCCCTCATAAAGATGAAACCTTCCCTGCATGCAGACACATGGTCTACCCTTCAAAGTACCAAACACCAACCGACCTGCGTGACCATGCACTGCAACATAGAAACAAAGAACACATTCAGTACAAAGCAGTAAAATAGTCGACATTTTAAACAAAATATGCATTTGATGAGAAAGAAACGCACCAGTACTCTGGGGGAAGTTGGGAATGTCCCGGTAGTTAAACGCCACCTGGTCTTTCAGCATGTCAGCCAAGCCACCCAAACCTGAGCCACACACTATGCCCACCAGAGGGCGCACTGCAGTTTGAGACAGAAGCCAGTCAGCTGTAGCATGACAGTCCTCAAAAGAGTACCTTTAGAGAGAAACAAAGTGAAACAAATGGTCAGTGACCAAGAATGCACATGGCTGTAACTGCATTAATGAATTTCTAAAAGAACATCAGCACTTTGCATTCACAGCACACGCACTTGAAAGAATTCACAAATAAACACAAACACAACTCGTCTTAGAATTTCCACAGCATGTCCTGTTAAAGGAATAGTTGACCCAAAAATGAAAATTCTCTCATCATTTACTCACCCTCATGACATCCCAGATGTGTATGACTTACTTTCTTCTGCAGAACACAAATTAAGATTTTTAGAAGAATATTTCAGCTCTGTAGGGCCATATAACACAAGTGAATGGGTGCCAACATTTTGGCACTACAAAAATCATATAATGGCAACATAAAAGTAATCCATATGACTCCAGTGGTTAATTCCATATCCTCTAAGTTAATATGATAGGTGTGGGTGAGAAACAGATCAATATTTAACTTAATTTTTGCTAGAAATTCTTCTCCCTGCCCAGTAGGGTGCAATATGCATGAAGAATGTGAATCACCAAAAACACAAGAAGAATGTAAAAGTGAAAATTACAGTGGAGACTGACTGAGCAGGGAGTATAAATTTAAGGTAAACATTTATTTAAATATTGTTTCTCACCCACACCTATCAAATCGCTTCTGGAGATATTAATTCAACCACTGAAGTCATATGAATTAATTTTATGCTGATTTTTGGAGCTTTAAAATTTTGGCACCCATATGGACCAAAGTGCAGGGTTATTTTTTCTAAAAATCGTAATTTGCTCTCTGCTGAAGAAAGTCACACCAATCTGGGGTGGCATGAGTGTGAGTAAATGAAGGTTTTTCATTTTTGGGTGAACTATTCCTTTAATCTTCACTAGTGACATTTCTCAGCTAGGCTGATTAATTGGCCAATATTTGGGCATTTTATGATTAACAGAATGAGCCACTGATTAGCAGTGTGTCGGTCCCAAAACTTGCAGACAGCCTCCCTGATAGCACACGTACATCACCCAGATGTCTATTTGATGTGTTTATATCTGAAAGATATATTTTTAGGTTATTTGCTCATTTGCAATACATCTATAAAAAGTTTCCTTTCAGATGTCAATAAGACATTCAACAGATGCCTTTGAGATGTTTGTGATTTAGAATGTTTGTTAATCTGATCTTTTTAAGATGTTTAGAAGATGTTAATTAGATTGCAATGCTTTCCAGATGAAAAGATCTAAAACAGACATCTTGGAGATGTACATGTGATATCTGGGCTGGTGAACACAATGCACATTTTCTGTTTTCAAATATTTTAGTGTATTTTAACTAAATACTGTGTAAAATGCATGTTCATCGATTTTTCCATCTCATTTCCCAATATCAAATTGTATTTTATCCAATATTAATTTTGTGCATGTATACACACACACACACACACACACGCGCGCACACACACACACACACACACACACACACACACACACACACGTTATATTGGCCACCTAGTACAGGATGCCAAACCTTTTCTTATTAAAAGTTTTGAATACCAGCTGTCTGTTTACAGCAGGGGTGTCCAACTCAATTTCAGCCAAGGGCCACATCAGCATTATGTGTGCTCTCAAAGGACCAGTTGAATATTTTGCACCTGCACTTGACCGCCATGCAATTACCAAAAACATTGCATATTTTGTGCATTGAAATTTTACATTTTACAGTAAGCATTGATTTTGAGTCTGAGATGCCAATGTAAATGATGATATTAACATTTGGTCAGTAAGACGATTTGTTCATCTGCCATTCTACTTTTCTGAAATTAGCTCGCAGGCCACATGAAATGAAGTGGATTCGGCCTGCAGGCCTTGAGTTTGACACTTGTGGTTTAGGAATACGCATCCCACAGAGACCAAACAAAAAAAATCTTGGGAGGACTGAAACTTGAACCACTTAACACATTATGACTTGCCTTTACTGGAATCTGAGCATCTGACTACTAAAATAATCTTCATGTGACAGCATCTTCACGCCTTTGCTATTCTGAAAATTTTAAGGAATTTATCATCTGGCACATCTTAGCATATAGTTTTGAAATGTCTTAAACTTTTTTTAATTATTATTATTATTAAAGTTTGCTTTGATCTTAAATTTTTTCCAAAAAGTGGTTTCTTTATTTGATTAGCAGTGTAAACTGAATAAGCAAATACCCCTGTACCCGAAAAAGTCTACATTTAACTAATAATTTTTAATTTCTACTTGGGAAGTGCCAAAACAGACATCTGACACTAAAAATGTCTTTAGAAATATTTACCACAGTAACAACAGTTTCTGACAAAATACACCTGCCTAATTACTTAAGTTTCTACAACTACCTTGCGGTAGCATGGTTCATTTATGGTATTAGATGGTAACACAAAACCACTTTATATACCACTATATTACTGAATGATTACCATAATCATATACTATATTTACATTGTACTGCAGTGAACTCAAAAGGATAACACGTGATTACCATGGTATCTTGTCATGATTTTGGTACTTTTGTGATTAAAAAAAAGAAACTTTTATACAGACAGTAAACCTGTCAACACCTTTGCAAAAGATTAAATAATTCCAAACATTAGATATTTACGATGTCATGATTTTTGCTTTGCAAGAACATTTTGTAATCCAAAAACCTGCTTTCAAAAGGAAGCATTCACAACACAGGGTTCATATTGCAGCCAGCTGTTCGAGACAGCGCGAGCAGGCTCGAGTATTATTACCACGTGCTCCTGACTGCAACGGAAAGTTACAATATGAATGGATGGTTGGATGACAGGGTAATTTCAGAACACAAATACTACGTACGGATCAGGTAAAAATATATATTAAGGGTCGAAAAAGAATACACAAAAGTACACACTTTAAAAAAGGAAAAAGAAACGGAAGAGGAATATTTGATAAAGAAATATCCTTTACCCAGTGCTGCTCTCAGGAAACATTGAAAGTGCTCGTCAAATCCTTCACAAATACGGGACGGGAATATCGATGTTTCTAGAACGACGATTCGCGGACGAGCCAACGGAACTACTAAGAACGAATGAAGTATACACAAATAACGAAGATAAACACAATAAAATAAATAAAAAAACACGCTGAACGAGTCGCGTTTCCGACGAGCAATAATAACGCTTAAAAAAATTCTTGAATGCGTTGCTCTCGTTTCACCGTTATTTTTATAGATCGTCCGTTTCCTTTGCTCCTCCCCGGAGTATGACGGAAATGAAGAGCGGAAAACACCTCCTGACGCAAAATCACGGTGGGCCATATTAGGTTCTGTGGATCTATAAGCATTAAATCTCATGTAAACTCGAGTAACAGCTGTCACATTGACTGAGGTCCTGGTAACCTGGGAATTGATTTTCAGCTATTACGTTTATGATTATTTATGGAAGAACGACACAAATGCACGTGACCACCTCTTAATCATCGTCATAAACATTATCATGTGCTTCCTGAGTATTTGTCATGTACAGTCTCATTCAAAATGAATCAGAGATCGAAAACATTTACAAATATGTCACTTATTGGTTTTAGTGCTATCAAACCAGACTTTTGAACTTCAAGGTTAGTTGATTTGCAACAGGTGTTGGGAATTAAAATGACTACTTTAAACTGTCAATTTTAGAATGAGTTTCAAATGCGTACTTTGCAACTTTAACTTTGGAAAAACCTATATGAGCACACAGTGAGCCGTGCTGGGTTTTGTTCAATTTTTTACGCGAACAGACCCACTTTTTGAACAGCACTCTTGCTGTTCCTTGAGTCAATACTGTGGAAATACTTAAGGAAATTGCATAACAAGTACAATAATTTACTGCTTTAGTAACACCCTGCTCCTTTTAACCCCACACTAAATACATGCTGAATATATTTTTAGTTTCAGAAATGTTTGGAACATGATATATAAATACAGGTGGTCAAGCATGTTTTTTTTGACCAAATACAGCATTAATTGGCAACTAATGTGTGAGAGATTCCCTCACAAGGTCCTACTATTTGTTGGGCTGTGGGTCATAGATCACTCCTGAGATTTATAGGTGATCAACTTACTTGGTCTCTGCCAAACAGGAACATGGCAGTGCCAAAGGCCTGGACATTAAACCAAGATCCAAGCAAGATCAATCAAATGATTTTTTTAATCATTTGACAGACTTGAATTAATTATTTAAATCTTAGAAAGTGCTCCTACTTTTGTAATGTAGCCTCTTGTTGTGGTCGGTCTAGTAGACCCAGTAGTTTAACCCTTAAATGCATAGGTGTTTCACCAAACATTATTACATACCAAAGAGATGATGCAACAAATATAGACCAGGATTTATTACCTCCACACTGACATTTAATTAGAAGCAACTGGCTGTCAAACACATATTGAGCTACACATGACACATAAGCTACACACAGAGGTGGACAAAGTACACAACTCCATTACTTGAGTGAAAGTACAGATACTACTGGTCAAATATTACTCCATTACAAGTGAAAGTTGTAAAGACAGATTTTTACTTAAGTAAAAGTACAGAAGTACTTGTTTTTAAAAGTACTTAAGTATCAAAAGTAAATTTCCTTTTTTCCGCTGGCTACCACCCCTGGAGTTCGCTAGTTCGAATCCCAGGGCGTGCTGAGTGACTCCAGCCAGGTCTCCTAAGCAACCAAATTGGGTAACCACATCGTGATCGCTATAATGTGGTTTATTCTTGGTGGGGCGCGTGGTGAGTTGAGTGTGGAATGCGCTCAACAAGCCACATGATAAGATGCGCGGGTTGGCGGTCTCAGACGCGGAGGCAGCTGGGATTCATCTTCCGCCACCCCGATTGAGGCGAATCATTACACGACCATAAGGACTTAAAAGCACATTGGGAATTGGGCATTCCAAATTGGGAAGAAAAAGAAAAAAAAAAGTACTTTTATATGTCAATGTGTTTTATTATTGTTGTATTGTTGTATGTAATACTTAAAATACCTTATGCCTCTGAAGCAATCTACTGAATACACTGACTAGATTCTGGATAAACTGAGAATCACAATGTTTTTGTTTCAAATAAAGATCATGATTCTCCCACGATTCTGAACGGCAACTAAAGAAAATAATGTTATTTACTAGAGGTTCTGACAAAATATTAATTGCTGCAGTCTATTTAAAAATGTTTAATAAAAAATCTGTTTGAATGATTCAGTGACTCACTCAAATACTTCATTTGTTTCATTACTGGATGAATCAGCATTTTTGAATGAATCTCTTGATTGAATGATTCAATGACAAATAAAATTTTTTGCAGTCACTTGTCGCCACCTGGTGGCGAAACAATGTAATCGGTACAATCATTATTTCAAGCGTCAAGTTAGTTTCAAAAGGTGTTTGCCCTATTTTGATCGTAGACATCAGTGTTTATATGCGAACTGTGAACTTTTATCCCAGTACTTATGTGATAATTTAAATATTTGTAACGCAGAAAGAAATAATGATACTGTGTGGTAGAGAAGACTGATTTGAATGTTCCGGTATGATTTTTGTCAAAGGTTTAATAGATAGGCGAATCGTTATCATTTAGGAAAGAGATTGTGTGGGTGTTTGAATCGAGATCGCGATCTTTTTATGATTTAATCGTGCAGCTGTACACATAACTATAGTAATTATGCAAAATAACAACAACAAAAAGCTATAAAAGTTACAAGATATTAAATTATTTAACTCTTAAGCTAATTTACGTTTGAATTCACGCTTTTGCATGCTAACTAACGTCATTGTCGAACCTTACCTATGCGTTAGCGGTGTATCCACACGGCTATGGCAACTTGACGGGCAAATCCATAAAAAAAATAATTTGACCGACCATACTTCATACTGAAACTTTAGCTCTAAAGCACAGATAATTTCAAGCTTTCACAAGAAATTAAAAGTTTACATACCTCAATATACTTCCTCAGGTTGGACGGCAGTTTTTGAATGCTGTGATATGATTCGTTTTAGGCAAACAAAGCAAACATTTAAAACGAAACGAATCTTTAACATTTTCAGAAAACTGGAACATATTTTCTAAGTATGGCCATGGGTGGGCGCACTGTGGAGAAACCTCAGTCTTCCATTTTGCCAACTGATCAGTGTTAAAAAAATGCTAGGAAATCATTTAACTTCACGATACCCTTCAATAGTGATTATTGATAGGCTGTCTGTCACCTGCAAAAAAACAATCACGTTTTAGAGAAGAAAAAAAAAAAAATCATCCACTGATTTTCAAAGCTGCTACATAGTAACGACTTTCTACTGGAGGACCTTGATAGAAATGTAGTGGAGTGAAAAGTATGATATTTGTCTTTCAAATGTAGTGAAGTTAAAGTCACAAGTTTCCAGAAAAAAATAATACACTTTTTTAAAGTACAGATACTCAAAAAGTGTACTTAAGTACAGTACTCAAGTAAATGTATTTCGTTACTGTCCACCTCTGGCTACACATAAGCTAAACATGTGTGTTTTCTCGGGCACTTTTTGAGTCTAAATAGATGCACAACATAATTTCAGTAGTACACCCAAATGACAGTAACCAAATCATACTGTTCATGTGTTACACTTGCTATAGTTTACTTCCACATTGCTTCTTTGTCAAATAGCAATGTCAAAAGTGAATCAAATCAATCACAAACATCAGCGCCACCTTGAGTAAGAAATAGCATGTATAATATTGTATGGATGTGTGCACTAGGGATGTGCATGGATAGTCAACATACAGTTAACCATGTGGCGCACCACTATTTGAATACCTAAATTAATATTCGACCCAAACTCGACGTGTCAGTTTTTCAATTATAGGGCAAGTTAGGGGCTGTTCAAACATGCTTTTGTGTGCGTCTGCGCTGTTTTTCTATATACTGTTATCACGTGCTGGACGTCTTTGACTGTTGCACTGAATCTCACTGTTTTTTCTTTCAGCGTCTTGCATATTATCACCACATTTTTAGACACCAAGTGAAGCTAAAAAGTTTAATTTTTATAAATGCTTCTTGAAACACCTGTGTTATGTTTAATTCATTGTGCAGCGTTCTGAAGAAGTTCAGGTGGCAAAGTGTTACACCATCAAACATGATTCCAGATTGTTTTTCACCAAGCAAAGTTTCAGCGCTTGATAAATGGTAAGACAGTGTTTTTCCCCTTTCGCTCTGGTGTGCATATTTACAGACAATAATTAGATAAGTTCAATGCCATTTGATTTAACACCTTTTAAAAATAAAAGCACCCTGAAGAGGCTATTTAACCACATCAGCTCCTTCACAGAAATGTGAACCTGCCCAGGCAGAGTGCATATATAGGCAGTGACAGTTTGATTATTTTTGATAATCAAACTGTGAGATTTTATCATTTGAGATTTTATTGATTTGTGCTATTTTGTCACGGGAGAGCAAGGGAGGACCCAAACGCAGGAGTCAAAAGGGCTTTATTTCAAAATACAAACCAAAACCCCCACAATGGGGAAAAACACAGAAAACAGAACAATAAACATAAAAACCAAACAAACAAGAAAACCAGCCAAAGTATTACTCTGGAACCAACTGACTAGAGACACACCAACAAACAAAACAATTCAGCACAGGACTGAACATGAAGGGAACTTAAATAGGAATGTTTAATTGGAGACAGGTGCTGCGGATAATCAGTTGATGGAATAATGATCATTGCTATAACAAGTAGGGCTAGCATACCCGACGTGGCACCTGCAAAACACAAGAGGGAGGGAGAGAAAAACACAGACAAGACAAACTGACAGATAGAGGGGGCACAGTCAAGGCCACACTGGGACAGCACATCCATCAGAGAACAGGAATAGATTAGGTGGCCAGCCAGGGAACCAGGATAGACAGGACAGACGGTCAGGGAATAAGGACAGACAGGGTGGATGGTCAGGGAACCGGGACAGATCAGGTGGGCTGCCAGGGAACCAGGATAGACTGGGCAGACGATCAGAGGACCTGGACCGGCTGGGTGGATGGCCAGGGAACCTGAACAGACTAGGCAGATGGTCAAGGAACCAGGGTGGATATAGGAAGGATCAGGCAGGGCAGCGACCACTGGAAGCAGGACAGGGTCAGACCGGGCGGCAACCGCTGGGAGAAGGACAGGGTCAGATTGGACAGCCACTAAGAGACTGACAGGGTCCGATAAAACGGTCGCTGGGTAGAGGACTGGGTTGGACTAGATGACAGTCACAGGAGGCAGGACACACTGGGTGGCAACCGCTGGAATCTGGTCAGAATGGGTGAAAACCCCACAGGGCTGGACAGACTGGGGGTTGGTGGCTGGACAGACTGACCATTGGCAGCCACAGGACAGAAGTCAGTTTGTGTGACAACTGCTGGTGACTAGGTAGTTAGTTAGTTAGTGATTTTATGCCATGCAAGCTTCCATGGCTATTTTCATGGCAAAAAACAAGTAAAAATATTTTAAAAGGTAAAGCAGAGGTCTTCAACTGTGTTCCTGGGATTGATTTCATGCAATTTGTTTGTAATGTATTGATCCCATTCTGTTTGCCATTTGTTGATGATGTAGAGATTATGGTAGGTTTCAGATCTGAGGATGGTATGGAGCCTGCTTGTTCATTTCCAAGGATTCCACAATGGCCAGGTACCCAGCAAAAGTAAATATTACAATTCTGTGCCTCCAGTGCTGACAATTTGGTTAGAATTTTTAGAAGGGCTGGGTGGTCATTTTTGAATGATGCAAGTGCCTGAAGACATGATTTTGAATCTGTTATTATTAAGAAATTTCTCTGTCGTGTGGTCTTGATGGGATCCAGTGCTAGAATAATAGCGTTAGCATCTGCTGTAAAAATTGAGCTCTGATTGGGATCCTTATACTGCATTTTTGGTGATTGATCACATATGCAGCCAACACATGATCTTCAGACTTTGATCCATCTGTATATATACACTGGTGGCCAAAAATGTGTAATAATGTACAGATTTTGCTCTTATTGAAAGAAATTGGTACTTTTATTCACCAAAGTGTCATTCAGCTGATCACAATGTATAGTAAGGACATTAATAACGTGAAAAATTACTATTACAATTTGAAAAAAAATGGTCAGAACTTCTTAAACTACTTCAAAGAGTTCCCATCAAAAAATCCTCCACTTGCAGCAATGACAGCTTTGCAGATCCTTGGCATTCTATCTGTCAGTTTGTCCAGATACTCAGGTGACATTTCACCCCACGCTTCCTGTAGCACTTGCCATAGATGTGGCTGTCTTGTCGGGCACTTCTCACGCACCTTACAGTCTAGCTGATCCCACAAAAGCTCAATGGGTTTAAGATCCATAATACTCTTTTCCAATTATCTGTTGTCCAATGTCTGTGTTTCTTTGCCCAGTCTAACCTTTTCTTTTTGTTTTTCTGTTTCAAAATGGCTTTTTCTTTGCAATTCTTCCTATAAGGCCTGCACCCCTGAGTGTTCTCTTTACTGTTTGTACATGAAACTGGTGTTGCGTGGGTAGAATTCAATGAAGCTGTCAGCTGAGGAAATGTGAGGCATCTATTTCTCAAACTAGGGACGCTGATGTATTTATACTCTTTAGTTGTACATCTGGCCTTCTACATCTCTTTCTGTCCAGTTGTCCTTTGCCTTTGAAGACTGTAGTGTACACCTTTGTATAAAATCTTCAGGTTTATGGCATTGTAAAGCATTCATTCCTCAAAACAGTGATTGACTGACGAGTTTCTAGAGAAAGCTGTTTCTTTTTTGTCATTTTTGACCTAATATTGACCTTAAGACATGCCAGTCTATTGCATACTGTGGCAACTCAAAAACAAAGACAATGTTAAGCTTCAATTAATAAACCAAATAGCTTTCAACTGTGTTTGATATAATGGCAAGTAATTTTATAGTACCAAATTAGCAATTTAGCATGATTACTCAAGGATAAGGTGTTAGAGTGTTGGCTGCTGGAAATGGAGCCTGTCTATATTTGATCAAAAATGAATTTTTTCAAATAGTGATCATGCTGTTTTTAACATCAGTAATGTCCTGACTGTACTTCAGTCAGTTAAATGCCACTTTGGTGAATTAAAGTACCAATTTCCTTCCGAAACAGCAAAATCTGTACATTATTCCAAACCTTTGGCTGCCAGTGTAGGTGTGTGATGGAAACATCTCGTTGATATCCAGGAGTTGTTGAAAGTATTCATTCAGATGGGTTTCAGATTTTTTGTTTTTTGTTAAGTCCAGGATTATTTTTGGTTTTTTGAAATTCCAGGGTGGGATACTGCAGAAGTATGTCTGTTCCAGCATGCTTAAGTCAACTTTTATGTTTTCTAGATAGAATTTAATCCGTAGACCAGGAGGTTGTATATGCCTCGGTTTACTCTCATACAGATATGACTATCGGGGTGAGAAGATTGCATTATATGCTGTATTTTCTTTGTTGGTCTTTAGTTTTGTTGATTATTGCAGGGCTAATTTGAGAAGTCTGTTCTCTAAAGAAAGTTCATTACTCTCTACATATAAACTTTGAATTGGTAATGTTCTGAAGGCCCCCAGTACCATACATATGCCTTGATGGTGAACCGTGTCCAAAAGTTGGATATACAATTTCCTGGCTGAGCCATACACTACGCTTCCTTGGTCCAAGTGTGATCTGATCAGGTTTAGGAGAACATAGCTCTCTGCTTCCCACTTAGTCTTTGCTAAAACCTTTAAAATATCCATTGATTTGAAACATTTATCTTTAAAATCTTCATGTGAGGGATAAAAATAAAATGTATTGTCAAAGGTTATTCCAAAGAATTTGGTCTCCTTGACAACTTTGATAGGATCGCCATCCATAATTATCTCTGTGTCATGGAGAGAGCGTAACTGGCAAAAATGCATACAGACTGTTTTACTCTTTGAGAACTAAACCTGTTGGACACAGACACTGGACCCTATTAATTGTCAGCTGGATTTTCCATTCAATACTGTTCCTGAATTTGCCTCTGTAGCAAATAAAAATGTTGTCTACATTAAGGCTGCAATGAATGTTTGATCTGATGACTTTTACAACGTTGTTTATTTTGTTTTGACCTAAAAAGGGTCACTGTTAAGAAGCTTCCTTGAGGTACTCCTAATTCTTGTCTGATAGGGTAGTACCTACCCTGAGTTTAAAATGTCCATTTGATAAAAAGTTAGCAGTAAAAATGGGTAGATTTCATCTAATGTCCATGTCATAAGCTTTCTCCAAGTCAAAGTAGACAGCAACAGCATGTTCTTTTCTGATAGAAGCATCACGTTCATAACTTTCAAGGCTGATGAGGTGATCAATAGTGCTTCTTTTATAAATCTGTAACAGACTCAGGAGAACCAGAAGTTAGATCCATTTGCAGCTTTACTTGAAAAGTCACAGAATATACAACAGGCAGAGGTCAGTATTCAAAACATACAGCAATGTAGGCAAATCCAATAATCTTGGTCAAAAACAGGCAGAGAGTCGAGGCAGGCAGACAGCAATCACAAAGAGTATAGAAACAGAAACAGATTAAAGTCAAAAGGCAGGCAGCAGTGAATCAGGATGACAATAACAGGCAGAAGATCAAAACACTCAGAAAAGTTAGCCGGAGCAAAAACAAGACTTCGCACTGAACCCAGTGTTTGCAGTGCTTAAATAGTCCATGAAATAAGGTACAGGTGTGTAGTAATCAGTCCTGCTGAGGATGATGGGAATCGTAGTTCGTGAGAAACAGTTAACACTCGGGTGACGGCGCTCTCTGGTGGTTATCGAAGGGAGTGTTCGTAACAGAGCCCCCCCCGCGAGCGGTTCCCGACGCGAGGAAGCACATGACGCCGGGGTCTTCCACGGGGATGAGTCCTGTGGAATTCTGTTAATTGGTTGTGGTCAAGAATGTCCTCAGCACTGACCCAGGAACGCTCCTCCGGACCATATCCCTCCCAGTCTACCAGATATTGAATTCCGCGACCCAGCCGTCTGGAGTCCACGAGTTCTTGAACCTGGTAAGCTTCCTCGCCGTCCACGATTGTGGGGGTGGGGGGGTTTGAAGTATTGTCCTCCACATCCACTCTCGGACCAACAGCAGGTTTGAGCAGCGAGACATGGAATGTGGGATAAATACAATCGTTTGCGGGCAGTTGAAGATGGAATGATACGGGAGTGATTTATCTTATGATTTTGAAGGGACCCAAATACCTGGGATTGAGCTTTCTGCAGGGCAGACGAAGGCGTAGGTTGTGAGTGGAGAGCCAGATTAGAGATGTGGGGATTATGAGTTCAGATGTCTGGTTCTGATTCAGAGCTTCAAATTGACTTTAACTTTATCAGCTTTAACATTCTTAGTGCCAGGGCGATATGTGATTTTGAAGTCAAAATGTGTGTAAAAAAAATTAAATAAAATAAAAAAAATAAAAAATAAAAAATAAAAAGTGCCCACCTGGCCTGCAGTGGATTCATTCTCTTTGAGCGCAGATATTCAAGGTTCTGATGATCAGTCAGCACAAGAAATGGATGCTTTGCCCCCTCCAATCAATGTTGCCATTCCTCCAGGGCTGCTTTCATGGCAAGTAATTCTCAGTTCCCCACATCAAAATTTTGTTCTGCCGTGGAGAGTTTTCGGGAATAGAAAGCACTGGGGTAGAGTTTGAGGTGACCCATGGCGTTGTGAAAGAATGGCTCTGATCCCGGTGTTCGAGGTGTCCACCTCGATTACAAATGAACAGTCTGGATTAGGATGATGCAGAATGGGAGTGGAGGTAAAGTGGGCTTTGAGATCCTTGAAGGCGTGTAATGCTGATGCAGACCAACATAGTTTGGTGCCCCCTCCTCTCTGCATGGACATAAGGGGTGCAGCAATCATGCTGAAATTCCTGATGAACCATCGGTAGAAGTTAGCGAACCCCAGAAAATGTTGTAGTTCCTTCAGAGACTATGGTTGAGGCCAGTTTAAGACCGCTCGTACCTTGTTGTCATCCATGGCGACCCCCTCAGAGCTAACGATGTAACCCAGGAACGATACAGATGTTTGGTGAAACTCACGTTTCTGAGCCTTGGCGTAGAGCTGGTGTGAGATTAGACACTGGAGAACGGCTCTGACATGTCCGATGTGTTCCTCGAGGGTATTAGAAGAAATTAGAATGTTGTTGATGTATACAAAGCACCCATCAGTTTAACATAACTCTGAAGACATCGTTGATGAAGGACTGGGAGAATCAAGTATTCATAGTGTCCACTGCTGATGGAGAATGCTGTCTTCCACTCGTCCCCCTCTCTGATGCGAATGAGGTTGTAAGCGCTGCGCAGATCCAGTTTGGTGAAATACTTGGTGGTTCGTAGTTGTTCCAGTGCTGCCGGGACTAATGGTAAAGGGTAACGAAATTTCACCGTGATATCATTGAGAGCACGATAATCGATGCAAGGTCGTAGACCACCGTCCTTCTTACCCATGAAGAAGAATCCAGCCATAGCAGGGGAAGTGGATGGTCATATAAAACCTTTGGCCAGCTCCTCCTCGATGTAACTTTTCATGGCCTGAGCTTCAGGCTCAGATAAAAGGAAAAATCCTGCCTCGTGGTGGTGTGGTACCCGGTAATAGCTCAATAGCACAGTCGCTGGAATGAGGGAGAAGTTGAGACACTTTGGTCTTACTGAAGGCCTCCACCAGATCTGTGTATTCCATTGGCAATCTGGGTACCTCAGTGATCTTCTCTGTGACTGATGCAGCTCCAGCAGATAAAAGGAACTATTGACCTCAGGCAGTTGGAAAAGTATGTGGAGACCCATTGTGATATCTGTCTCACTCCAAGAGATTTTTGGGTTATGTTACTGAAGTCATGGTAGTCTAAGAATGACAGGATGGTATGGTGAGTGAATGACAAAGGCGTGTGATTTCAGTGTGTATAATGCTCACTTGAAGGGTGATGTCTGCGGTGGTGAATTGAACATGGCCAGTCCCCAGAGGACGTCCATCTGGCACTGCCACTGCCAAGGGAGATTCACAGGGAATTAGTGGTATCTTAAATTCTCTGACTAACTCCTCATCAATAAAGTTGCCAGCGGCCCTTGAGTTGAGCATGGCATGAGTGGGAAATTATTTGTTTGTGAAGGAAATTGTTATTGGAACATCAATGCATGATGTTACATGGAGAGGTAGAGAGACATTACTCACCGCCAATTGAGATGATGGTGTTGGTCGTATGGGACAGGCTGCTCTTAAATGTCCAGGTTGACCGCAATATAAGGGTTAGGTGTTATCTGACGCGGCATTCTCTCTCCTCTGAAGTCAAATGAGCAAGCCCTATTTGCATAGGCACCAATTCCTCAGCGGTGCATGCCGGCTGATAATTCTGCAGGGGAGGTTTAACTGGTCTCCATGAGCGAATGAGATTGTCAATACGGATGGCAAAATCAATGAATTGGTCCAAGGTCCTCCCTTCATCACGACATGCCAGCTCTGATTGCAATTCGACGTTTAATCCTCTTTGAAACAGCACCTTGAGCGTGTCATCAACCCATACAGCCTGTGCAGAGAGTGCGGAAGGACAGGGCATATTCGGCGGCTGTGTTTCTTCCTTGTTGGAGAGAGAGTATCTGATCGCCTGTACTTCTTCCTCCCTCGGGATGTTCAAACACCTCGCAAAAGCGTTGTTTGAAGCTGGTGAATGAGGTGAATCTCAAACCCTTGTAAGACCACACAGCAGTAGCCCAATCCAATGCCCTCCCTGTGAGCAGTGAACATACAAAGAAAATGCATCTCTCCTCAGTGGGATAAAGTGTAGGCTGTTGGCCCACGAACATTACATCAAGAATCCCTTACATTTAGAAGGTGTACTGCCAAACTTATCTGGGAAGGCAAGTCGTGGATTGGTGGTGATGGGATTCGGTATTGTTGGATTCTCCGCAGGAAATGGTTGAGGTGTTGGCAGAGATGGGTTTACCACGGGCAGGTGAAGGTTCTGCAGCGTCTTCACCATCTCCTCTGTTAACGAGGTATGCCATTGTAATTGTTGCTGACGATCTGCCAACACACCAGCCTGAGCAGAGAGCTTATTGGAGAGCTGAAAAATAGCTGCTAGATCAGTAGGTGGTGAAGTCTTCTGTAACATAGACTCAGGAGAACCAGAAGTTAGATCCATTTGCAGCTTTACTTGTAAAGTCACAGAGAATATATAACAGGCAGAGGTCAGTATTCAAAACATACAGCAACATAGGCAAATCCAATAATCGTGGTCAAAAACAAGCAGAGGGTCGAGGCAGGCAGAAAACAATCACAAAGAGTATGTCCAGGAACAGATCAAAGTCAAAAGGCAGGCAGCAGTGAATCAGGATGACAATAACAGGCAGAAGATCAAACACAGGCAGACTAATGTGGAAAAACACTCAGAAATGTTAGCCGGGGCAAAAACAAGATTTTGCACTGAACCCAGTGTTTGCAGTGCTTAAATAGTCCATGAAATAAGGTACAGGTGTATAGTAATCAGTCCTGCTGAGGATGATGGGAATCGTAGTTCATGAGAAACAGTTAATACTCGAGTGACGGTGCTCTCTGGTGGTTACCAAGGGGAGTGTTCATAACAAAATCCACCTTGAGCATTATTTATAAGATGTTGAGACTCCAGCATCCATATGCATCCTTCATTAACCATTCTCTCCCTGGTTTTAATTAAAAAAAAAACTCATCAGGGCTATAGGTTGGTAGTTGCAAGGTTTGTTATGATACTTTCCTGTCTTTGGAATAGGAACAATTTCCACTCCTTTCCAAGAATATGGAACATCCCCTGACATCAAGATGGAGTTAAATATTTTTAAAAGGACAGGATAGTGTGAGGCAAATGTTAAAAAAAATGTATAGTGAATATTGTCAGGTCCAGTTGCAGTGTCATGTGATCTGCTTCTGGCCCGCAACAGCTCTTCCATAGTGAAAGGTTGATTGTAAGGTTCCATATGATTTTTTCTGATTTAACACTTTTTATTAATTCACAAAATTGACAAAGAAAAGCAAAATACATATTCACAGAATCAACCTTTAACCCCCACCATTACCCCACTCTGACCCTCAACGAACATCCCTGTGGTCACACATGAGTATACACACACACACACACACACACACACAAAAAGAAAAATATATATATTAAAAAATTATAATAATAATCACACACATTTAAAACTAATCTTCTCTCTCCACTGCCCCTCCCCAAGAAGGCCAAATAGCTGCCCCATTTCCTATCAAATAAATCTAAGTTTCCCAACCTTCTACATAACATTTCCTCGAATGCCGCCACCCTCCCCATCTCTGTGCACCACTCTTTTTTCTTTTCTCCCCTTTTCTCCCCAATTTGGAATGCCCAATTCCCAATGTGCTCTAAGTCCTCATGGTGGCATAGTGACTCGCCTCAATCTGGGTGGTGGAGGATGAATCTCAGTTGCCTCCGTGTCTGAGACCGTCAATCCGCACATCTTATCACGTTGAGCACATTACCGTGGAGACGTAGCGCATGTGGAGGCTTCACGCTATTCTCCGAGGCATCCACGCACAACTCACCAAGCGCCCGAGAGCGAGAACCACACATTATAGTGACCACGAGGAGGTTATCCAATGTGACTATACCCTCCCTAGCAACCGGGTCAATTTGGTTATTCAGGAGACCTGGCTGGAGTCACTCAGCATGCCGTGGATTCGAACTTGTGACTCCAGTGGTGGTAGTCAGCGTCTTTACTCGCTGAGCTACCCAGGACCCCATTCTGTGCACCACTCTTGAAATGAGGGTGCTCCAGCCGACTTCCATCCCCTTAGAACAATCTGTCTGCTGATCATAACACTGGCTAGGACCCAATGTTTTATGTGTTTATCCCCTATAATAATGACCACCCCATTGCCTAAAATACAGAGTCTGGGGCAAAATGAAATCTGAGTGCCCAATACATCAAACATAAAACTCTGAACCCTCAGCCAAAATTCTTGGATCTTAACACACCACCAAAAAACATGGGTTGTGTCCCCATCTTCTGATTGGCATCGCCAGCAGGTGGGTGTGTCTTTCAGACCAAACCTATATGATTCCGTAGAGGGGGTCCAATAGAATCGATGTAAAATCTTAAATTGCATAAGAGGCACCCTTGCATCTCTAGATGTAGACTTGACGTTTTTTAGAATCTTAGCCCACACTCCCTCCTCCAATACCAAGTATAAATCTTTCTCCCATAATCTCTTGAGAGAAGTTGAAGCTCTGTCCCCCAGACTCTGAATTAGCAGGGAATAATTCACTAATGCCTCATGACATTTTCCAAAAGCAATAATCACCACTTCCAGAGTGTCTGCCACTTTAGGGGGTGTATGCTACTCCCAAAAATAGTACAGAGCAGGTGGAGCAGCTGTAAATATCTAAAGAACTGAGATCTGGGAATCCCAAAATGTTTAACCATATTTTCAAAGGAAATATTCCTTTATATTATTTATCTCTCCAATAACACTCCACTCTCACATTAAATATAAAAAATAAATTACCAAACGAAAAAATATATATATTTTTAGACCTATATTATGCCTTTTCTTTACACAAACTTAAATTAGCCTTACCCTGTTCTGTAGACAAAAAAAGTCAGCTGAATTACATTATCAGAATGTCTCCAACTTTGTTTCTTCGCCTCATTTATTACTCTACGTGCTTGTGCTCTCTATATTTTGACACTGATAAGGTTTTCCATTGATGGACTTCTGAAGAATCTTCTTTCAGCTTTCTTTCAGCTTTCTTCTGCTCTTTTATAGCCTTTTTGCAGTTATCATTGAACCATGGCAGTCGTTTGCATTTTGTATTTGGTGAAGTTTTTGGAATGGTATCGTTTGCTATGGAGATTAAAATACCGGTAAAAAAATTTATAGGATCTGGGTCATTCTCAGGAACTGCAGTCTTTCATAAAATAAGGTTTGAAAATCGTACCAGTTGATTTAATCAGAATCAGCTTTATTGCCAAGTATGCTTACATATACAAGGAATTTGTCTTGGTGACAGGAGCTTCCAGTGTACAACAATACAAAAGCAATACAAAAACAGCAGCAAGACATAGATAATAATAAAAAATACAAAATAAAATCGAATTATACACATACGTACAGACACACACATACATACATAGAAAGACTAAACTGTGTATTGCACATAGTTATTGCTCAATGGGGCAATTTAACTGTTCATGAGATGGATAGCCTGAGGGAAAAAACTGTTCCTGTTCCTGACGGTTCTGGTGCTCAGAGCTCTGAAGCGTCGGCCAGAAGGCAACAGTTCAAAAAGGTAGTGGGCAGGGTGAGTGGGGTCCAGAGTGATTTTTCCAGCCTTTTTCCTCACTCTGGAAGTGCATAGTTTTTGAAGGGGGGGCAGGGGGAAAAAAAATAATCCTCTCAGCAGTCCGAACTGTCCTTTGTAGTCTTCTGATGTCTGATTTCGTAACTGAACCAAACCAGACAGTTATTGAAGTGCAGAGGACAGACTCAATGACTGCTGAGTAAAACTGTATCAGCAGCACCTGTGGCAGGTTGAATTTCCTCAGCTGGTGAAGGAAGTACAACCTCTGCTGGGCTGGACTCTCCTGAGTCAATGTGGGTCTCCCACTTCAGGTCCTGTGAGATGGAAGTGCCCAGGAACCTGAATGACTCCACTGCTGCCACAGTGCTGTTTAGAATGGTGAGGGGGGTCAGTGTTGGGGTGTTTCTCCTAAAGTCCACAATGATCTCCACCGTTTTGAACGTGTTCAGCTCAAGGTTGTTTTGACTGCACCAGACAGCCAGCTGTTCAACCTCCCTTCTGTATGCAGACTCATCGTCATCTCGGATGAGGCCGATGAAAGTGGTGTCGTCTGCAAACTTCAGGAGCTTGACAGAGGTGTCCTTGGCGATGCAGTCACTGGTGTAGAGGGAGAGGAATAGTGGGGAGAGCACACATCCCTGGGGGGCACTAGTGCTGATTGTACAGGTGCTAGAAGTGAGTTTCCCCTGTCTCACAAGCTGCTGCCTGTCCACCAGAAAGCTGGTAATCCACTGACAGATAGACATGGGAACAGAGAGTTGGTGTAATTTATTCTGGAGTTTAGCTGGGATGATGGTATTGAAAGCTGAACTGAAGTCCACAAAAAGGATCCTTGCATATGTCCCTGGTCTGTCTGTCTGTCCAGATGTTGCAGGATATGATGCAATCTTTTGTTGACTGCACCATCCACAGACCTGTTTGCTCTAAGCAAATTGAAGGGGATCTAGAAAGGGTCCAGTGATGTTCTTCAGGTGGGCCAACACCAGTCTCTCAAATGATTTCTTGACCACAGACGTCAGGGCGACAGGTCTGTAGTCATTAAGTCCTGTGATTTTTGGTTTCTTTGGGACGGAAATAATGATTGAGCGTTTGAAGCAGCATGGGACTTCACACTGCTCCGGTGATCTATTGAAGATCTGTGTGAAGATGGGGGCCAGCTTGTTAGCACAGGATCGAAGACACGCTGGTGAGACGCCATCTGGGCCTGAAGCCTTCCTCGTCTTTTGTTTCCGAAAGACGTGGCTCACATCATCTTCACAGATCTTAAGTGCAGTTTAAGTAGCAGGAGGGGGGAGGAGGGGGGTTGCAGGAGGTGTTGGTGTTTGTGTGAAGTGAAGGTCAGAGTGGGTGTGGGATGTGAGATTGGGCCTTTCAAATCTGCAGTAAAACACATTCAGGTTGTCAGCCAGTTGTTGGCTCCCTACAGGGTTGGGGGTAGGAGTCCTGTAATTTGTGAGTTGTTTCATGCCACTCCACACTGATGCAGGGTCGTTAGCTGAAAACTTGTTTTTCAGTTTCTCAGAGTATCTTCTTTTAGCCACTCTGATTTCCCTGTTCAGTGTGTTCCTGGCCTGATTGTACAGGACTTTATCCCCACCCCTGTAAGAATCCTCTTTGGCCTGACAAAGCTGCATGAGCTCTGCTGTAAACCACGGTTTGTCATTGTTGAACTTTAAATAAGTCCTAGTAGGAATGCACATATCCTCACAGAAACTGATATATGATGTAACAGTATCTGTGAACTCGTCCAGGTCTGTGGCTGCAGCCTCAAAAACACTCCAATCCGTGCAATCGAAGCAGGCTTGTAATTCCCGCTCTGCTTCATTGGTCCATCTCTTTACAGTCCTTACCACTGGCTTGGTTGATTTTAATTTCTGCCTGTAGGTTGGAAGAAGATGAACCAGACAGTGATCAGAGAGTCCCAATGCTGCTCTAGGGACAGAGCGATATGCATCCTGTATTGTTGTGTAACAATGATCCAGTATGTTCCTGTCTCTGGTGGGGCATGTGATGTGCTGTTTGTATTTGGGCAGTTCACGTGTGAGATTTGCTTTGTTAAAATCCCCAAGAATAATAATAACTGAGTCCGGGTATTGTTGTTCCAGGTCTGTGATTTGATCAGCCAGCTGTTGCAGTGCTGTGTTCAAACACGCATTTGGTGCGATATACACACTTACCAGAATAAACGAGGAAAACTCCCACGGCGAGTAGAAAGGCTTACAGTTAATAAAGAGCACTTTCAAATTAGGACAGCACATCCTACAAGTTTCACTGATATAAAAGCATGTTCCACCGCCTCTCGTTTTCCCAGTTAACTCCGCGATGCGATCTGCTCTGAACAGCTGGAAGCCTGGCAGATGTAACGCACTGTCCGAAATTGCTTCACTCAGCCAGGTTTCTGTGAAGCACAAGGCAGCAGAGGTGAAAAGTCCTTAATTGTGTGGGTGAGGAGATGTTGTTCGTCCATTTTGTTAGGAAGAGAGTGGAGATTCTCTAAGTGAATACTCTGCAGCGCTGTTCGAAATCTGTGCCGATGGAGTTTGACCAGCGGACCGGCTCATCTACCTCGCCTGCATCTCTTGAACAGCAGAGCTGTGCCTCCAACTAAAATGTCTAGCAAAACATCTGAATATTCGAAAACCGCGAAAAGATTTTCTGGTATATGCTGTCGAATGTTCAGCAGTTCGTCTCTGTTAAAACTGACTGGAAAAAGATTACTAAACACAAGACAAACAAACAAAAACAACAAAAGAACTGAGGAGCTCCACACCGAGGCAGCCATCTGCGGTGCCATCATACGACATGTTTTCAACTTAAGTTGCCTTCTCTGTATGCTTGGTACTTCTCCTCCTCATTTGAAGGTCAAGATTATTGGAAAATGGTCACTTCCACAGAGGTCATTCTACACTTTCCATGAGAGATCTAGTAGTAGCTCAGGCTGGCAGATGGTTAGGTCAGTTGCTGAATAGGTACCATGTTCAGGGTATAAATAGGTTTGAGACCCATCATTTAAAAGGCACAGGGCATGGTTGTTGATAAATCTTCAATGTTCTTGCCTTTTGTATTACACTGATTACTACCCCACAAGGTATTATGGTTGTTAAAATCCCCCATAAGTATGATGGGGGAAGGAAGCTGCTCCACAAGGTTGTCCAGATCTTGATTCTTTATTGTCATATCTGGTGGAATGTATATGGAGCATACTGTGAAAGTACTCTGGAGGATATTATGTACTGCTGTTACTTGTAAATTATTATTTAGTGTGATGTATCTGTGTATCACATAATTTTGAATTAAAATATCTGTTCTACCAGAAGAACGTCAACTGTTTGAACCAAAAGAATTTAAAATTGTAAAGTTTTTAAAAGAAAGGGTAGTATCAGGTGACAACTGCATCTCTTGTAGACAAAAGGCAAGTGGATTTATAACTGCAGCTAATCATTGCAATTCTGCGAAGTTACCTCTGAGCCCACGGCAGTTCCATTGGATAACAGTGTGATCCATATTTAAGTTGGGAGAGTAGGGATATTACCCCTAGTTCTGCCTTTTGGTGAACGGCTCCTACTGTGATGGCCACTCTTTTTCATTTCGACATCTTTGATTGCTTTCATCTTTGTATTTTTCTCTATATCATCTTGTGATACTTTTGATTTTGAACATCCTGCTTTTTTTAGAATTCTTGTTAATTATTTGGTTTTCTGTCTGTAAGTTCTGGTTGGTTTGGCTATGGGTTGATGTAGTTTCATTCTAATTTCCTGCACTCTTTGATCTAGGAGGAGGTATACCTTTACTGTTACTGACAGTTTGTGGTTTATCCTTTTGTAGCCAGATCAAATCTGTCTGGCAATCCACTGAATGAAAAGTTTTTTTTGACCACAGAGGCAAAAGTTTTATTTACAATGAAAGAGGGTGCCACAGATACCAATTTGAGTGCTTCATTATAGCTGATTTTCTTTGTACATCTTATTTTCTGGATTTCTTTCTCTTTAATCCGCATCAAGCATTCCTTTGATGTAGCCATATGCTCTCCTGCACAATTGCAGCATTTGAGTGGCTTCTGACAGCTTTCTTTGTCATGATCCTCCTCTCCACAATTGCAGGATATATGCTTATTCTTACAGCTGTTTGATCCATGTCCATACTTTTGACAGTTAAAGCATCTCAGTGGATTTGGCATAAATAAGTCCACTAGAACACTCATATACCCAATTTTGAGGTTTATTGAAGGTAATAATGAAAGTGACAGTTTTGATAATTCGATCTTCTCTTTTGATTGTTCTTCTTTTCACATACATCACTCCTTGAGATTTCAGTTCAGAAGTTATTTCTTCTTCATTGTCCAACTCTCTGGTACAGATGACTGGATAGAGGGGGCAGTGGCCGCTGGGCAGAGGGTGAGGTCAGAAGCAATCACTGAAAACTGGGCAGGCTGAGTGGCGGCAGCTGGGGAGTGATCAGGTTGAGCGGTGGCCGCTGGTGAAGGGTCAGAGTCAGACTGGGCTGCAGCCACTGTCAGTTCGGACCCAGTCTTGTGTCCAGTGGCTGCAGGGAACCAGTCAAACTCCAGGTAGGGAGAGGGGTCCAGTAAGTCAGGAAATGGGATAAGGTCTGGCGGCGACAGGGGAATGGCCTCCATGGCCGAAAGTGCTGTCAGCTGCAGGGGAATGGCCTTCGTGGCTGAGAGTACTGGGAGCGGCAGGGGAACGGCCTTCATAGCCGGGAGTGCTGGGAGCAGCAAGTGAATGGCCTCTGTGGCCAAGAGCGCAGGCAGTGGCAGGGGAATGGCTTCCATGGCTGAGAGCACTGGCAGTGGCAGGGGAACGGCCTTCGTGGCTGAGAGCGCTGGGAGCAGCAGGGGAATGGCCTCTGTGGCCAAGAGCGCTGGCAGCGACAGGGGAACGGTCTCCATGGCCGAGAGTGCTGGTGTGGGCTCTGGTGCGGGCTCTGGTGCAGGGGCCCCTCTCCTCCTCCTCTTGCGGGAGTTAGGAAGCACTGCGGAGGAAGATTAGGATGCAGACAAGGGATGGGAGATGAGATCATCAAAGTTGGGTTCCCACTGCCCAAGTACAACCTCTCCTCCATGATCTTACACACACGCTCCACCACCTCCCAGGAAAACCAAGACTCAAGATCTCTCCAAATACCCCAATCCAAGGGCTCATCCAGTCCAGACAGGAAGAGATATATCAGGACTGTCTCACCATAACCCAATCTCTGAACCGCGTTGAGGAGTGCCTCAGCATAAATCTCAAAAGGGCAGAGCCCTGGCACCAACTCCCCGAACTGCAGTCCTGGTCAGAGTCACTGGAACTCGTTCCTGGTTCCTGCCAAACTGGAACGGGGGTTAAAAAATGACCATTGCCTCTGCTGGGTCTGATGTGGCTGAATTGTTATGTCACGGGAGAGCAAGGGAGGACCCAAACGCAGGAGGCAATTTAAAAGAGCTTTATTTCAAAATACAAACCAAAACTCCCACAATGGGGAAAAACACAGAAAACAGAACAGTAAACATAAAAACCAAACATACAAGAAAACTGACCGAAGTAAGTATTACTCTGGAACCAACCAACTAGAAACACACCAACAAACAAAACAATTCAGCACAGGACTGAACACGAAGGGAACTTAAATAGCCATGTTTAATGGGAGACAGGTGCCGCGTATAACCAGTTGACGATTATGATCATTGTCATAGCAACTGGGGCTAGCATTCCCGACGTGGCACCTGCAAAATCACAAGAGAGAGGGGAAGAAAAACGCAGACAAGACAAACTGACAGATAGAGGGGGCACAGTCAAGGCCAGACTGGGACAGCATATTTCTTGCTCATAGCTCACTGTGCACTTTATTTGTTGCTATTTTAAGTAGTGTTATTCAGAAGACAAATGTTTAGGAATACTACAGAGGTGTGATGAGAGACAGAGGGTGGAGAAAGGTCCGGGGTCACTAAAGACCCAAGGTATGCATTAAAGTGTTAAAGTACCCCACGTGATTTAATGACAAGAAAGATAACCTTAATATTTACAACCTCACTTTGAACGTGTTTGGGGCCCAGTTTTCACATCAGCTTTTTTATGACAATGTTGTGACTGTTCATAAGCTCATCAAATGGTTTTGTAGCATGCAAGACCAACTAAAAGAAGAAGGTAATCAGAAATGGCCCTGTGGAGCTCAACCTTGATAAGAGTGAAGGGTATTTCTGGGAGTGAACTGACACGCCTGTGTTCTGACCAATGGTGTCGCTGCTCTGGCTTGTGATTCCACAAAACAATTAGCCTTTTCCTACAGAGTTTGCAGGACAGTAAGAGTCAATAAAAATGTTCCTGATGTGACATGCGGTCCCTACCTATGCCCCATTTGTTATGCAACAAGCCCTCAAACTGTGGAACAAGGTCAGGAGGCCCTTACACTTTTCCTCACTTTTATGATTTTAACCACTTTAACAAGACTAGAAAAATATATACTCAGTCTAAACACTGTCTGCATGAAAAGTAAAAGAATTTTACAAAATCTCAACCATATTTCTTACTGCACTGCAATTGCTTTTAGTTTTAGGAAGCTGGTTCTAAATCAGCATGAAACTTGAATGTATGCATGCATGAAACTTTACGCAACTGCACATGTAATATCCCACTAATAATATTATTCATGCCTGATATTTACAAAATATACTTACATCAGGCCAAGTGTGTGTTAAAAGGTCACATGCCCTATTCATCACTTGGAGTGAGTCGTCAAAATACACAGTGACACCATTATTCTTAATGTGTGAGAGTGTGTGGCTTGTGTGAAATGCCTTTGTGAGGTTAATGTGTTCAGCTTTACTTGCATGAGCCTGACTAGCAGCCACCACTCAGAAGAATGTATGGTTTTGCTAATGCATGCATCCTGCCTTTTATTTGGGTCCTGGTGAACATCTAAATGAAGCATCATCTGAGAAGACCACAAGCTCAGTCGAGGTCAGTCACGAGCAAAAATGTCTCTACCTCTAATATGAGATTCACTGATCTAGATCTTTCAGGGCTTAGACTTTGCCCCTATCTGATTAGGATCTTTGGATTGACACAGGAGCACGTGACTTCTCAGCTGGCAAATAAACTGTACATGCACATGCTGTAGCTGATATCAGCACCTGTACGGTAGAACATGCGGAATTAATTGTTGTGTTTCTCTGTTTCCTCCAATGTCACACCTGATTCTATTAATGAAGTGCAGTTTGGACATTAGCGGAATCAGGTGTATTAAATTTTACAGTAGTAATAAAACAGTGATCATGACTCTTAATTTGTTAGGTCTCATGGGTCTGCATTAATTTTTTTTTTTTTTTTTTTTTGTGGCAGCAAATATTTTTACACATTACCACAGGACAACAGGACAGATATTTCCTGAAATGAAAATAATTCAGGCATTATTGCTTAATCTGTGAGGAATAGACAGGCCCAAACAGAATATTTAGATTTTTTTAATTTATTTTTTTGCATATTCTGTGCTGATTTTTGGGGAAATTTGTAACATGGGCTTAAACATGGTAAAATGTGTTAAACAGAGCTAAGAGTACCACACTCAAAGTGGTAGCGTGTACTGTACACTTTAATTTTACTATTACTGTTGTCTGTTTTACGCAATCCTCGCTTGTTCATATTACTAAAAAAATGCATGTAACCAAGTGAACTTAAATTAACTGAGTTGTTTCAACCATTTCAAGCTTTATCTAATCTATTTGTGTTGGGACAACATGATTTTTTTATTTTTTATTAACTGAAAAAGGGCAGGGAATTTCTTATTTCCAGCATACTTAGTTGCATGGCACTCAATAGGGAAGAGTAAATCTTAAAATGAATTGTTATACTGTGTCTTTTTGCAAGAAGAATGTAAAGGGGAGGCAATTGTTAGTGTTTAATGTTTTGTTGTGTTGAGATTTAGAAGAGTTTCTGTTATTTTGGAGTTTTGGGGGTTAACATTATGGTGGAGAGTGGAACAAGAGATAATTTTAAGGACGGGTACATGTTGTGAATGCTCTATGTTGCTTTACTCTTTGAACAATTGCTATGCTAATCATAGCAAAGTGTTTAGTACGCATTTAGCAATAGCATACACTGTACTAGCTAGCTTGTAACGGAAAGAGATTTTTTTACTTAAGAGTTATTTAAAGTATCTAATTTAGTTAGGCTTACTCAATTCAATAAGATTTTCTCTAGTTGAAGTATTTAAATTGAGATTACATGATCATTTTAATCTAAGAAATCTAATTTCAAACTTCTTTTTTTGAGTGTGTTGTGTATAATGAAACTGAGAAACATTGCTGATTGTGGTTTTATAATATTATGCAATGTATGTGTCAAGAGTGATAGTGACATCCCTTTCAGCCAGTGGTCAGGCAGCCAAATGTATTTGGACTCAAACCAGAGCAAATATTTACACTTGACCAGTTTCATCTGGAATGTGTCTCAAACGTATAGTATCCATCTTGGAGGGCATTTACACCTGGTCTTTTCATGATCCGATAGCAATCCGATCAGCAAAAACGCATAAAGTGACCAAGTGTAAATACCCCCTAGCAGACTTTAACTCACGTTTTCTCACTTCCAAGGTTTCATGTATGATTTATGTTAAGCTTCCAATACAGCGTCTACAGAGCTTTAGTAAATATCTCTCTCTCGA